>NW_028274823.1:14729500-15047666 GCF_037043125.1 Eumetopias jubatus
CTTGACTGGGAACCTGCCAGGGACGATTCCAGACCCAGCTGCGTGGCAAATCCAGGTTGGCTCTCCACCTGGATTGTGATGGTCCCACCGAAGCTTAATGATGCTATGTCGGGAGCAGGTGTGAGCTCAGCCACGTTCCCAGCAGGCCAGGGAGAGAGACGTGCTTCCTCTGGTACACTGTGTTGCCACCAGAGGCTTCTCGTAGTGGTCCTGTGGCTAGTGGCAGCACGGGAGCCTCAGAACCTGGGAGAGAAGAGAGCATCCTGGCCACCTTGGCAGATGCGGCTTCTCCTCTCTTCCGGAGGAGGGGGAGGCACCAAATCACCTGCCTTCTCCATTCTCCTTCCTAGTCTCCTTTCTACCTAAGAGAAGGAAGGAAGCTTCTCTGGGGCTCCACCTACCCCCTGCCCCACTCCCTTATGCCCCCCCCCCCATCAGCTCCAGGATGGACTCCCATGGTCTCCGCCTATCTGTCTACACTCACCTCTCTCCTCTTCTGGGGCCTCTTCAGCACCCAGCCTTGCAGGAATAGTCCCTTCCCACCTCCCTGCTCCTGTCAGGGCTCTTCTGCCTCCTTGTCACCGTGGCTGTCACCCTGGTATGGAGGCACCCAAGTCTGTTTCTCCTCCTGGATCTCTCCTGTGAACCCCAGGCTTACATCTCCAGCCCCCTCCTGAGAGTTCAATGGCAGCAGGTTCACCTGGAGTTCCCTCATTCCCTGCAGCCTCCTTGGTTCACCAGGGCTCCAGGTTTCTGGGAAGGGGGCTTTCTCCTCTGGGCTCCCAAGTGGGGGCCTCTGGTGCCTTGGGTCCTGCTCATGCCATGACCGTTTGGCTCGGTTCTCCCTCGGGACGGCTCATCTTCCTCCATCCCTTTCCTCTGCCCTTGTTTGAACCGCCTTGCCTCTGCTCCCAGACGAGGCCTGAGGCTCCTCCTCAGCCTCCTGGCTTCCTGTCTAGTTCGGTGTGCTCTGGTCAACCCCAGCTCTGATTCTGCCATGCCCCTGCCCTCCAACCTTTAGGGGTTCCGAGTTACTCACTCATTAATTCTCTCCCTTCCCAGGGTTCTCTTCAGCCTGGTTCCAAACACCTTCCCAATCTCGTTTCTCACATTTCCCATTTACACACTCAGTCTCCACCCCGCCCAATCACTTAGCATCCCCGCACAAGCCCCATGTTCTCCTACCTCTGAGCAGCCTGCAGTGCCCTTCCATCCTTCGAGATCCTGGCAGCTCCCTGTCAGTCCTTCGAGTCTCTCCCTAGCCCTGCATTCCTTCCCTTGCCCTACCATCCAGCACCTCTGCCTTCTCTGGCCCCTAGGGCATTTCCTGGGTCCCTCATTCCCATGTGATAAGGCAGGTATTTATGTATTTGTTTGGACCCTACCTTGTTTTAGAGAGGACACAATCCAGCTATACGTTTGTTTTGAGGGCTTGCAAATTAAAAAAAAAACCCGCCCCCACGAAAAGGCATAACCTCCTAGGTTGTGAGTTATTTGAAGGCAGAGACATAAAGGTTTCGTGTCTGTGTCACCAGCACCCGGCACATAGTAGGTGCTTAGTGAACATGGAGTGGATGGTCGAAGGAGACCTCGTTCCTGAGCAACACCCTGGTGCTTGCCCCTTTCCTTCTTCTCTCTGACTGAAGTTGTGTCTCTGATCACCACTCAACCAACAGAACAAGAGTGCGCCTGTCGCGGCTCCTGTGAGCACCTACATCTTTAAGAATCGTGCACACAGTAGGTGCTCCAGTCAGTGCCGCCTGAACTGGGATTGTGAAAGAAGGTTCTCATAATCTCTGCCTTTCCTTGATGTCAGGCGATGGGAAGGGGGTGACCCTGGGGTGTCCAACCAGAAGACACCGACCACCATCTTGTTGACTCCGGAGAGGAAGTTCCACAGCTTTGGGTATGCCGCCAGGGACTTCTACCATGACCTGGATCCCAATGAGGCCAAGCAGTGGCTGTACCTGGAGAAGTTCAAGATGAAGCTGCATACCACGGGGGTAAGCTAGCCTCTCCCTGGCCCCAAGTCCTCCACATTGGAGAGCCAAGGTCCCTCCAGCCCCGAGGTCTTCCCAACCCAGGAAACCCTCAGGCTTCTCCCGAGCAGAAAGTAACATCCATTTACCTTGATTTTAGAAGCAACCTGGAGCACACAACACACGGCACTTTCTGATACACACATGGGCAGGGAGATATTCAGAATATTTAACAACGTGTGTGCCGTGGACACGGGCTGGAACCCCGGCCGAGGGGGCTGGGGGCTCCCTGCTATGCCAGAAGATCCCTCTGCAGTTGCTGGGTTGTTGGGACATCCGGGGATTCTGAAGGCAGGCCTTGGGGGCTGGGGGCATTTGGGGGACCCAGGGCAGTGGCGATTAGCTAACAAGTTTAGAAGTAAACCTTCTGTTGGGGGAAGCAGCAGCTCAGGAAATCAGGTGCTCAATTTCCTGGAGGCTCGACTCCCAGCATGCCAGTGTTCTGTAAGCTGTCTACGTCAGCTAGGCCCTCTCTCAAGATTCATGGGAAAGTTTGGATCACAGGATGGGATTTTTTTTTCGGGGTGAGCATTACATCCCACAGATTTTCCTTAATTCTTGGTACTTAGAGAGTCAGGCCA
Organism: Eumetopias jubatus; assembly: GCF_037043125.1. Taxonomy (NCBI): domain Eukaryota; kingdom Metazoa; phylum Chordata; class Mammalia; order Carnivora; family Otariidae; genus Eumetopias; species Eumetopias jubatus. Next base: position 14,732,121 of record NW_028274823.1, read on the forward strand.
GCGATGGGTGTTTAAGACCATGGACCCTGGGACCAGAGGGCCTAGATTTAAATCCTGCCTCTGAAACTTGCGAGATGCTTAATCCAAGTGACTTAACCTTTCTGGGCCCTGTGTGGAGTAGAGACACTGACAGGGCCTTCTTCGCGGGCATGGTGTCAGGATTAAAGGAATCAAAAAACCTAAAGCTCTTAGAGCTGTGTTGATACTAAGTTCTAGTCAGTTGCCTGCTCCTATGATTATTGCTTTCATTTGTCTGCTGTTAACGTGCTTGCAGATGACAAAACACATGTTAATGGTGACCCTGCAGCCATGTGAAGCAGACAGGTTCCTGCTAGAAATGCATCCTCCCCGTTTCCCCTGATGGCCGTCACCGCCCAACAGCAGTCTTGTGTGGTGGAACACGGGAATTTCTTCCGTTTTGAGTTTTTTGAGTTCTGACCCTCTGGCTTCCTGGTGATTGGTCCCCTCTCTGAACCCGGGAGTTGCCCCCACCCCCAAATCTGGGGTGTCTTTGTTGAGCACCGGGGGTGGGGTGGCTGGCTGGGAAGGGGCGGCTTGTGCCGATGGGTCAGGACAGCTGACAGGCTCCACGAGGCCGCTTTAGTAGCTTTGCGCCCCTTCACACTCTAACGGCAAGGCTCATTAGCCAGCTGGATCAATCCGGAGGCTGATTTCTTTTTTTCCCCCTGGTAGTAATGAGCCTCTGGGTTCGGGCTGCCTTGGGGGCTTCCTCCTGATGTTCGCTCCCACTCTCTGCCCATCGCCGCCCTGTGAGCACTTTTCTTGTCCTTTTTGAATGACCCCAGTCCAGCCAGTGTCTCACAGGCATCCTCTACCCAAGGACCAGACTGCTTTAGCTACTGGCAGAGGAAGGGGGGTGGTGATGCTGCACTCCCAAGAGACTTAAGCACAGGTCTTAAAATAGGAACTCTTCTATTTCGGCGACTCGGTTGGCAGCTCATCGGGGAATGAAAGCTTCACGTCTGTTTAGCATCATGCACGTCAGCGAGTTGGCGTGATGCTTTCGGCCTCTGCTGGGGGGCTCCCGAGGGTGACCGTGTGTGTCCAGGTGTGGAAATAGTGTGTCAACTGCATCCGCAGTGGTGCCTGCTTCCTCTCTCTCCTCCTGGGCTCTGTCACCTCCCTGAAACCTCTGCTTCATGAGGATCCAGGAGAGAGAGAATGAGGGAGGGAGGGAGGGAAAAGTGAGAGGTAGGGGCTGAAGGAAACAGCCAGGGCCCCTGACACAGTAAGGGGACGATGCTGCCAGGCCCCTTAGTGGGAGAGAGTGGAAGACACACTGTCCCAGTCTACCAAATACCAGGAAACAGAAATGTGGCTCACTGGCTTCCCCAGATCTCCAAGTAGCAGTTCCCGAAGCCACAAGGCACGTCTCTCCTCCGTCGTCTTACTGTTCCTTCCTCTCCCCAACCAGGACCTCACCATGGATACAGACCTAACGGCAGCAAACGGCAAGAAAATCAAAGCCCTTGAAATCTTCGCGTATGCCCTGCAATACTTCAAGGAACAGGCGCTGAAGGTAGGACCATGCGCCAGGGCCCCGGGGCAGGGGGAGGCGCACCTGCCAGCCAGGCGAACAGGCAGGGCCTCAAGGGACGAAGCATAGGACTTACATTCAGAAAGCAGGATGCACCCTCGTGCCCTGCTGGCAGGAATGGAAAGTGGGGCAGCCGCCATGGAAAAGTCTGAGAGTTCCTCAAAGGTTAAACACAGGGCTACCACATGACCCAATGATTCCACTCCTCAGCATATAACCAAGAGAAATGAAAGCGCATATTCACACGAAAACCCATCTGTGAATGTTTACAGCAGTAGTATTTGTAATAACTAAAAAGGGGAAACAACACGAACGTCCATCAGTGGATGGATGGGTTACTAAGTGGGTCTATCCCTGCAAGGAGCTATTAGTCAGCCATAGAAAGGAATGACTCACGGACGCCCGCAACCACATGGAGAAAGCTTGAAAACATTACTCTGAGTGAAAGGAGCCAGCCAATCCTGTGTGATTCCATTGTAAGAAATGTCCAGAGTAGGTGAATCCCCAGAGAGAGGAGGTGGATTGGCAGGTGTCGGGGGCTGGGGGAGGGCACAGGAGTGACTGCTGATAGGAATGGGGCTTCTCTTTGGGGTGACGGAATTAGAGAGTGTGCTGGTTGCACAGCCTTGTGAATACAGTAAAACCCACTGAACTGTATGCTTGAAAAAGGAGAATTTTATGAGATGTGAATTACATCTCAGTAAAAAAGACAGGCAGAAGACATGGGCGGCAGCTGTGGGGTCTCAGGCGAGGTGCTTAATTTCTCCGACACCCACATTCCTAACCGGAAGAGTGGGGCAGGTTGTGTACCTCGTGGGTTGTTTAACCAGACACGAGGCACCTCCCTCAGAGCTGGGCACAGTAAACTCCTGGCAAATGGTTGCTGTCATCCCTCCTCCCTGTCCCCCCAGATCCCAGGGGAGAAGCTGGTGCCTGAGTGAGCCCCTTGGATGACTGTTGAAAAGTTTGTGCAGAGATGGCCCTGGATGGGGAAGAACTGGCTGATTTCTAAGTGGAATACAGATGTCCACTCGGTGTCTCCGTCCATGGGCATGGTGATGAGTGGGTGTAAGTCAGATGCCTAAAGAACCTCGTGTACTGAGCTTTATCCAAAAAGAATTGGGAACTTTAGAAGTATTTGGTATTATGTGATCACTATAAGAAATTTAGTGAACTCTAAAAATAGGATAGAGTTCTAGAAATAGGGCCTGAGGGAAACAAAGACATGAGAACGTAATACTGCTTTCATCCATTCAAGCACCTTTTTCTTCTGCTGCTGCTTCTTCTTCTTCTTCTTCTTCTTCTTCTTCTTCTGCTTCTGCTTCTGCTTCTGCTTCTGCTTCTGCTTCTTCTTCTTCTTCTGCTGCTGCTGCTGCTGCTGCTGCTGCTTCTTCTTCTTCTTCTTCTTCTTCTTCTTCTTCTTCTTCTTCTTCTTCTTCTTCGGCTTCTTCTTCTGCTTCTGCTTCTGCTTCTTCGGCTTCTTCTTCTTTTTTTCTTCTGCTGCTGCTTCTTCTTCTGCTTCTGCTTCTACTTCTTCTGCTTTTTCTTCTGCTTCTTCTTCTTCTGCTTCTCCTTCTCCTTCTTTTTGGAGTATTTTTTGTGTGCCAGATAGTTCTGGCAGCATTGAAATAAACAGAGTGTGAAGGAGTGTGTAGTCAACAGATTGGTGTTGTGAGGGGGTCATTGTGGGTGTTTGGTGTTTGGTGAAGACAGAGGTTCTGCCCAATGGGTTGCAGTAGGGAAGGCTCCCTGGAGGAGGTGCATCAGGGGCCTCTCCCTGGCAGCAGCTGGCAGGGTGGGTGTTTTGAGCTGGTGGAATGACACAAGAAGATCACAGGGGAAAGGAAACACAGCAGACAGCTCTGGAAAGCGGGCAGTTTGGACTGAGAGAAGGGCAGGGCTGTGGGATCGAGTGGGAACAGTAAGCTTGGGTCGAGAAATTGCAAAGCCTCAAATGCCAAGCTAATGAACTCCTTGGGTCATGGGGAGCCATCCAAGGATTTCTAATAGGGGAATGCCATGGCCACAGAGATAGCATTCGAGGGAGGGAGACCACAGCATCCCCAGGGCCTGCAGGGTGGAGGAAAGCCCTACGGAAAGAGCAGACTCAGATCCCGAAGGAGGTGCATCTGAGGGCTCCAAGACTCGGAGAGTGGGGGGGTCACTTGGGGAATGTGAAAACCAAGAAGAAAGAGGGGGCCAGGGCGGAGGGAAGAAGTAGATTCTGGGAAATAATTCTTCCATTGGGGGCGGGGCGGAGAGGGACGAGGACAGAAGGAAGGAGGAGGAGGGAGACTGAGTGTGAAGGAGAGCACATGATTCTAGGCGGCAACAGAGCAGACTAGGAGGTGCAGAGATGTGGACCTCTGTCAGCCCGAAGAGCAGGGATCTCAGAGACATGGGCTCAGCACCCGGTAGCCCAGACAGCCAATGAGGGACTGTCTGCCTGTCGTGCCTGTAGACATCTGGAGAAAGTTGAGGCAGCAGAGGGAGGCCCGTGACTCCAGGGCCTTTGGATTAGGAGGAAGAAGCCTGGGGATCTGGGGAAAATTTAGGACCTGAGAAAGTCCATGACATTGGCTTGTGTTTCAGGTTGGTCAAGGGGAAAAGAGTGAACAGCCCATCTCAGAAGGGGAGGGGAGAGATGGAGGGGGCAGAGGGCCAGCAGGGATGTGTAGGAGGGTGTGTGGTTTCGAACATGTCAGCTCAGCCAAAAGCTTCGGGAACCTGGTCGCACATTCTCCCAGCAGGGATCATGCTATAAAGAAATTCCATGAAGAAAAGCTTTTTGAGGAGATTTATAAGCACCGGGGCTCTACACGAGAGAGCTGGCTGGTATCGGAAGGACAGATGGGTTCAGAGGAAGGGACTGTTGCACGTCAGACCAGGATAAGCAAAATACAGTATGTACTAAAGCAGCATATCTCAGGAATCACAGGCATGAAGCAGGCTCATCATTCATGAAGGAAAGCAAGTGAGAAGGGCCTGACATAATGAGATGTTTAATTAATGGCAGGGTCCTTTCCCTTTTAAGCTGTACTCCATCCACTGGTAAACAAACAGCTTTAAACAACCTTCCCTATGGCCAGGGAAGCCCATCATTCACCTTTTGAGCCTTTTCCTGTTTAAAGAGTTTAAAATAGCCTGGATGGTGCTCCGCAGCCTGCTTAGAACCCTTCCCAACACACATCGCTACTCACCTGCCTTTAAAGCCCCGTGCAGACCTGCAAGGAAATAAAACATGATAAAAACAAAACAAAACAAAATAAAACAAAACCTGCTGTTTCACACAGAGATGTTTTTAAAAACATGTTTTTTGTTTTTTTTTTTTTAAAGTATACTAGATGTACTTAACACTGCTGAGCTGTGTGCTTAAAAAAAGGTTCATGTGGTAGATTTTACGTTATGGGTTATTGTCACAATTAAAAAAAAAATGTAAAGGGCAAAAAAAAAGTTTACTGACTGATCACAGAGAAAGTTAATTCCGTGACACGGTAGCTCTGTCCCAAGGTATCTACTGAAACAAGAGAGGAAATGAGATACCTCTCAGAAGAAACAAATCGCCAGCCTGTTAATCTTCTGAAACCTGTCCCCAGAACTGACTCAGACGCAGATGTGCATTGGTGCATGTTTAGGTTTGATTGCAGATTTGTCTGCTTTATGTGGCATCCGGAGGGGAAGGGTAGGAAGGAGCAAGCTTTATCAGAGGTCTTCTCTGGGCGAGCTTCTTCCAGGTGTTTTCCATCTCCCCAGAAACACAGAGCGTTACTTTTATTCTCCCCATTTTATAGATGGGAATACTGAGTCTGAGAACTATTGTAGAGACGTATTTTGTCTGCATGGACTTGGTGTGAACCTCTGATGCTTCTGCCCATCCCTTTTAACCGTGTGGTTCCTGCTGATGTGGTTTAATCTTAACCAAAAGCTAAGGGCGGCATAGTTCTTGCTTGGGTCATGTCGTTCATATCCCTTCCGTCCTGCCAGGAGAACTGCCCTGAGGTGCTGGCCTTGCCGTGCTGGCAGAGGACAGTGACATTTCTGACAACAACTGCCACCAGGTGTTAAGCAGCAGTGCTATGGGGCAGGCCCTGTTCTAGATACGAACCACATGTAACAACTTAGTTAAGACCTTGGCCTTTAGAATTAAGATATAACTGGGTCTGGGTCCAAATTTTGGCTCTGTTACTTTCCAGCTGTGCAGTCATCAGAAGGTACTGCATGTATCTAGGACTCAGGTTCCCATCTGTAGAAAAGACACACAGTTATCATCTCTTCCTGGTGGGATCCTGGAACTAATGGAGAGGAGGTATGCAAAGCGCTTACCACAGAGTAAGCTCCCAGTAAATGTAGCTCTCAGAAAATTATCACTCCTCCCAACAACAGGATGAGCTAGGTATTATTATCCCCATTGTGCAGATGAGGAAACTGAGGTCTGGGAGGCTGTTACTTGCCCTGTCATATGACTCAGAAGTGGCCAGAGGCCTCTGACCTGCCTGCCTCCTGCTTGCAGTCACGTTCAGTGAGTGAAAGGAGCAGAGCTCCCTGCTTGTGGAATAATCAGGAAACAGACCCTTGCTCCCTGACACTGGTAAGTTCAGGAGGCTGTAGAGTAGATGCCCCAAGAGTTCATGGCCAGGAAGCCTGGAATTCTCCGTGAAGCTCTAGGAGGACCAGCTGTGTCCTCTTGACCTGCTGCATTTCCCTTGGCTTTAGGAGCTGAGTGACCAGGCGGGGTCGGAGTTTGAGAACTCTGATGTCAGATGGGTCATCACAGTGCCTGCCATTTGGAAACAGCCCGCCAAGCAGTTCATGAGACAAGCTGCCTATCAGGTGAGTGTAGGGGTGGGGCGGGTGGCGGCCCAGGATGCCCACGGGGGTGACTGTCACCCCACTCAGGTGTCTCCAGCACTCAGGCCTCCCTGGCAGGTAGTGAGGGGTCTCCCACAGCCCAGGGGACATGAAGCCTTCCTCCTGGGGGAGGAATGGGGGTCAGGTCCATAAGGGTTGGGCTGGGCTCAATTTTCTTTCTGGCATTATACCTTCTACACTGTAGGTTCCCCAGGGCTAGGATTTCAAACTGGGGTACAGAGACATTTCTCCGTGGGTGAATGGAACCTCAGGAAAAAGCTTAGGGAATACGAATGTTTGAAGAAGAAAGGAATAAAAGAGAAAGCCGATGGCTGTGCACCAAGCACAGCAGCTTGGTATAGAGGTTGAAATCTGCACCTGTACAGCTGGGACATAAGGGAAATAGAATGATCTTCTACACGTGTCACCTTGTGAGTAACATGGGAGCACATAGGGTCAGGGGGTGGTGAGGCCGCCAGACCTGCGTGGTGGCAGACACCTGGATGAGGGCAGTGGCATGGCTGAGGAGTGTGCCAGTCAGCATGGCGCCATGGACAGAACGTTCTAGTGCCAATGGCCAGCCCGTTCCTCCTGGGCGTTGGGGCATCCCTGGTACCATGGACCCTCATGGCCGCCAAGCCTCACACTGTCCGCAGGCCACGTGTGCCATGATGGGGCTTCCACAAGGGTCTGACTTCATGGCAAGAATGGCTGGCCGTGCTGACCTACCATTCTGACCCCCAGGTCAGAGCTGGCTCCCACTGTACTTAATCCCCTGGGTTAATGAAAGGCTACCCTGGGGCCTGGGCCCACTCTGTGCAATGAGAGTCAGTTTCCAGAGCCTTCAACCTGAGCTGGGCTGGGGAAAGTCACCAACGTAATAGATGTTCCCTTGCCCGAAGCCACACCTCCCAGGGGACAGCCACCGCTCCCGGGGGACATGTCTCTGATGTTGAGTTTGTAGCCATAGGTATGAACTTTCCTTTCAAAATACCTACCTGGATACCAAAGGCAGCAAAATGGCCATGGGTACCTTGGTGTCATGAATTGTACTCACCGCTTGGAGCTTTACCCCAGGTGACAGGTAGAGATCCAGGGCGAGCAGTATCCCTGCCCCACCCCCACCCCCACTCTCCCGGCTTCCCCTTCTTCCCTCCGTGGCAGGTTCTCCTCTGCTCTCCCCTTCAGCGTGAGAATCTGGCTCAGTCTACGTAGCTGCCCAAAATAGATTTGTTTTTATAGGGATGAAGGAAGAGGGTGGAAGTTCCAGAAAGAGGCAACTTCTTTAAAAAGGAAGAAACCCAAATGCAGTTTTGCTGTCCACAGAGCCCTGGGCATCCTGGAGCTTGTCCACAGTGCCAGCCTTCAGGCAGCGTCCAAAGATGGGACGCCGGGACATGGCTGTCTACGAAGACACAGCCAGCATTCTGACTTTGCACAGGAAGGAGACTCAGGATTCAGGGCTTTGACTTTCATTTTCCCACAGGAAAACTGCAGCAACAAACATGTGACCTGGAAAAGGGTCAGTTCTTATTTTTAGCCTGAAACAGAAAGAGGTGCAGGGACGGGGAGATTTATCAGGGCTGTTGGAGCCTTGGGCTGGCTCTGCCTAAGGACTGCCTCTCTGAGCAGTGGGGCCTGGCAGGGAGGCCCCTCATTCTTGGGGCGAGGAGGAAACCAGGCAGATGGAGGTGTGGTGCCCTCCAGGGTTTGGCGGAATCAAAATGGCACCTCAGAGGGGTGAATGTAACCAGCATTTATGGACATGGGGACTTTTCTTTCTGAAGCCCAGAGTTACTCTGCAGCCTGCCCCATCCTTTGGTTGTTGGGTAACTTCTGATGGGTGTGGCGTTCGTGCAGCTTAATTTTTGGCTCTTTGTAATTCTGATTTGATACTTGTGTCGAGTTTAGTCACTGAATGGCCTTCAAGATGGCAGGGGCCATTCCATCATTCTTGATTTACTCATTCATTTGTTCATTAAACAAACCCATACTGGGGTCTTCTGTGTGCTGGGACATGGTTGGTGCTGGATTCATATCCTGTGTACCACGATGAGGCCCCACTCTCAGGTTGCTCATAGCTGAGTGGTTCATTGCAGCCTTTTGTACTTCAGGGAGAGGGGCAAAGGGAGTTATGGGGCACAACGGCTTTGCCGACTAGTCTATGGTATCTTTTAGCTCGTCTTCTGGAAGAGTCCCCATAACAATATGGAAATGAAGCATGGCCAGAATTAGCATCTCTTCAATTCTCTCTTCTCATCCTCCATTAATTGTACAGAATAAGAAAAATGTGTACCTCTGATAGTTAATTTTATGTGTAAACTTGACTGGGCCAAGGGGTATTGAGATATTTGGTCAAACATCATCCTGAGTGTTTGCTGTGAGGGTATTTTTGAATGAGATTAACATTTAAATTGACTGACTAAATAAAGAGATTGCTCTCCCTAAGGCGGGTGGGCCTCATCCAATCAGTTGAAGGCCAGACTAGACCAAAACTCCCTAGAATAAGAGGGGATTCCTACTGCCCACCTGCCTTCAAACTGGAGCATTGTTTTTCTCCTCCCTTTGGACTCAGACTGAAACAGCTCTTCCCGGGTCTTGAGGCTGCCAGCAAGGGAACTATCCCGTAAGCTCTCATGGTTCCTCAGCTTGCTGACTGTAGATCTTGGGACTTGTCAGTCTCCATAATGGTGTGAGCCAATCCTTTACAGTAAATCTCTTTCTGTGTTTACATACATCCTACTGGTTCTGTCTCTCTGGAGAATGCTAATACAGAACCTGAGCACAAAACACAGTTCTTGGGTCAGCCAGCTTCTGAGATCTGAGGATGCCCACCATCCCTTGCACCCAAAGTGCTGCCCATCAGCCTGGCTTCAGAAGGAAGAGCTGGAAGGATGAGGTAGGATGGTACTCCATCAGGGCAGCTGGGAAACTGGTCACATCTCCCCTGCTTGCACACAGGAAATGGAGTCCCTCCTTCAGGCCCGTTGGCGGCCCCGTGAGCGCAAGTTCACGGCACAGTCAGATAGGGGCTGAGCTTCATTCCTCCGCTGGCCTGGTGGAGGGGGAAGAGGCCTGGATGCAGAGCAAGAGACGAGGCTCTGGGCAGCATCTGTCATGGAAGAGGCAAGCCTGGAGGGGCTGGTTCTGGGGCCTCCATTCAGAAGTCTGGGATTCAGTGCTGAGGTTGGCGGGGGTTGCGGGGCACTTTATGGATACAGTTTTATCTGTGAAACTCCAAAAACTCCTCTCGTGTCAAATGCTTGTTGAAAAAGTGGGTTCAGTCTCTATGTTTTATAATTCACGGCCGCAGGGCCCCGTTAGACCCTCTCAGAGCATTTGCTGAACAGCCCGTAGCAGGAAGAAGAGCTGATCCCTCTTCTGAGGCCTCCAGGAAAGACCTAGAATGGGAGACAGTTCCACTGAGTCTTGAGGGGTAGTCATTGTGGGTAGGAAATAGTCCAGTTGATTTCTAGAGGCGTTTTGCCGGAAACGTGTAACCCTAGTGGGTTCTGGAAACCTGCCAAATAAAAGACGATCCCTCACGGAGGATGATCTCCCCTGATGTGGAGTTAACAGCTGGTACTGCAGTGAAAAATAATCACATCGGGGGCTGGGGGGGACAGAGCAGCCACAGTGGCTGACGCCCAGACGCGGTGCAGCTGTAGCCCCGGGCGGCTGGACGTGTGGCCCGCATGTCCACCTTCACGGCTGTGCATGCGTCCCTGGCCGGCTTCCCTGGCTGACAGCAGGGCTGAGGGGCAGACGAGTCGGTATCAGGGCCCACATCCCCAGCCTCCTCGAGTGCGGTTTTCGGCCCCTCCCAAGTGGGGCTCAGGACCAGGAAGCAGGGCTCTCAGAGGGGCTGTGGCGGTTCTCCCGCTGCCCCAGGTTCCTAGAGGACTCAAATGGGATAGTGCGTTCTCGGTGCAGACCCTTTCTGTTGGTAGCCTCCCCAGGTCATGTCAGCAGAAGGCTCTCATTCAGTGTTCTGGAGACAAGGGCCAGGAAATCACAGAATGAAGGCTGGCTGGAGGGATGGTGGGTTCATTCACTCAGCAGCTACCCCCCGAGCACCTGCTATGTGCTGCCCTTGGAAAGTAGCCTCTTGGCAGGAGAGGCTCGGCGCATCTGCATGATCTGTAGTTGGAGACGGAATAGGCTAAGTGCTCGACGAGCCGGGGTGCAAGGGCGGGAGAGCTCATGTGGAACAGCGGCTGCGAGGTACCAGCCTCAGAGGCAGAACTAGCCAAAGCAGCGAGTGCTCCCCTGCTCTGGTGGGCCCAGGCCCGATCCCAGGGCTCCTGACAGTTGCCAGGCTGCGGGCTTCTGCTGAGAACTGCAAGTGTTTATGCAGAAGGCCGACCCTTCCAGGCATTGGGTCCTCCTGCCCAGAGAGAAAGACATCTGAGTTTTTGAGCGTCTGGCAGATTCTTTTGCATTTCCTCTTTTTCTTGAGGTCCACAAGCAGCTCTGGGACCCCTCCTGGGGAGAGGGGCCCTGGCAGAGCCCGCTGCCTCTTCCTGCCTCGATTCTTCAGCTCTCCACTACGGCCCCCATGGGAGTTGCTATTGGGGCATGGCCCCTCACTCTCTCTGGCGAGCAGGATGGGGGCTGGTTCGATCCAAGGAGTGTGGTTAGCTTGTCCTGGGCCTCTCACTGAGCTTGCCTTCCCCACTCCCCTCCCCCCCTTGCTGGTTGGAGGTCCTCTGCCCCTCTGCTCCCCATGTGTGTCCTCTCCTGGGTACCATGGGGAACCCTCTGTGGAAATGGGTCGAAGTTTTTGCTGCAGGGCTGAGGCCAACCCAGCTGGGGAGGGACAGATGAAAGGCCTCGCCTGAGGGGTGTAGCCATGCTGTTTGGGGCATTTTGGGGCAGCCTGTGTGTCTTTCATGTCTTCAGGATTCGGGAGCATCCCAGGGGGAAGCTGGATTGTGTAAATCACATACCTCAAGTTGTGTAACTGTACTCAATGCTCTTCGCTACTCTGGAACTCTTGATTTGGCTTTCTGTTTAAATACTTCATGTCTGTTGTTTTTTTTTTTTTAAGATTTATTTATTTATTTGTTTATTTATTTATTTGAGAGAGAACGGGAGCTCAGGGGGAGGGCCAGAGGGAGGGGGAGAGAGAGTATCTCCAGCAGACTCCCTGCTGAGCACAGAGCCTGACTTGGGGCTCCATCTCAGGACCTTGAGACCATGACCTGAGCCGAAACCAAGAGTCAGACACAACTGGCTGAGCCACCGCGACACCCCAATACTTCATGTCTGCCTTAGAGTGGCTGCTCACGGTCTCAGGGGAGGTGTGAAGAGGGATGAAGGCATTTAGTTTTTCTTCTTTTTCCCTCCCATCCCCCACTGCTGGGTCCAGGCCGGCCGGTGCTCTTCCCGGCCACGTGGAGGGAGACTGCCTGGCCGGTGGACATCCTAGTGGGACACAGGGCGGTAGTGAGCCTTTCCTCCTTCCCACTGGCCCCGGCACGGCCCTGGCACTCTGCTCTCCTCGCCCCTCCTCCCGGGCTATTTTCCCTTCTGAACTTTGGAAAAGCATCTTAAACATTTTGGCCTGGTTGTTTCTTTGCTGCTAGTTTTTCCTTCTCCCTCACGCTGTTTTCTGGAAAGCTGGACCTGCTAGCTTCTATTCTAGGAGGCCCTTGACTTTACAAACCCACAAAGGAGGGAAAGTCAGTCTTCGAGAGCAGTCCTTTAGAAGGGGGCTCCTCTTGGTTTTATGTTGGATTTATTCTGGGATCCTGGGGCTTAAGGTTCAGAGGTTTCGACTTTCCTGGTGACACTTAGGTCTGTAAACCTTGCTCCCTGTCACTGGGCACTGCAGTGTCAGCTGTCTTGTTGCTAAGGATGTGACCCTGTGCGAGGCTGGGGGAGAGGGACTTTTAGTCCCTTGGGTTGAGAGTAGTGGGAAATCTTGTTATGCATCTGGATCAGTGGCCTGTTGATGGGCATGCAGGCCTTCTGCACCCAGGGACCAAACTGGTGAGCATAGATGCTGCCCATGTAGTTGGCTAACAGCTGAGGACACAAAGCAATTAAGGAGGCAGTTTTTCTGTGGACGGTGTAGGTTTTGTAAAGTCGGTCTTCTAGAAGGGGTTCTACCACTTGTGAGGCATCTGGTATTGGCAGGGGGGAGATTTAAGTCACCTGCCTGCCAATGGTTTCTCATTAAGTCACAGTTAATTGGTTCATTTGGGGTATGGTTATTACGGAGAATTGTCTACATGCAATTAGAGGTGGTATACCATCTAGTGCTGTCCCGGATTTACTGGGTAAAGAGATCATACCGTGAAACCAGCAGAAGGAGGAGCATTAGAGACACCCTGGGAGTTTTGTCCCAGTCGAAAGGCCTGGGTCCCACCCTGGTACCTGGAGTCAACGAGAGCAGGAGAACCAAGAACCAATTAAAGAGCTGGTCTTCGAGACTTGAGACTGGGTCTGGGCTTGCTCGTCCACGTACAAGGTGGATACATTTGAGCCTAAGACTGTCTGGGTTTCAGCACTGAGAGTCCATGTCCCAGGAAACACAGGACCACTGGTCACCCTACCTCTCTGAGCTTTGTTTCTTTCTGCATAAAGTGAAGGAGCTGTACAAAAGGCCAAGAAGGGCCTTTGCATTTTTAATATTCTAACCGGAACCCCCTCCCTTCCTTGTCCGATAACTGAATCTTCTAAGCCCCTTCCATCTGTGACTCTAGGCTGTGACTCTAGAGAGGTCACTGTGCATGTGTGACATTAGGCAGACTGTTCACTCCTGATCTACAAGATGAGTCCACTACACCTTATGGGCTTGGTGTTGAATCAGAGTCTCCTCCAAAGTGGGTGTGGCATGAGGGCAGCACCCCGAAGTTCCCTAGGGAACAGCAACAGAGACAGCAAACACAGTGGTGAAGGACACAGCGTGTCTCTGTCCCATTGTGCTGGCGACCAGGAAACCCTCAGGGCTTGAACGGCTTCAGCGAGGCCTCACGCTTCAGTTCCTAGGCCACGGGAGGTGGGCAGGGACCTGGTAGAGGCCATGCCAGGCTCAGGTCTCCACGTGCCCTCTGAAGGGTGGTCCCGGAGCCCCCTGGCCAGCTCTTGTAAGGGGCTGTGACTGGAACAAGCCAGATGTCACAGAGCAGAAGCATGTCTGCTATTAAAGGGGTAACAGCTTTGAATAAAGTTAACTGTCAGTTGCCTTTGGACCCATATTCTAGAAAGCGTGAGACTCTGTCGGATTCCAGGAGGGCTTTCTCCCAGAGCCCCAGAGCCCTCCTTGGTGTGCTGGAGGCACGTCAGATTCCCAGACAGCCAAATCCGATGCTTGCGTAGCTGAGGTCCAGCGATGGCCCATTTGTTTCCTGGGCCACCAAAGATTGGGGTCTGCCTTTAGACCATTTGGCCTATCATAACCGGAAACAGACCACCTGCCTTCCATCTTCTGACAGTTTTCAGAGTTTGGGGTCATTTCCCCCTTCGTGCTGCTCAGTTCTGGGCCAAGCAAATCCCAAATGAAAGAGGCCCCAGGGCCCAGAGAGCCCTGCATTTCCCAAAGGCACCCACACATTTTCTTTGGCTCCTCTACAGTGTTTGGGGACTTGGCCTGGGGCTCATCACCCCATCACTGCTGAGTGTAAGCCCTATGGGGTCTGTGGAGGGAATTTCCCAGACAGGCAGAGCCCAAGTGTCCCTTCCTGGAGGGCGTCAGCGCAAGGCATGTGTGTCCTCAGAGTGGTCCTGCCTCTGTCTTCCAGGCAGGCCTGGCCTCCCCCGAGACTGCCGAGCAGCTCATCATCGCCTTGGAGCCCGAGGCAGCCTCCATCTACTGCCGGAAGCTGCGGCTGCACCAGATGATCGAGCTAAGCAGCAAGGCCGCGGTCAACGGGTACAGCTCCGGTGACACAGTGGGAGCTGGGTTTGCACAGGGTACCTCCTGCTCTCTCTCTCCCCTCCCTGCTCTCTCCCCTCCCACCCCTGCATGGTTCTTGGCCCTGATTACTGAAAGGCCCTTAGCACCGTAATGAAGAATTAAGATGCCCCCAGAGAGGTCAGCTGTAAGCACCTCTGTCCTCGGCCCCTCGACCTGGCCTCCCCGGGGCCCCTGGGAGACTCCGCAGTAGTTACCCCGGGGTCATCACCTGCCCGCCCGTGTGCCTTGGGCTGGGGGAGGCTGACGGTGGCCCGAGAGCAGCTCTTGGCCTTATATTTTACTAGGCTCTTAATTTTTCTTGTTCATTAACTGATTCTTAATCTAATCCCACTTGCCTGTTATTAATTCCTCCATTAAGACTGTTGATTTACTGCTGACTCACTCACTGGGGCTGCTTCGTGTGTGGTTAGCTCATTATGTGTCTTAGCCGTGAACCTGGCAGAGTTGAAAATACAGATGAACGGGGCTGAGTCTTCCTGACCCGGCTGATGCTCATTTAGCTGTGGGACGGAGTCCCACCTAGGGGGAGCCAGGATGGGCGTTAAGGAACTTTTCCTCTTTTTTTTTTTTAGATTTTATTTATCTGACAGAGAGACACAGCGAGAGAGGGACCACAAGCAGGGGGAGTGGGAGAGGGAGAAGCAGGCTCCCCGCGGAGCAGGGAGCCCGATGTGGGGCTCAATCCCAGGACCCTGGGATCATGACCTGAGCTGAAGGCAGATGCTTAACGACTGAGCCACCCAGGCACCGCAGGAACTTTTCCTCTTTAACATTTACCTGTATGCAAGTTGGTCACAGTCTTGGTCCTCAGATCTGTTTTCCCTTCTATCTGGGGCTCTATGAGTGAGTGCAGACACCCTAGGTCAGGGTCAGAGCTCCCACCGTGAGCGAGCACAGGCCCTGATGGGAGTGCTGTGGGTGCTGTTCCCAGAGGAGACCTCAGGGCAGAAAGCCGCCCGTCCCCATGCCCACCCCATCCTGGACGGCGCAGGAGGAGGAGGAGGGTGGGGGGGAGAACCTTAGCGGGAACTACCGCCCCCTGTTCCCCCAACAGCCTGGGTCCAGCTTTTCCTTGGTCCCCACACCCGAGGCCTGTGTCTGCACTCCCCCACGGCGAGGGGGCCCTGGCTCCGCCTTCACGCGGCCCTGCGTCCTCTCCTCCAGAATTCTCCTCTTCCTCTCCACCCGGTCACGCTGCCCCAGAGGTCGCCACTCTGCATTTTCACCCCGAGATGGAGGACTCGGTGAACCTCAGCCATAAGACAGTGGCAGAGAGTTCGCCGGTCTGGTCCCCAGGCTGCTGCCCCAGGCTGCTGGGGCTAAGGGCTAGCGCCTCACACCTGACTCACCTGGGGCGAATGGAAGCCGTTGCCCTTCAACTTGATTTGCCTTTTTTTGGGCAATGCTTGGCCTCCACCGGAGTATGGCAAGGTTCCTGCTAACTAAATCAAATGTATTAACGTTTCAAATACTCAGAATGACATATTTATTTAAATTATCTTCATCGTTTCCATGGGAAAAGAGACGCACGACCGACTGGGCTTCCTGCCTTACGTGCGCGCTCTTACTGGTTCACACACACACACTCAGGTCAGAACTAGCTAATCCTAGCACAGCCTTTCTTAATACGTCCTAAGTGTAACACTCACATTTAAAGGGGAAACTGTTTTCGAATGCTTGCCTTCCCCGAGAGCTCAGTTTTGGGGTTCCTTTCCTTTAACTTACCCTGTCTGCCTCCACACTGCTCCGTGTCTGTGTCCCGTGCCTTGTGGAATTTGCTCTCGTCTTGTGCTCCGAAGGTTTTTTTGGTTTTGAAATCCTCCTGCTGTTGGCCATCACCCCTCAGAGGGGGCAGCGAAGCAGGGGTTCTAGCTCAGCCTTGTTTTACAGTTACGGCCTGTCTCCCAGAAGGAGGGGGTGCTGCCTGGGGAGGCCTGGCAGGGCCCTTAACCAGGAGCTCCCTGGTTGGAATTAGGGCCCTGAGCCCCCCGGGCTGTTCTCTGCCCTCTGATGCTCCTCCATGACGGACGCACAGTGGACACTACTGAGGGGAACGGGGCTGGCCTTTGCCTCCAGCATCACAGGGTTGCTGTCCATATTTTTTTGCACCAGAAGGATTTCATGAGATCAGTAAAGGATGCCCGTTTTTATAATCTTGGGCTTAATTTGCCTAAAAACATGGTAATTTTTTTTTTTTTTTTTGAGAGCTCAGAACATGTTCTATTAGTCTGGCTTGATCATTTTTTTTTATGAATGATATCTAGATTGTTTTAGCAAACCAAATGCCCACTATAAGGTCTGCAATAGAAGTTCATCTGGAGCCAGTGCTGGGAACAGGAGAGAGGCCCTGAGTTTGAGGACCCCTCCCAGGCCTGCAGAAACTCTTTAATCAAGACGGCCTCATCACTGAACACCAAGGCCCGAAGAATTTAAGAGCTGACGGCTCTTGCCGTTCTAATCCCGAGAGGAGACACTGTTTTGCAAACACTGTGCTCCTTGCTAGAAGAGGGTAGAGGGCCAAGCGTCCTTAATTGGATGACCAGCAACAGATGGATTTGTAGGGCAATTCAAAGTCAGCAGCACCAGTTTTTAGGGACTAGAAAAATTGGTGGTGGAGGGGGGGTCAGGGTTGTGGGATGGGACAGGAGAGCAGTGGACAGAACCTTTATCTGTAAAACTGGGTATTGCTCTAAATTGTTCATTGTAGTGATCATTTGTTGGGTACCGGCTCTCATGGTGCTTTGCCTTCATTATCACCTCCTGTGTTCTGGGCATCACATGAGGCCCAGAGGGGTTACATGATTTGCCCCAATTGGGCACCTTGGCTGTGCCCTGCTGATCCCCAGATACCCTCTCACAGCACCTTTCTCAACTCTTAATGTTCGTGTTCTGCTCTCACTGTCAGTTGTTAAATCTCAAAGGCATGAGGGCCCACGGTCCAAGTGTGGATGTGGAGCTGCAAGACAGAGTCGTGGGAACTGCAAGCCCCTTAACCTCGTCCGGCCTGGTTTCCTCCCTCCTCTGAGCACAAGGACGATGATCTGTGCCCTGTCTGCCTCCCAGGGCTGCCGGGCGGCCTGTGAGGGATGCAGTCGCCCCACACAAAGCCTCACAGCCACTAAGTGGCCCGAGCCACAGCCGTGTTGCTCCCCAGCCTTAAGGAGAAAGGCGGCCAGGGCTTTGCGAGGTTCCGGGGGCCCGCCCTGTGGCTGAAGCGCCACCTTGTGGCTGAAGAGCATACTGGCTTCCCCGGAGTCGGGAAATGGCTCCAGTCCCGTTTATCCGGGATCCAGATTAGGAAAACGTCCCCTACATTCCTGGCATCAGACAGATCAGGTTCCTTGAGGTGAAATTGTTTAACCAAGTGCGCTGCAAGCTTCTTGGCAGACAAGTTCCTCCCCGGGACAGCAAAGCCAGGAATCTGGTCGATTTAATAACCCCTAAAAAGTGTCACCAGAGGAAGGGCTGCTTCTTCTCCAAGGCGAGTTTTCCAGCAGGGCGCAGGGCAGGCTGCCATGCAATGAAGAGATGGAGGCTGGTGCAACCGGTCTGGCTTTGTGTTTCCCAATGTTGTATTTATGTAATCCTTTTGGTCAAGTGTCGCTAAATGTTCTGTCCCTAAACCTCCTCATGCTGTTGCCTCCACGGACTGCAGATGACTGCCCGCTTTTTCATGCTTTCTTACCCGTCATTTTCTTTCTGTCGGCCACTAGCTAAGGAGCACATACGGCGTAATCGGCAGAGTCGGACCTTTTTGGTGGAGAATGTCATAGGAGAAATCTGGTCCGAGCTGGAGGAAGGTAGCGTCCTTGAATGTCCTTTGCCCTTGCTGGATTTCTTCTGTATTGCTGGCAAAAATGCATTCCTGTTGGTTCCTTTGGCACGTGCGGAAAATGTTCAGAATCAGGTGGTTTTTAAAGACCACCCACCCAAGGAGAGCTCTTTCGGAGCTATAACTTTGCATGTTATAAAACCATACAGACTCTTTAGAAGAAAAGTGGGAATTGGAAGTTACCCCAGTCCCGGGGTAAGTCTTGTGTTAAATGGCAGGTCATTTTGCTGCGCTATAAACCTTGGCAGGAAGTTGTCCGCTTGTACGTGCCAGGGATGCAGCCGCGTGTCACAGGAAAGCTTCCGTCTTACAGATCCACTCATCCGGGTTCTTTACCATCCATGCTAACTGGCAGTCCTGGGCAGACATTACTGCATTCTCTTCAGTCACGAAGAACTTGGCTGTGAAGCTAATTTGCAAAACCATCATGCTAATGAGAAGGGTTGACGGGTGTTGTTGGGTATACCAAGTCGTCACCCCCCCGCCCAGCTTGTCTCACGATGGGGCCGACAAGCGGTCTGTGTAAAAGATGACTGTCTTTGTCCCAGGTGACAAGTATGTGGTCGTGGACAGTGGCGGGGGCACCGTAGACCTGACTGTCCATCAGATACGGTTACCGGAGGGACATCTGAAAGAACTGTATAAAGCAACAGGTGAGCCCCTGCATGGCTGATTTTCTCATTCCTGAGCCTTTTCTCTCATGTCAGGTTTCTCTTGGTACTTCCTTCTCTTCGGTTGCTACCAGCATGTGGGATTCTAGGCCCGAGAGCGTTCCTGTGTGGAACTGAGGAGCAGAATGCAGTTAAATGTTCTTTAAAACACAAACCACCGTAACTTGGGTTTTGGCATAAAATGAGCCTGTTTTAGATCCTGGACAGGGGAATCTTTTTCTGAAAGTTCTGGAAGGATCTGATTGTCACCTGTGATCTCGTGCTCTGGTTAAGCTTTCTAGGGAGGTCTCGGGACACCCGGTCTTGGATCAAAGTTGCCAAAGCAAGCGACAGGCTCTCTCCCTCGGTGGGGGTGGGATGATGAGTCATTAACAGATCATGGGGTCTAGGTGGGCCTGTTGATTTTCAGACCCTGTCCTTAGATTTCTTGGGTGGGAGTACTGTGTTGCTCCTACTTATTTATATGTATCCATTTTATTTAAAATGAAAGTGATTTTGTGGGGTGTCTGGCTGGCTCAGTTGGTAGAGCATGCGACTCTCCATCTCAGGGTTGTGAGTTTGAGCCCCATGTTGGGTATAGTGATGCCTTAAAAATAAAATCTTTAAAAAAATAAAATAAATTACATTACATTTTATTTTATTTTTTAAAGATTTTATCTATTTCACAGAGAGAGACACAGCGAGAGAGGGAACACAAGCAGGGGGAGTGGGAGAGGGAGAAGCAGGCTTCCCGCGGAGCAGGGAGCCCGAGGCGGGGCTCCATCCCAGGACCCTGGGATCGTGACCTGAGCCGAAGGCAGACGCTTAACAACTGAGCCACCCAGGTGCCCCAAAATGTAATTGAATTTAAATAGCTTGTTGACAGGTGATTCTGTAGGAAAAAGTTTCTCCACCCAGAAGAAGAACCTAAGGGTTTTAAAGACTAAGTAAAAATTTAGAGCTGAAATCTCTTTGCCAACCGGGTCTAAGTCACGCTACTTGGTGTTTCGGAGAAGAACACAGGGTAGGCTGTTTCTCAGAGTTTGGATTCAGTTTCTGGCAGTTTCTAACACGGCGGGGGGGCTCTCCTTTTGTTCTTGACCCAGGTGGACCCTATGGATCCTTAGGAGTAGATTATGAATTTGAAAAACTTCTGTGTAAAATATTCGGAGAGGATTTTATCGAACAATTCAAAATCAAGCGTCCCGCGGCCTGGGTTGACTTAATGATTGCATTTGAGTCTCGTAAAAGGGCAGCAGCCCCGGACCGAACAAACCCACTGAACATCACCCTGCCCTTCTCCTTCATTGACTACTACAAGAAGTTCCGCGGGCACAGCGTGGAGCATGCCTTGAGGAAGAGCAAGTGAGTCGGACTCACCTATGGCTTAGGTCATTCTAGAGGGTGGGTCATGTTGATGGGAGGGAAGAAGGGTGTGTGGACTCTGACTTCCAGTCCTACAGAGAAGCTGTGTGACCCGGGGCGAGTGACTCATCTTCTCCGTTCCTCAGTTTTGCATCTGGAAAATGGAGATGATGTTTCCACTTACCCCAAAGTGTTGTCGTGAGGATGAAGTGAATTCCTTATGTTAGGCACTTAGCACAATGCCCAGGACCTGGAAAGTACTATTTTTGTGTTAGCTTTTATTATGTACTAATAATTATAAGCTTTGTGAGAGCAGGGAATTTTGTGTGTTTTGTACCAGTATCTACAACAGATTCTGGTACAGACATAGCAGGTGCTCAGTAGATATTTGTTGAATGAATCCCGTGGGATTCTGGGTTTCCTGCTAGTCTGAGTCTCTTGGCTGCAGGCAAGTGTTTGTAGTTCAGCTTGTTGCAAAATGAACATTTGGAAGCTGTTTTAAAGCTGAATTACAAAATTAATAGACAAAAATCATAGGTTTCTCAAAGTCTTTTTAGAGTGGAAAATTTCAAACATTTCCTGGGCAAAATGAACTTCATTATTCAGCTTCAACAACTGTCAGTTCCTGGCCAACCTAAATCCTCGCGTAACCTCCCCCAAGCATTTTAAAGCAAATCTGATCATCATCTAATCCATAAATATGTCAGTATGTATCTTTAAGGGGGATAAATTTAAAATCATAACCCTGACACTGTTATCACGATCACACTTAAAATGAGTCATTCTTCAATGTCCTCAATACCCAGTTAACATTAAAATTTCTCCCATTGTCTTGTAATTTTTTTCAGTTTGCATTAATATCCAAAAGATGGCTATACACAGCAATTTTCTGATCTGCCTCTGCCCCTACGTCCCACTTAATATATAGGTCCCCCCTCTTGTGTTTTTCCTTATGGTTTATGAGATGATAAAGCTGATTGCCCCATAGTGTTTCTTCCAGTCTGGCGTTTTTGCTCATTGCACGCCCACGTAACATGTTCGGCCCCCTGGTATTTTCTTACAAATTGGCAGATTGAGCTGGAGATTTGGTCAGAGTCAAGTTTAAGTTTTTGGCAAGCCTACTACATGGGCGGGGGGCGGGTAGTATTTCCCCCTTGCTTCATGTCAGGGAGCACGTGCTGTTTGCTGGTTGCTTCTTTTGAGATGCTAGCAGCCTTGGAGGGTTGTTGCCTAGGTCCGTTATGCTAAGGAGTGGCCCCTCAGTCTCTCACTCCTTCTGCATTTGTTAGCTAGCATGCTTCTGGAGAGAGAAACTCTTCTCCTCAGTGGTTTGGTTGCCCTGAAGTACAGTTCATATAGGAAAGACATGACAAATGCTTGGTTCTTTCATTTATAAATTTTTTGTAAAAAAATATTGTTGATTTCCTGGCATTCTCCTAAGTGACAAATGCATTTTTTTTTCTTTTGTGGGGACTCAAGGGGAGTATCATTAAGACTTCATGGATATAGGCATATTCAATGTATTTTAAACCATGGCGGCTGTATCCTGATTTAGAGTCAAAATGCCCCATCTTGGCCAGTAGGAGCCTCTTCAGATTGGCTCCTGAGTCCCATTGATACGACGTTTTGGTCTGACTTCTGGTTAAAGAAGATGCTCCTGGCTCGTTTTGTATATTCCCCATCCCAGACCTGCAATCAACCATTTCTCTAAAAAGCGTGGGTTCTGTTTAAGGGAAACAAAATAGATATGATTTTAGCTCTTCTTGCCCTTGGAGCAGGGTCGTGGCCAGATTCTTACCAGGCTCATGTTCTGTCTGTCCACCAGCCCCCCTCCAGAGGTGCTTGCTCCGAGTTGAACCCCAAGTCCTGCTCACACAGTTCTGGGGCCGGTCCGCTCTCCTTCTGGAGAGACTGGCCACAGCCAGCCACCGGGTCATTCCACACCATCCCACATTGTCCTTTGGCCAAGGCCACAGAAAGACTGCCTGGCCGGGGAGCCCTGGCAGCATCTAGAATGTGATGCTAGGAAGCAGCTGGTGTGTGCTTTGCTTCAGGGACAGAGACACCATTCGCTTGGCCTCTTTGAACTTGAGAATGGGTGGGGTACGTGCTGCAGTAAACAGTCCCTGGCGCTCCTTTAGTGCCAGAAAGTTTCCAAAGTGTTTTCACAGACGTGGTATGTAACTTCATCTTCACAACAACCCCTGCGAGGGAGGGTAAGACAAGTTGTACTATCCTTGATTTCCAGACAAGAGACTGGGGCTCAGAGAAAATGCAGCCCAACTTGCCCCAAAGTCCCGCAGCCTCTCAGTGGTGGAGGCCATCCTGGAGCCTCGTGATCCTGACTCCCTGTCCAGTGCTCTTTCTGTTCCATGCCATTGCTTTGGACGTTCTGCGCCTTTGACAGAGAAGGGGGCATCCTGGTAGGCTTAGGCTCGACAAGGTCGTGGGACAGGTGCCTGGAGGGCTGAAGGAAGTGCACCTGAGCACCCAGGCTTGTAGCCTTATGCAGCAGCACAGTGGTCACGTCACACGAGCCTTTAATGGACTCGAATTGGACTATTGTGCCATTAAAAAATGTCATTCAAACGAGAAAGATCCCTTTAATTCTTGCCCTATATTTTGCACTAGACTTCGGCTTCCACCATCCCAAGGGCCACACCCCAAAGCAAAGAGAAACAGAAGAGGCTGTGTCTTAGCTTTTGAGCCCCTAAGGGTCCAGGTTCTGGCAGTTGAGGATATTTCCAAGGACTTTCGAACCCTTCTGCTCCCTCCCGTGTGACAGCTCTTCCGACAGGGCCCATCTCTGTGCACATAGACTGGGTACCGTTCACACAGTCACTGCTTATTTCTCTCTGTGCCACACCCCCACAGCGTGGATTTTGTGAAGTGGTCCTCACAAGGGATGCTGAGGATGAGTCCAGATGCCATGAATGCTCTTTTTAAGCCAACCATTGACAGCATCATTGAACATCTCCGTAAGTATCAGCCAGGGCTCGGCCACTCAGTAGGGCAGAGCCAGGAATGGGGACTGACTTTTCTAGCATCACTAGCTAGTGTGTGTGAAGTCAGGTTGGCAGGGGGTCTGGGGCTGGGAGCCACAGGTTGGGGCCTGGGCAGGAGCAGACGGGCCTGGGCATGTATGGGGGAGCTTTCTGGGCATAGGCTCTCCAGATCCTTGCCCTCAGGTACTATAAAGCAGCCCAGAGCCTGTCTTCACCTGGGCCTTGAGTTTGACTCCAAAAGTCAGGATGCTGGGAGCTCTGCAGCAATATTCTCCTGGAGTGACAGGGCCTAGGGAATGTATCGTCTTTGCTTTATCAGGATGCAGTAGGAGCCATAATCTCTGCTGGGGAGGAGGGAGAGTTATGTGGACCAAAGAAAGGTCTCCTGTGAGGGGGCAAACAGAATCCGGCCATGCAGTTACTGTGCTACCTCCGTGGCCCTCACTGGGGACACGTGGTAGACTCACTGGGGACCTTTCTCAGGATCCCGGCCCCCCATCCACTTCCCACCCCCACACCTACCAAATCAGAACCCCTTTGAAAACCAAAGGACAGTTTTTAGAACAGCCTGCCTTGACTGACTTAACAGGACCACAGGCTTGGAGAACGTTAGCAGTCTTCATTTACGCCTAACAAATTACTACTTAAAACCAACACCATCTAGCTGTAAAAATGAGTGTCTACTTACCAGCCGCTTTGGTTTTTATTCCTGAGCATACTGGCGTGCAAACCCCTTTCTTTTAAAGACCAGCTCTACAAAAATTCTGCCCAACCAACTCAGCCATGTCTGTTCCCCACGTTCTCAAGGCCACCAGTCCCCCTTGGCGGCTGGCTTTTGGTGACAGAACGCTGTCCCTTCCTCTTCGTTTTCAGGGGACCTGTTTCAGAAGCCCGAGGTGTCCACTGTCAAGTTCCTCTTCCTGGTGGGAGGCTTTGCAGAGGCGCCCCTCCTGCAGCAAGCGGTACAGGCTGCCTTCGGCGACACGTGCCGCATCATCATCCCCCAGGACGTGGGCCTCACCATCCTCAAGGGCGCCGTCCTCTTCGGCCTGGACCCCGCGGTCATCAAGGTGCGCCGGTCGCCGCTCACATACGGGGTGGGCGTGCTGAACCGCTACGTGGAGGGCAAGCACCCACCCGAGAAGCTGCTGGTGAAGGACGGAACTCGCTGGTGCACCGACGTCTTCGATAAGTTCATCTCCGCCGACCAGTCGGTGGCCCTGGGGGAGCTGGTCAAGCGTAGCTACACCCCGGCCAAGCCTTCCCAGCTGGTCATCGTCATCAACATCTACAGCTGTGAGCATGACGAGGTGAGCTTCATCACCGACCCGGGGGTGAAGAAGTGCGGCACGCTCCGCCTGGATCTTACAGGGACCAGCAGCACAGCCGTGCCCGCCCGGAGGGAGATCCAGACCCTCATGCAGTTCGGGGACACAGAGATCAAGGCCACGGCTGTCGACATAGCCACCTCGAAGAGCGTCAAGGTTGGGATTGACTTCTTAAATTACTAACAGGCCCGCCCCGCTGCCTGCGACCCCCGCCCCACCCCTGGACTCTGTTCCCCTGCATCTGCTGACCTCAACCCTGACTGTTCTTTCTCTGTCCTTGACCCTCAGCATTGCCCACCTGAATTTCAGCAGGGAAGATGGGAACGACTAGGGCTAGAAATAATTAGGGATTTTTGAGGGCACACTGGAATCAGAAAAAAACTGTCGGAAATGGAGATTGAGGTTTGGGAATAAGAAATCTGAGGATCCTGGAAGAGCAGCTAGTTTTCATAGGTGCCCAGTGGTGAGACAGCCACCCGACAAGGGAGTCAGTCCGTTCCTGCAGCGGCGATTCAGCTTGCTTTGAACGGATCTCTGTTAGGATGCCCTAATCTGTTTGAGACTTCTCTTTTTATGTTTTTTTGGATGGCAGTCAATATAAAATGCTGTCCATCTGCAGTTAATTTCTTTTCATCATCATGTGATTAAAAGCGGTGATTCAGTGGGAGCTGGGAGCATGTGCAGCTGGTGGGAGAGGCCTGCCCACGCTGGGCACTATTTTAGGTTCTCATAATTTCAATTCTGATTAGGTTCAGTGAGGAGTAACTATCGCCTGAGCTAATCTACTAGGATTCGAGTGAGTGGGAGAGCTGATGCCCTCCCTTTTAAGCAGGTGAAAGCTGGCTTCGAGCGAAGTGGGTATTTAGGCGCTGCTGACTTATCCCAAATCATATGCTGGGACATCATTCCCCGGGTGCCGGATCCTGATTTCTGAATTCATAAAATAACTCAAGTTAAACCTTAGTAGGCTTCTGTGTGAGGAAATGGGCTTGCAGTTTGCCTTGTTCACATCACCAAGCCCGGGAGTCTGGAACAGCCCCTCACCTCGACAAGCGTCCATTGTTATAAATTAACTCCCTCCTCCCCCTCGTCTCCCAAAGGGTTTTGGCCCCGCATTCCCACATTTCAAGAAGAATACACTGGTGATACATGGGTAGAGAATCTGTACTATGAAATGTTTCACTAAAATCTTCAGTTTTTTAGGCGTAGCTAAAAGGGATTCATAGATTTGTACTTAATGAATTCAGCCAGGTCGGTTCAAAGCTGATCTGTGGATCCCCTGGTGAGAACTGCCTGGGTGCCTCTTAAAAGCAGGTTTCTGGATCCTCTTCCTTTTACAAATTGAATTTGGGTCTTGGTGGGGGAGGAGGGGACCGGCATTTGCGTTTTCAGTAGACACCACAGGGGACTGCGGGTCCACGGGAATCTGAGAACTCCTAACTTGAGGTTTTGTTGGAAGCTGAAGCACACACCAGCGCCTGTAGTCTCCCCCTTGGGCAGAGGGATTTTCAAGCGAAGAACTGGGGTCCCACACCCTGCCCTTTGTGAAGGGGGCTGGGGCTCCACCTGGCTTGGGGGTGGCGCTTTTAGCCCTCACAGGAATGGCCTGCCAAGAAGGAAGGTCAGAAGAAAGGGACCCTAAGAACAGAGGAGGAACCAACTGGTGCCTCTGCTGGAACTCATGCCTATCTGAAATCCCTGGAGGCATGCATAACAAACGAAGGGAGGATGAGCTAAGGGACTCACTTCGAAGGCAAGCTGGATTCACAAACCCATTACCGTAGCCAATATGCAGATTCGAAATAGCATTTCCAGTTTCATTTGAACATGTCTTTCCACACCGCCTACTGCAGAATTCCCTGCTAGAATGTGAAACACGAACAAACCGCTGACCAAGAGAACGCTAGTCACGCGACTTAACTTTGTAGCCGGATTGCGCGTCCAGGCACAGAGGTGTGTTTGCTAGGGTTCTCTTGCTGCCTGCTCTGCTTCAAAAGCTAAATGTTCTGGGTCTTTCTTTGGTGTTGCCAGCCATACTCTGCAAATAAGACTTCTCAATTTAGTTATAAGTAATATAATTTTATGTACATACGATATTAGAATATTGTACAGAATCTTTATTTCTACAATGTGCTTTGTTAAAAAAAAAAGGAAAATGCTCTTTGAATTTTGTTGATGACATTGCTGCCTTTAATTTCCCATGGCTTCGTTTTTTAATTGCGCTTACTTATCGATTTGTACCCGATACTAAGCTTATGGACTGTGTATGCGAGACTGAGCAAGAGTCAGAGGTGCAGAGGCTCTGAATACTCTGGAAAAAAAAAAAAAGGGACAACAGCCGGATCAACAGCTTTGTCAGACCTTGCTTCACTCACATCCCTGCCAGAGGCTCACAGTTTATATTGAAAGGAGCATAATCATGTATCGATTCTCCTGCCCAGTCTTTGAGAGCTGAACATTCTGGTTCTGTACGCCACGTGACTGTGCAGGATGACCTACGAAAACCCTCTGCGTCCCTGCAGGGTTGTCAGCTTCTTGTGGGGCAGAGCTGGGTCACTCTGACAGCCAGACGTGGTCCCCATGTGCCGTGTTGTCTGCACAACAGGGTTCCAGGAAGGAATCAAGTAGGGGCACAAATCCAGCTGTTCCACTTGATTAAGTCTAAGTGCGAGTAATTTAGTGAAGTCTATTTTTTTTTTTTTTTTTTGGCTTATGTAAGACCTTTCCCACCTTGCACTGAGGCTGTCTCCTTGTCTGATTTCTCTTTAGCGAGTTGGTTGAACTCTGTGCTGTTGGCAAGCAGGTGATGGAGAGGGGTGATAACTTTACCGGACTTTCTTCTGGCCCCAGAAATGCAGCCCCAGTAGTCGAGCTTCTTAAAGGGAAGCCCCCAATCCATCCCTCCTCTCCCTCCTGTCCCCGGAAATACTCTAGAATGAGAACACTGGATAAATACACGTGGACACATTTTCTAATCTTAGAAAGTTTCTAAAAGGCCTGTTGTCTTGACCATTACTCAGCTGTCCCTGGAGTATTATCTGATGTTCATGTTTTGGAAGCAGACCTGTCAAAGGATCGGCCTTCTAACTGCCCTCTCTGTACACAGCAGACATTAGTAAGTGCTGAATGACAGACAAGTCACGGACAGACAGGAGAGAAGGAACGCGTACAGGCACTCACGCAGAGTGGAAGATTGAGTAAGTCCAGGTTGCAGAGCCTGCCCGCCCCCTCGGATGTTATTTAGATCAAGTTTAGCTTTTAGAGTCTAGGTCTGGTTAATTGCCAGGGTGGCAAAGAATCGCATGCGCCAATATAAACAGGAGTCCAAATGCATTATTAGTCGAAGATCAAATTTCACATTGTAGAGTTGAAGTAGCTGTGAGTAAGCTGCATATTTATGCTGGGAAATGACTAAGTGGATGACTCGTGTAAAAGGTGTTGTCCATTACGTCACACTTCTCATCTGCTTGGAACATGGAACTTTATTCTAAAATATCAGCCATTGGGGTCTTGTTCACTACAAGATAAAGTCACACTCCACAGAACTTCACAGCTGTTCACAACTTGACGAGATTGTACCTGCAAACTCTGTCTTCACAGACGTCTAATAAAGCAAAAACTGGATCTCGTGTGGCCCAAACTTTTTTTTTTGCACTATGATTTTGTGAATGGAATTATAGATGCATCATTGCTGACTTCCCCCTCTGCCCCATCTCACTCAGATGGAGATTGAGTTTCAGGTCTTTTCTCAAATGTTGCAAGCTTTTTTAAAGTCACTTTCATTCCAACAAGACTGGCTCCTTTGTTTGCTGGGACCCACGGCTCCATCCATGTTCCTGAGCCCCTTTTCCCTCCAAGCTACAGAAAGTGGTCTAGGCAGACAGAAGGCAGAGGAGCCGGGGTGGCTGCTGCACCGCACCCAAATGCAGGTGGTTGAAGACAAAGCAGAAGGGCCGAGGCCTGGTGCCTAGCCCTCCCATCCTAGCAGGCATGGCCGGCTGGCTGCTTCATCTTGAGTTTATTCCAGGCTCTATGCCTGGGTCACCCTCCAGAGCTGGCTTTAGAAGCTTCCGGAGAGTCTATAGTGGAGTCCTAAGGACACTGAAGGGGGCTGGCTCAAAGGGGTTCTTCCTAAGTGGGTAGCTTCACCAGCCTTCATCTGAATTTCAGCTCCCAGGAAGTAGAGGCAGGTAAGGCTGGGAGAGGCAGTGACACAAACAAATCTGTTGGAAAGTAGTGCCCTGGGGTGATCAGGTTTCAGCTGTTTGGAGTACAGGGCCCCACTGGGACTAGCGGTCTGGAAAAGCCCTCATTCCTGCTGTCGGGGTCACTCAGTGGGCATCCTGGTTTCAGTCCAGGGAGATGAAGCCTCAGGCCCCCTGTAGCTCCCATAAAATGAGGATGGTTAGAAAATAGTCTGGCTCCACCTCCCTGGCACCTCCCTCTTCATTTTGGCTCATTGCCCCCTTTCCGTCCCCCTCCCTGTCTCCGCCATCTGAAGACAGAGGGCTGGGGGGGGGGGCAGGGGTGTGAAGGGAAGTCACCACCCACACAGGCCTCTCCTTCCCTCCCAGGCTGCTTGCCATCCCCCTGCCAGCCCCTCACACCACCCTGAATCCGGGAGGAAGGCCGGCTGCCAACCCTCTTACCTCCCCTCCCCCGCCCCAGG
The DNA here is from genome assembly GCF_037043125.1 of Eumetopias jubatus. Classification (NCBI taxonomy): domain Eukaryota; kingdom Metazoa; phylum Chordata; class Mammalia; order Carnivora; family Otariidae; genus Eumetopias; species Eumetopias jubatus. The sequence goes on from NW_028274823.1 coordinate 14,761,300, forward strand.
GTCGACAGCAGAAAAGGCGGCTTTGACCTAGATCCTCTCTCGTAGCGCTCCCCCCAGTTCCAAAACCCAGAGGGGCCAAGTCGGGGGAGACCATGTACGGAGAACAGCTTCAGATGCCTAGTATTGGTTGGGCAAACCCCTGAACTTCACGCCTGCGGCTGATGCTGAGCGGGCAGCAGGGGGAAGGGCCCCCACATGGACTCGGGTTGCCCCAAACCCCCTGGCCCGCGGGGCGGGCTCCCGTCCAGTGAGGGAGGGGGAGCGAGGCGGAGGGGCAACGGGGCGGGTCCGGGCCCCCTCCCCTCCCCTCCCTCCTCCCAACCCCCCGCCCCCTCCCCTTCCCTCCCGCGGCGGGGTGAGCGCACAAAGGCCAGGAACCCGGGCGGAGGCAGGCAGATCTGGAGGGCTGGAGGTCGGGTAGCAGAGATCCCGGCAGGCGGGCCCAGGTGAGGACGCGGGAGTGCGGCTGCCCCAGGACAGCAGGCGGGGGTGGGGGGGTGGGGCGGGGGCTGTGGCAGAGCTTACCGACCCCTCCGGGCCCCCATCTCCAGCACAAATCCTCTCCACGCTCCTCCCCTCGGATTTCACCTCGTCCAGGCCGCTGCCCAGGCTGCCACCCACCCTCACCGGACTGAGCCCCTCCCCAGGGCCACGCCTTTGGATAACATAATGCTGCCCTCAGAATTAGATGTCGTCCGTCCATTACCTCCTTGGATGGGAGAACCCTTAAACAAGTTAGCCTCTCCGTGCCTTCTTTTTCTCATCTATAAATGGGGGACTCAAACGGGAACTAACCCTTAGGGAGGGGAGGATTGAACAGGAGTGCGTCCCGCGACAGCTGCATCGGAGTGAGTGCTGTGTGTGAGCCGTGTTTACAGTTCCCAGCACTGCTGACTGAAAGCGGACCATGGCCCTCCCCGCCACCCCTGAGACCACCCGTCGTGGCCCCCAAGGCCTCACTTTGAGAGATGAACTGGCTTGGCAGCAGCATCAACAGATGCCCCAATGCGGGACCTGGCTCTTTGAGGGGGGACCAGAAGCCATCCTGGAAGGGGGAAGGGGTCTGGCTGGGGATGCAGCAGCCGCATAAACCCGATGTCAGGTGATCCACCCCCCACCACCACCCCTGCTCACCCATCTTGGACTCCATGCCCACCTTTGGGGACTTCTGAGCCCTTCCAGCCAGAACTATTCTAATTCTTCCTTGTGGGGCTGCCCTGTGTCTTGTAGGATGTTTAGCAGCATCCTTGGCCTCTAATTCATTAGATAGCACCCTATCCCCCCGTTGTGACACCCAAAAATGTCTCCAGACACTGCCCGTTGTCCTGACGGTGGTGGGGGTGGGGGTGGGGGCAGCAGACATCCCCAGGGCAACCTTTTGCCCGGGAGAAAGAAAGGCTCTGGGGGTGGGAGTGCTTCATCTCTTCCTTCTTCTGAGGGTTAGGGGCTTCACAGGGGGGCTTCTCTTCTGGGTCCCACTCATCTTTATATTCCTAACCTCATCACAGTTGTTGGCCACGGTGTGTGTACAGTTCACGATGGCGGGCGGGCTGGCTCGCTGGCTGGAAGGTTGGGTGGACGGAGGAGGTCCCAGGAGGGGAGACGCTTGTGGATGGGCATCTGTCTGCACACCTGTATCTAAGTTCATCGAAAAGGTGAACACCTCTTGTTTTTATAACTGACGCCAACAGTGTCTTCTGGTTCTGTGTGAGGATGGTGGTGCTGCCTCTCTGTCCCAACCCCCTGGACAGGGTCATTCTACTCCCAAGAGCTCTAACACACACAGTGAGTTTTGAGACAGGGACGTTGGATGAGATCATTTCATTCCCTCTTCCCTTCGTTAACAGCCAGCGGAATCATGGAGTCTTCCGAGACCTTCATGAGACATCTGCCAATCGCACCAGGCTACAGTGGTAAGTGGTGTGTTGCCCTGCGGATGTGCTTGGCAGGAGAACCATGGTCCTGGTCACTGTCCCTACCTTGGTCCACTGTCCCTGTCTTTCTGACTGCCTGGGCCAGTATGGGCACTTTAGCTTTTTAATACACTTGTTAAAGCCTCCCTTGCTGAAGATGGCTGATAACTGAGTTCTGATGAATGGAGAGATATAATTGAGTTCTGATGAATGGAGAGATATAACTGAGTTCTGACAAGTGGAGAGAGATATAACTTAGGCCAGATCTTGCAGGACATGGCCTGGTATGCAGGAAGCACTTAATATGTATTCAGTGTTTCGGGGCCAAGATAAGGGATAGACACAATGAATAAGCCGAGGCCCTGTCCTTTTTCCCAAGTTGAGCTTTCTCAAGTCTTGCACGAGGGCTGTTCTTAGGGTCCCATTCCTTCCTGGGTCCCCTAGAGGAAGAGTGCTCAAGTGCCCCGGTTTGTCTGGAAAGTCCTCAGTCCCAGGAAACCCCTAAGTTCTTGGCAAACAGGGACAGTTGGTCACCCTACCTAAAGGTTCTCCTTCTCGGGCTTTTGGGCTACTGAGAACTTACTGAGTCACATCTCTGTGAGAAACCAGGTGGTCCTCATGGGCCCCCAGCTCTCACATAAGGTGTCCTTAGGAGAGGAGATGCACGGGGAATATTCCAAGGTTGCCCAGCCTCACCCCTGGTCCTACCGGCTGGTTAAGAGAACAGGCTTTGAGTTCTTACCAAACCGAGGTTTCAGTCCCCACTCGGCCTCGATGTATGTGATAGTAAGAGCTACTTACTTTCTGTGCTAAGTAAAAATGTCTATTAAATGGGTGTATTAGTTTCTTAGGGCTGCTCTTTAAAACAACAGATGTTTATTCTCTCACAGTTCTGGAGGCAAGCCGTCGGAAACCCAGGTGTTGCTAGGGCCATGCTCTCTCCAAAGGCTCTAGAGGAGGGTCCTTCCTTGCCTCTTCCAGTTTCTCGTGGCCCCAGCTGTTTCGTGGCTTGTGGCCGCATGGCTCCAATCTCTGCCCGTCTTCGTATGGCTCTTCACGTGGCCTTCTGCCCTGCACCTCTGTGTCTCTTTCTCAGATCGCCCTCTCCCTTCTCTTATAATGGAGTGCTTTCAACAAGTGTCCTAAAAATCAAAAGTGCCTGTCCTGGCCCAGCCAGCCAGCCAGATGTAGACAGTGGGCCAAGGCAGAGACGGTTGGATTTAGGTCCCATCCCCAGTCAAGGATAATCTCATTCCCAGATCCTTAATGACGTGTGCAAAGACCCCATTTCCGGGTAAGGTCACAGGGACACAGGCACAATGATGGGCTTCAGTAATGTGCGAGAGGTATTTATTTATTTATTTAGCCCTTGAAAACCAAGTTCTTAACCAGTTTTTCTTCATTTTGTTCTTTCAAAAAATAGTTTTATTGTGACGATAGTGTAGGCCCTGGGATTCAGCTTCCAGTTTAAATAAATACTTGTGTTTTACCCATACTAATTGTAATGATTATATGTTATTTTGTGGGAAGTGGTAAAAAAATTGTTCTAGGGGGTCGGCCCCAGAGATAATGAATTTACCTTTTTTTGTGTAATAGGTCTCAGCTTTTAATAAGCCCGCAATTTCCTGATGGTCCGACAAAAAAAGATCCCAAATTGCATTTGGGAAGTGTCAAGGAAAATAAGCTTTCTCTCTAAAAAGATGAATAATTTCAATTACTCCTCAGACTATCATTTTGGCCCATTAAATGCTTTCCCCATTTGCTGTTCAGACTGACATCAGGGGCTTTGCTATCAAAGAATATTACTGTCATCGTCTTTGTTGAAATGGGCCTTCCCTCTCCAGCTCCAAGGTCATTTTTTTTTTGTGGCCTTGGGAGGGCCCAGTGCAGTGCAAACAACAGCCCTGCTTGTATTAATGGCCTTTGGGAAAATGCAGTGTTGTCGGCCAAGGAAGAAATGCCAAGGAGTGGGCTGAGATTCTCGGGAGCTTCTGTAGGTTCCGACGGCCTCTCTGAAGACTGCAATTTGTTGGCTCTTGCAGGTTTCGTGCCCTACCTTAGCTGCCAGCAAGCCTCCAGCAAGGACAACATGGCCCACTGTCTGAAGATCTTCCAGAAGAGCACACAGCACTATAAAAACCAGATGGAGGAATTTCGCTGCTCGGTGGCCACTGCCCGGAGGCTGAAGCCCGTCTGCTCCGAGGAGACCGTCCTGCGGGCGCTCTACCAGTACTATCGGCAATACCACCCCCTGAGTCTGGGTACCGGCACCCCGGAAACCAGTCCCCTTCTCCTGGGGCCCAAGTGCAGGGCCCGGCAAGCCCCTGAGCCGCCCCAGGGAGCACGGACTCCAACCCACTTCCACATCCCCAGGTGGTGTGGTGCAAGGCGGAAAGGCTTGGTTTCATACGATGAGAAAGAAACATCTCCTGGGGGAGAGGGACACGGTCCTGGTCAGGCCAGAGGGGGCTGCAAACGGGGACCCCCTTCCCCGCTGCAGGTGGCCACGAACATTCAGACCGCACCTGCTGTCTCAGTATGTACACTTTGGGGTTGCTTTCTCTGTGCTGGGCACCATTATTTCACGAGGTCGATACTATTCCCATTTTAGAGATGGGGGAAGTGAGTCTGCAGAGGCAGGGTCCTTGTCTGAGGTCAGACCTCAGCTGGAACCCAGCTCTGGCAGGCACTGAATAACACCACAATAACAATGACAAAAACAACTGACAATGTGATTCTATAAGACTAATCACCATGATGGTTTGCCCTGGACTGTTTTTTAAGGTCTAAAGGCTTATAGGAAAAGTAATGGACTCCAGAACTGTCTTTATTACTATTACTATAGTTGTCTGGGGCGGCTGACTCACATGTTTATTGGGCTTTAAAGTTTTCCGAGCCATAACAGAGAACATCTGCCCAAGAGTTTGAGATTTGGCCCAGCTCTGTGACTATTTGCTGTGTGACCTAGGGCACATTGCTTCTCCTCTCTGGGCTATAGTTCCTTCATCCAATGCAGGGAAGGATGGACTAGGTGCTCCCCACGGTGCCTTCCAGCTCTGAGATTCTGGGACTCAGTGGCCCGATTCTGTTCTGACAGCACCGGGAGGAGACAGGCGGGCAGGATCTTTCATCTCACCAGTGGGAAATTGGGCCAGGTCAATTTCATGACCTGAAAGCAGATTCCTGGGGCTGAGTCTGATGTATTTTCTTCTGACCTGGATGCTTCTCCTGCTTCTTTTCTGTAGACTGTAAAAGAGCAATGTGTGAAGCTTTTTTATTAATCTGAGAGAGGAGCAGGATCTGTTGAAGAGAAAAAACTTGAGACTCAGACGCAGGTTTGAAGCCTGGCCCTACCACTTCCTTGTCATGTGACCTTGGCCAAGACTCTCTCTTAACCTCTTTAAGGTCTCCGTGTCCTGTTCCATAAGGCAGAGGCAAGAATGGTGTCAGCCCCTCACAGTGAATGAGAGCAGGAACTCAGAGGGTGTTTGTAAAGCCCCTACCAAGGTGCCTGGCACACAGAATCAACCAACCAGGGGTAGCTGCTCTTAGGGCCTCTAGAGGCGTAGGGGTTCACCGGGGTAACTGTTGGGGTGCCAGCTACCTGGGGAGCACCACCCACTGTGTGGCCTCTCAAAGCCCTCAGGGAGCATGGTATCTTTTTACAGAATGCAAAAACAGAAAGAAACCTTTCCAGGAGCCCCCGATCCCTGGCTGGGCTGGCTACCTCCCGAGAGCCAGGGTCACCGAATTGGGCTGCGCCACGCGGTATGCTGTCATGGCCAGAAACTGCTACAGGGACTTCCTGGGCATCATGGAGCAGGCCAAGAGGGCACACCTGAAGCCATTTGAGGAGTGAGTCCGGTGTGGGGCGCAGCCGCAGGTGACAAGAACCAGGGCCAGAGCAGATGCTGGGCCAGGGCCTTCGCAGATGCCCCATCCCAGCTCTAGGGCTGCTTTTTTTGTCTGGTTTGTTGTACAGAAGGGGCCTTGTTGGTAATAGCAGGGCCTTCACGGTAAGCAGGCACCCTCCACTCCCCATCCCACCTCACCCAGCATTCTCCAGAAGCCCTGCTTGTGGTCTTTGCTGGTTTGCAGGGAGAAGCCGGGAGTAAAAACCCACAGGGCCACCTGTCCTGGCGGCAACCTAAGGCCCGAGGGCACTGAGGGAGGGGCATGGTATGGCCCTGCAGAGGGCAGCTCTTTGGCCTCAGTTTTCCCTTCTGCAAAATGGAGATACGATAATCCTTTAAGTTTAGGATAAATCGTCAGGATTGGAAAGTAACCTGCTGTGCTCACACAGGACCTACATAGATTAAATTTCTTCTCTTTATTATTAAAAAGAGGAGTAAGCCTATGACTTTTGTCCTTTAGAATATATGGAGTTGGGTCCACACAACCTCCTTCTGCCCCTTCTCCAGAAGTTTTGCAGTATGGAGGGCAGCTGCCCAGATATCCGGATTTTTCTCTCCCAGGTAAGGGAGTGCTCTTTCTTTCTTTCCCACTACTTTCAAAAAGGGGATGAAATGTTTGCAGTAGCCTCCCTGCTTAGCTGGGCCATCAGCCTGCAACTGGTCAGGATGGTTTCTCTTCCAGGTGGGAGCTGTCTTGGCCACGGAAGACCCCTGACAGAGGACCCCAGACCTCCAGTGACGTGTGGCTGTGCCCAAAGGACAAATATGTCGTGCAACGGGAAGATTTATCTTGAGCCACTGTCCTCAGCAAAGTATGCAGAAAGCTGATGCAGACAGCCTCCCAGGGAGAGGTGAACTTAAAGGGGGACTCAGAAGCTCACCCTTCTTGCATGAGAACCAGCCCCTCACCGACATCCAACAGGCACTAGGGAAATTTCAAAACCTAAGAATCCTTTCGATGGCCACCCGCACCCTGTCTGTTTGGCAATAGCATGTCATTAATGATAAAGACCTTTCACTGTGTGGGAATAAGGAGGCTACTTCTCAGCATGCTGAAGGTTTCTATAGGCGACGGGTTTCTAGGTTGCGCTGACCTTGAGAAGAGCCAGGGTGAGGCCACTCTCTTCCTTACCTTGAGGTAGTGTTGTGCACCTGGATCAGGCTCTTAGGTAGCCCTAGCCCAGCCCTCTAAGCAGCGGTCCCTGTCGGCCATCTTGGGTCCTGACGTGGCAGTTCCCAACACTGGCACGATGCCATGCCTACCCCACCCTGGTGTTTCAGAGTCCCCCTCCTCAGGAGACCCCAACTGGCACACATGAGACGTATTTGTTCCACTGTACAAATGCTGTAACGGGACCTCAAACTGGACGCCATAAGACAACAGAAGTATATTGCTAGAACACAGGAGTGTTCTGGAAGCTAGAAATCCAAATTCAAGGTGTTAATAGGGCCAGGCTTCCTCAGAAACGTAATCCTTCCTTGAGGGAGAATCCGTCCTTGCCTCTTTCCAGCTCCTGGTGGCTTGCTGGCAATCCTCCGCCTTCCTTGGTGCATAACTACAATCCCTGTCTTTATGGTCACATGACGTCCCCTCTGTGTCTCTGTGTCTTCACATGGCTGTCTTCTTATAAGGATGCCAGTCACCCTGGATTAGGGTCCACCCTTTTCCAGGATGAGCGTGTCTAAACTTAGCTCATTATACCTGCAATGAGCCCCTTTCCAAAGAAGTCCTAGTCTGAGGTACTGGGGCTTAGGACTTCAACATGGCGTTTTGTGGGGACACAATTCGGCCCATAGCGCTGGCTAATACTTGTCGCCACTAACAGGCACTCTCTCTGCCCTCGCTCTGCATCCACTGGCCCTCAGAAGACATCGAATGCAGCTCCCGGAGCTGAGAGACCGGTGCAGGCATCCAAAGGCTCAATAACGGGCAGAGCCGAAACGATACAATGCCCTCGACTCCTGGGAGTCTTGCACAGGGCGGGAATTTTCACTGGGGTTCCCTGGGCAGAAAAATCAGGTGTCAAATCTTTAACTCCGATGAGTATAAAGAACTTTGATGAGAAAGGAGTTACCTCTTTGTTTTTACAAACCTCCAAGTGTGATTTAGTATTCCCTTCATTTACGCAACAGACCACAGCCGTCCGTACCTGTCACCTTGGCCTAATAGAAGCCACGGGTCCGTTCGGACCATGACTTTTGTTACATACAGCTTAACGTAATGTTAGTGTTGATCACTACTTTATAATTATGTAGTTATTAGCGCGACCATATCTACACCCTAACATATTGCTCTTCAATCTATGTATAAACACATGATTAGTTCATAAAATTGTCCTATTTAATACTTTGATCATAGTTCAATATAATTAGTTTCCCTTGTAATGTCGTGTATTTTGCTTTCTGCATTTAAAAACGTTTATTGTGGGCGCCTGGGTGGCTCTGTTGGTTAGGCGACTGCCTTCAGCTCAGGTCATGATCCTGGAGTCCCGGGATCGAGTCCCACATCGGGCTCCCTGGTCAGCGGGGAGTCTGCTTCCCTTCTGACCCTCTTCCCTCTCATGCTCTCTCTCATTCTCTCTCGAATAAATAAATAAAAAAATCTTTAAAAAAAATAAAATAAAAACGGTTATTGTGAGAAGAGGCCTGCATATTTCACCAGACAGCCAGAGGGGCCCTGGCCCAGATAGGTTTCCTTGTCCAGGGAAACAACCAAGGATGTGTGTACAGGGGAATTGTCATACAAAACAAAGCAGCAACCCAAACCCCACAGGACTTGGGATTACAATCTATCCCTATTACCAAACAGTAATGTGATAGAAGAATAACTGTTATGGACAAATATTTATAATATAGGACATGAAAAACAGGCCATAAAACTGTGCAATAACAGCAAACCCATGTGTACCCACCCACACACACACACTATGATTCTGTTTTTCATTTTTTAAAACAGAGCGGGGAGGGGAGAGGACACTAGCCCATAATGCTACCCGTGGTTATTTGGATGATGGTATATCATTAGTTATTTTTATTTTCTTGCTTGAGTGCTTTCCAATTTTCCACAGCCCACAGGTATTGTTTTCATAATCACGAAAAAAAAGTTACCTTAAAAAAATCTTTATTTTAGGTATTTTAATCTTCTTGAGATCATATGTTTACAGGAAAAAAGCCATGTCTTAATAGAAGGTAGCTGGCATCTTGTTCAAAGGACTGGGACAAACCTCAGTGAATATAGTTAAGATTTTTTCCAACTTTGTTAAGACCCTGGGAGAATGACTCCCCCCACCCTGCCCCACACCCGCCTCCATCCTTAAGGAAAGCAGGAGATCGATGGGTCCCCCGCCGCCGGGGACAGGTGGTCCAGCCTGCCACGGCTCTGCTGACCCCTCGTTAGTGAGAGAGGTGGAAGCCGTTTCTGCCTGGCCGCCTTTCCCAAACCCACAGAATTTGTAGATGACTGCTCTGGACTCAAGGTTGTTGAGCTCTTTGCCCGTGAAATTAAGGGGTGGCCAGGATGGAAATGCTTCCTTGCAAGGTGCTCTCATCTCGATCTTGTTCATGAGATCCTATTGCGCATCAGTGTTTAAGTCACCGACTAAATCAGTTGGTACCGCCTTTGAAAATTGGCTTGAACTCTAAAACAAAAGCAAAAAACAACAACCCAGTGACAGGTAACAAAATTGAATAACGCCATTAAAAATGGTTTCATAGTATCTAATTCTACAACTTCATGATTAAGATCACAAAGTTCAATGTACAAATCTGCAACTCCTTTTGTGGAAGCGGTCCCCCACTGTATTTCTTTTCCTTAATCTTTACCCTCTCTGTTTCTCCCTAGCCTGTAATTTCTGGAGCGTCGTCCGTCTGTCGGGGGAAGCAGAGAGGTGGTTTCGCTGCCGAGCACATTATCATTATTAGCACAAGCTGCATCCGTAATGAGCTCATTCTTGCCACTAAAAACAATTCCATTACCTGATAAGACAAATGTCCCTGGGTCTGGAGACGTGAAGAAACAAATTGAGGGTGAGGGTTTGTGCATTTGCTTATGACAACGGGGCCTTTTGTCAGGGATACTTTGGCTTCCCTAGCACTGAAGGGCTCTTTTGTGGTCAATTCTTTATCTTCCTGTGTGAGAATCCCCCGAGGGCAGGCTGTTGGGAGGGGCTGTCTGGTTTCTTGTCCAGACTCCCCAGCCCACAGAGTCATGACGGGCTGCCTCTAAACCTGATCTCAGTCACAGCTTTAACTTTGCTCCAGCACAACTGTGAAGCCTGTGGCCAGGAGGCAGACTCCTTGAATTCAGATCTCAACTCTGTGTTTTTTCTGGCTGTGTGACTCTGGATGCTTTCCTTAACCTCTCTGAGCCTCAAGTTCCTACTTTGTAAAATGAAGATAACAAAACAGCTCACTCGGGAGCCCAGTTGGTTATGAGAATACAGAGATTAGGCAGGTAAATCTGGCCCCCACGTGCTCAGGAAATATTGTTATTGTCAATTAACTGGGGCAAAGGGACCCAGGAATGTTGCCGACATGGGTTGGGGATGGGGGCGTTATGTCTCTGAGCCCACACGGTGAATCATTAACACAAAATGGTCCAGCACCCAGGGCCCCTGGCCACTAATGAAGTACTCTTTACCAACGTATGTTTCTCCCGGGGATTCTACCTCAGAAGCGACGCAGATCAGGCATCACTGACCAATAATAAAACCCGCAGCAGTTGCTAATGTGCTTGCTTATGTCAGGCTCTGGTCTAAGTCCTTTACCTGGAATAGCTTATTTAATTAGTATTCTTTATTACGAACATTTTCGTCTTATGGATGAACCAACTGAGGCACTTTGCTCAGGGTCACACAGCCAGTAAATGGCAGACCCAGAACTTGAACCCAGGCAGTCTGAGGTCAGAGATGAGAGGATTAATGAGAAACCCAAAAGTACACTAAATGCGACAGAGTTGGTATGATGAAGTTCAGGATGTTGAGAGCTGGGTGCTGCAGGGGAATTCACACTGGTTTGTGCCATGGGACTGCTGTGTGATCTGGCGTGAGAATCTCACCCACTCTGAGCCCCAGTTTCCTGTTATACAATGATGATGCCTTGTCGTGAGGTTATTTGAGAGGATTAAATAAATCATGCTCACAAAGGGCATGGCCTGGCATTTTGCTGGCACAAGACTCAGAGGCTGCCCTTACCTGAACTGAAGGCTCTAGAAAGGACCACCACCACCAAAAGCAGAAGTTGAGAGGTTGGATTAAGGCCAGAGACTGGAGGCCCTCATCCCCTGCCCTGTTCTAGGCCTTGCTCATCAGACTCTCTCTCCCACCCCGAGAGTTTCAAGAGCTAGGGTCTTGGCTCTTTTCCCAAAGGCCCTCTGAGTTCCTCAAGCAGATTACTTCTCCCCCAACAAATACCCAGAGTTTCCCCTGGTGCCCAGCCCAGAATCAGCACTCTACAATGTGAGCCAGCATTAGATGGGAAGACCCAGCAGGCAGAGTCCCCACCTGCCTTCTCCCTGAAAGCCTCTTTCTCTGCTGATGGAGGTGGCCTTGGGGGGCGGGGAGAGAATGGGGTACACCAGCCACCATCAGTCTTCCAACAATAGGCTCCCCCAAAGGAGGCTCATGTGTCCCCCACAAAAGCCGGTGTTCATACCTGGATTCAAACCAGATTTATTTGGATTCTCTGAAGGCTGAGAGGGAGCATATACCCCACCTTCCCCGACCAGCCAGGGGTACCATCAGGAAGGGGCACCAGGCATCCCATGACCTGAAGGGGCCGAACACCCAACCCTAAGGTCCTTTAGGCCTTGTTTCTGGTATGTGTTCTCCTGAAGGTCACACCAAGGGCAACTCTCCCCAGGCCTCTCGATCTGGCTGAGGCACTCCCTGCCTTCTTCCATCATCTCAGACCCCGGCTCCCGGGTCTGGGTGACTGGCAGGTGCTAACAGACCTCTGGCTTAATACCATTTGACCCAAAGCCACTCCCATTTGCTTAAACTCAACACAATTTTGGTGATTGCTTATTTTTCAACCCATTTGTCTAAGGGCATTTTGGACTTATTTTATAATTTGTGTACACATTGATCACATCTGTGGTTTGGTGAAGGTTGGGGTTGTTTTATTTCCTTGGTTGTCCTTTTTCCCCTCATTTTATCTAACTTCTTTTATCTAACATTTTGAGGACCTTTCAGCCAATGCGTCTATAAAGCTTTCTATGAAATTGATTGTTGCGAACGCAGCTTTTTATTTGAACGCTCCCTCAGCCTCCCGCCCTGAAGGTGACAACCCTTTTAATAAAGACGTAAATTACTAAGGCCCTTCCTTCTAAAACAAGGTTTGAAGACTTTCTCTCTAAAGGGCCAGATAGTCAATTTTTTAGGCTTCTGGGCCATCTGGTCTCTGTCGCAAATACTCAGTTCTGCCATCTTAGCAGGAAAGCAGCTTCAGACAATATGTAAATGAGCAAGTGTGGCTGAGTTCCCATCAAACTTTATTTATAGGCATTGAAATGTTAAGTTCATATAATTTTCACACGTCACAGAATAGTATTCTCCTTTTGATTTTCGTAAAAAAACATTTTAAAATGTGTAAGAATTCACAGAAGAAATTCTTCTTTGCTGGAGGGCCTTAAAAACACAGGTGGCCCACCGGCCCCCATTTGCCACCCCCTGCCCTAAACAACGAGTTAACCCAAGGGGATGTTGCTAGCCAGGAGCTAGTCATAAGTGATGCATCTCATAAGTAATTTGGGTCAAGCAGGTGCCCTTTTAAGAGAGACCCCTTTGGGGGCTCCGGGAAACAGAACCGCCGTGCTCCCAGGACACAGACCATCATCCAAACCCACTGCCAAAATGGAGCAGGGCGAGGTAATGTGGAGCTCAGATTAGCTGGGAGGAAGCCTGCAATGGGTCAACAGAAAAGGTAGAGACAAAGGCCTGGCAGAGGCTTTTCGTACCCTGCATTACAGTTAAAATCTAATTTAGATGAAATAGATGCACAGAAATTAAACGTGCGTGTGAGGCTTTGGTCGCTAAGTTGTGTACCCTGTAATGATAGCTTCACCAAATTTACTCCTGTGGCTGGAAAACAAAGATGCTTTTTGAAATTTGATTTTGTTGTTTTACAGATTGTTTTAGCTTTGAGAATAGTGCAAACCCCATTTCTGATCTGCCTGAAACAAAAATAGAACATTAAAGTGTTTAAGATTCAATCAAAGGCTTGCTGTGAGCGGTACAATATTAAAATAACAGACAGATCAATTCAATTTTTATTTTGAACATGATTTGTCACAAATAGATAACATTGATTATATGGTAGCAAATGTAATTTATATATACGAAGCTCTATGCCTTTGTCAGAGTCATCATTAAGAAATTTGACACATATGCAGGAGAACAATAAATGTCAACTGAAATATATACCAGTTAGATATCAGTGCGTGATGCTGCCGTACGCTATACTTAGAAGTAATAATATGCAGTCTAAAGTAGCTTGCGTTTTCAAACAAGAACTCTTTACGTTGTCATTTAAAATAGCTCATATATCTGAAGGTCAGGAATAAATGGGACTATTAGCATTAAAAGCTGGTAAAAGAAAAAGTAATTTGTTGTTCATTTAACATAACATGTTACAAAATAGCTTTGTAAAGTATTCATTATTTTTCCCCCACGGAGGCTGAGAAGACAAGATGAAGGCGCCTGGTTCTTAATGGAGGGCTTTGTATCGCATTTTTCTTACCATTAAATCTTGATTCAGTGAGATCTTTGTAGTAATTACGTGGTTTGTGCCGGGGGCAGGTAAATGCTAAGAAATAAAGCTGTCTTTCCAACTGTGGTCTCTGCTGGCTCTGGCAGGCTGTTGCCCAGGTCCTGGGTTTTGTCCTCTTCGGTAGTGCCATTTGGTCCAGGCATGACGGGCATGACACTGGGGACGAGTGGCAAGACTGTCAGAGGCTGAAGATGGAGGGTTTTGATGTGACAGATGCAGGAGGGAGGGAGGGAGGCTCTTGCTGTGTGTCTCGGGGAACAGTGGCTGATAAATCAGGATTTGAATGCAAATACAGACATGGAACCGTCTTGGGGTCCCAGAAACCACTCAGTCACCTCTCACCGGAGCAACCCCTCCGAACCAGCCACAGGTTCTGAACTCCAAAATATTGTAAACCTCTCTCTCCTTTTTCTTTTAAAATTGGATACAAAATTAAAACTATAAAAAATAGCATTGACAAACACCTCTGTGACCACCATGTGGAATTAGCAAAGACGAACTTTTTGTCATAGTTGCTTTGCATCCTATTGTAACAAAAAATAAATGACATTACTGATAAGGAAGGATTCTGGGGGGCGCCTGGGTGGCTCGGTCGGTTAAGCATCTGCCTTCGGCTCAGGTCATGATCCCAGTGTCCTGGGATTGAGCCCCTCATCGAGCTCCCTGCTCAGTGGGGAGCCTGCTTCTTCCTCTTCCCCTGCCCGTGCTTTCCCGCTCTCTCTCATAAATTAAAAAAAAAAAAAGGAAGGATTCTGAATGCCCATGTTTTGATATTTTGTAGTGCATATGCAGTGGGTAGCAGTATTTGGGGAATAATAATGTACATAAATGGTAATTTCTCTATCTAAATGGTATCTTCCCAACATTTGCTTTTCTCCCCAACAGGACATTTGGGGGATCTACCCATATTGCTATATATGGACCCTTCATTTCTTTTTTATTGCTAAAAACGTCTGATGGGTACAAATGTCATGTTGTTAATTTCATTTATATTCTGCTCGTTACTGGCAAAGGTAACTCAAACATTTATTTTTTTTAATTTTTTTTTATTTTTTAAAGATTTTATTTTATTTATTCAAGAGAGAGAGCGCAGGGGGAGGGAGAGGGACAAGCAGACTCTGCCCTGAGCATGGAACGCCATGTGGAGCTCAATCTCAGGAGCCTGAGATCATGACCTAAGCCGAAACTAAGTCCAACGCTCAACCGCTCAACCTACTGAACAACCTAGGCGCCCTGGTAACTCAAATATTTATTATTCGGATCTTCCTTTGTGCGTTGCCTGCTCGCGTCCCTTTGTCCATTTTTCTATTAGGCTGTCCTTTTTATTAGGTATGCTGGATACTAATTCTCTGTTGTGTCCACTTCAAATACCTTTTCCGAGGCTGCACTTGTCTTTAATCTTGGTCGTGGTGTCTCTGTGAATAACTCAGGCCCGCCTGTCTGCCCCGCTTCATTTATTGGCTGTCTGTCACGCATCAGGCACTGCACTGAGGGTTTTGCATGGTTTATCTTGTTTCATCGTCCCAGCCACCCTGTACCCGAGGGCTACTGTTATTCCCGGGGAAGCGCTGAGGTTGGAGGTAGGAAGTAACCAGCCCAGGTAGTTCGGGTAGAAAGGCAGGACACCAGGATTCGAAGCCACCTCTGCCCTCCTGAACAGCCCAATATCACAGGGTGAGAAGTGGTAAAAGATTAGCAAGTGTCCTTGCGCACCCTTAGAAGGGAACATACATAGTAGTTCTCAACCCTGACTGTTCATCTCCAGGGGAGCTTTAAGGGTACTGGTGTTGGGCTCCACCCTCTAGCTCCCCTAGGGTGTGGCCTGGACGTGGGGTTTCTTTTAAAGCTACCCGGTCAATTCTGATATACAGCCAGGGCTGAGAACCTCTGTTCTAGAATTTGTAGCTTTATTAAGATCTAGGGAGCCTCATAGGTCTCAGATATGGACCTATTTCATCACATTAGGGCAAGATTTTAAATGCTGGATAGGGTTTCAAGAAAAGAATGTCGAAAATACAAAGAGAAAAGGCTAGTAAAGAAACGCCCCCCCGGGTGCTGAGCCCGAGCACTGCTGTTCTGCTATAAATTCGAGGCATCCCTGGAGAGGGGAGGGAGAGCTCCTTCTGCTCTCATTCTTGGAATCTCGGGATGAATCACCTGCAGTGCTCTGTCACGACGCCGGTCCCAGAATTGCTAACTAGAGCTGTTTCTGGATTCTAAGAATTGAACAGTAAATACCCCAACTCCTGCCCGACTCCTGTACCCCATGCCACCATGCCTCAGGCCCCAAAAGTAACACCTGCTACCTGTCACCAGCCTTCCACTCACTGGGGTCCCAGGAACAAGTGGGCAGGCTGGCCAGGGGGCGTGGGAGGCCACATGTGGCCAGAAGGCCAGGCCAGCTGAGTTCCACACAGGCCCCCACTGCTCTGCCTGGGTGGCACCGAAAACCCCAGGACCTGGGCACAGACTCTGCCTGCTCAGTGGCCTCGGGAAGAAGACCATACAGGCCCGTATCTGGCTTGGGAGGGAAACCTGGGCCTGGCTGAACCACCTGGCCTTAACCTAGTGTGAGTTCAGGTGGCTCGATCCTTCCGGGCAGCCCCTTGGATTACGGCACCCGCAGAACTTTCCAGGTAGGAGCCGGGTCCAGGCCCTGTGAGGAGATCCCCAGGCCCTTCAACTCACTTACCATTGCCTCCCAGGGAGAAGGATAACTTGGGGAAAATATTTGCATTTGACAGAATATTCCAATTTCTTAATTTTAAAGTGCCCTTTAAAGTAAAAATGAGATGAAAAAAATGCCTAGACTTGGCAAACAATTTGGACGATTTACAGAGAAAGACAAAGGGCCATTAAGCAATGATGTTCACCCTCATTCATAGTAAAACAAACACAAATTACAATTTAGGGAACAACACTTTAACCTACCAAATTAAAAAATGATTAGACAATTCACTGTGCTGGAAAAGGTACGACGCGCCCTCCTGTTAGAAGGAACCGTATGAAATTACCAGTATTTGGCTTCTTGGCCTATAAGGCTGGCAATTTGGCATGGGTCCGCCATGTCATGAAGTCGGTTGGAGTGTAAGTTGGTATATTGGCTACAGAAGGCAATTTGGCAATCCTGACCAAAGGAAATCTATCTTAAACATTTATTGGGCAAATTTTTACAATGTAAAACAATCATAAAGGATAGTAGTTGCATGAATATTCATGATGGGGAAATTTTGGAAAACACGTCTATGTCCAGTAGCAGAGACAACCACACCACAAGCCCTCCTCAGTGGAATCTATGAAGCTGTAGGAAGGATGAAGAGGCTCTTTCTGTACCATTAGAGAATAATATCCAATTTATCGATAGTGCAAAAAGCAAAGTGAGAATGGTACCTATTGCTACCATTTCTCTGAAATAAAAATGGTGGGGCTGGGGCTGGCTCTATGAGATGGCCACACCTGAGTGTACAAGTTGAATATTTCTGGGGACAAAAAAAAAAAACAAAACTCTGGTTGTCTCTGGGAAGAGGAACCAGAGACTTGGAGGGTGAGGGCGGACAGAGACATACCTTGTGTAAGAATACTCTCCTGGATCTTTTGCATTTTGCACCACGCGCATGTATTAATTTTTTTAAGCCCCTCTTCCTTCACGCCACGGACAGGCTTTAATCTAAGTAATGACTGCTCTGAGTCCTGTGAGAGGCTGTTCTTGCGTGGGGTCTGCTTCTTCCCCTAGCATGTTAAAAGCTGGGTGGGCAACACATGGGAGCAATGATGACTTTATCAAATATGAGAGAAATTCATTGCCTAAGGAAATAAAATACGTTCGAACAGGCCCCACAACGTGCCCTGAAAGAGAGAGATGGTGGCAGGGGAGGACCGGTAGGAGCTTTCAGGCATTACCTCTGATCAAACTTGGCTCCAGTCCCACAAATCATTTCTGAAATGTGACTTCAGAACACAGAGAATGCCAAACTTAACACCTCAACGTCAAACCAAGGGCATTAAAAAATTTATTATGGCAAAGATACAAGAGAGATGACCACATTTTTAACAAGGGTAAAGAGACTGTAACACATCTTCTTGGACCGTGTCACTGCTACAAAAATTAGACCTGTGGAAGAAAGCATTTTCAGCATGAGACTCATTTGCTTATGGAAATGGGACCTCAGATGAGCAAACAGCAGTTAGCCAGGCCCCTGGAATTCAGATCTCTTTGACTGAAAGGCTCTGCTACACCAAGCAGAGCCCAGGTGATTCTTACTAAGCAAAACCAAAGAACATCCTCCTCTCCTGTAACTTCTTAATGAGCTGAGAGTGAATCAGCTGTGTTAGGCCAAGGATTTTTTTTTTTTTTCTTTTTTCTTTTTTTCCCAAAACCAAGAGAGTCTCTGATGGGCCTGCAGCTGCGGGCCTGGCAATGCCTTCCCAGGGGCACCCTAGCCTGCCCAGAGGGGACTTTCCCTATAGAGTCAAGATCATGAATGTTCTTCATACACCACTTCTAGGAACATAAAATGTGGCAGCCACCCTGGAAAAACAGTCTGGCAGTTCTTCTAAAAGTGAAACCTAAAGTTCTCCTACGATCCAGCCCTTCTGCTCCTACATACCCAAGAGAAATGAAAACGTATGTCCACATGAAAACTTGAATACAAGCAACAGTATTCATAAAAGCCCCAAAGTGGAAACAACCCAAATGTCTGCCAACTGACGAATGGATAACTAAAATGTGGTCTATCTATATGATCTTATTTGGCAATAAAAAGGAATGAATAAGAAGGAATGATACAGGCTACCACATGGAGGAGCCTTGCAGACATTGTGCTATGAAAAAAGCCAGGCACAGAGGACTAGATATTATCTGGTTCCATGTGTACGGAATGTCCAGAGCAGGAAAATCTAGAGACAGAAAATAGACTCGTGGTTGCCTAGGGCTGGGCAAAGGGATAGGGAGATGAGCGGGTGATGGCTAATGAGTGTGGGGTTTCCTTTTGGGGTAAGGAAATGTTCTAAAATTGCATAGATGATTGTAAACTCAGTGAATATACTAGAAGTCACTGAATTACATACTTTACATGGGTGAATTGTATGGTATGGGAATACCATTTTTTTAGCATCTCAATAAAGATGTTAAAAAAAAAAAAAGACTGGGAAGGGTTGTCACTCCTGAGGGGTAAAGCCTGGTTGGGTTGGGGCAGATACCCAGACATGAGATGCAGGGCACCCCTGGTGGTATCTCTGGCTAGAGGAGGATGGTTGACCACCCAGCCCTCCCTCAGGGCTCAGCTTCAGAATGTAGCTCCTTGATGAGGGATCCCTTATGTGAGGGGATGACTTTGGTACTTGCAAAATATCGTGTGTCGGCCCTACTGTACTTGAAAACAATGACTCCACCCAACCCCCACCTCATGACTCTGAAATCCAGACACTTCCACAATGCGTCCCACCACCAGGCCTGCCAGATCCTCAGCTCCACGTCTGGCTGTGTGAGCGGGACAGGCCCCATGGCAGGAGGACCAGATTGGCTGTCAGAGGACCTGGGCCCAAGTCTGGGTTGCACTTTATGCTTGTGCTCTGCTCTTGAGTATACAAAGGAAGGGCACAGCCAGAGTGACATCTGGTCCTTCCAACAACATGCGGAGGAATTGGGAATAGTATGGTTTGACGGCCAGCACAGTTAAATGGTGCGGCTGAGCAAGGTCTTGATGTGTGTTTTTGAACACATTTTGAGGTTTAGGATTCTTCTCTCTAGCTTCCCTCTGTAATCTTAGACAAGTTGCACGACTCTCCATGTCTCACTTTCCTCATCTTAAAATGAGAGCAGTTGAGGGGGGATATCTAGGTTTCCTTCAGACCCTAACAGCCTGTTATTTATGATGATCTTCTTTGAGGGTGGACTTCTTCTTTCAGTATTTTAAATACAGTTCTATCCTCTCCCAGCCCCAACCAAGTAAGATTCTGTTCCCTTGAATGAGAAGAGAATGCCCCTATGAGCGAGATCCCAACCCAGTTTCTATCCTTTTCATGCCATAGTCTCCAAACAAACCAGTTTACATTAATAACTGCACCCCAACTGGAATTAACTTAGCGATTTCCTACAAGTTCTGCCTAGGTATTGTCCTTAGTGTGTGAGGTAAAACAGTCTCATGTTTACCTGTTTCTCAAGTAACTGATGCCTTGCTCCTGCCAAGTTGAATTTGGTGGAAGGAAAATGATATTTGATTTTTCAAAGTAAATCAGATGGACAGATGGGGAGTTGAGATGAATAGTTGAGCAGATAATGGCTGGATGGCCAGAAGACTGGATAGATGGCTGATGGATAAATGGATAGGTGAGTGGTTAAGTGGATGGACAGAAAGGGTTGGATGAATGCACGGGTAAATAGTTACATAGATGGGTAAGTGGGTGACTGGATGGATGGATGGATGGATGGATGGATAGACAGCTTGATAGGTAAGTACAGATACTAAGATATAGGTGGAACAAGAGATACGCACTCGGTCCCATTTTCACCGCTTTGCACTGTGATTTGCGAAGCCCCCAGCTTGGGCCGGAAAAGATTTATCACATGGTTGTTCCAGAGGAACTTAACCTTCTGGATTTTTCCAACATTGAGGTCCACGTCAATGTCACGCATATGACTTGCACGTGGTTGGAGGGATCCTCTGAAAACACAGA
Source organism: Eumetopias jubatus (assembly GCF_037043125.1). Taxonomy (NCBI): domain Eukaryota; kingdom Metazoa; phylum Chordata; class Mammalia; order Carnivora; family Otariidae; genus Eumetopias; species Eumetopias jubatus. Next base: position 14,781,569 of record NW_028274823.1, read on the forward strand.
CATAGAATGTTACATCAGCTGGATATATGAATACAAAGGATGATAGCAATCGATTGTTTCCCTAAACAATGCCGTTGTAGGTTTTCTGCAAATACCTTGAACGACTTCATGTTCGTCCAGGGGCTGCTAAAACACAAATGTATTTGTGAAGCACACATCTGCAAAAAAATATAGGACTCTAGATTTCTACTGTTTTAATTTGTCCTTAGGGGAAATCAAATATTTGGGGAGGCATATTAACCCTATAATTACACTACAAGACTAACTAATGTAATGTCTTATGTTTAAAGATGCATGTGGCTCAGCAGAGGTCTTCTGTTAGGATTTCATATGGGGTATGGAAAGTCGTCAAAGAGCTTTAACTTAACATGAAAAGCATGTTAACATGCTTACATAAACATGTTTACATAAACATAACACGTTTATGTAAAAGGACAAAAAACAGAATATAATTTTACAGCACAGTTACAGTTCATCCAACACACATTTACCAAGTACCTCCTCTGCCCAGCAAAAGCTAGGTGCTGAGGCTACCACCACAGCAACAAGAAGCTAGGGATGCCTGTTTTGGGGGGTAGAGAGGCCACGTGTTGGGGGAATTGCCACATAAACGTGCGTCACTGAAGGAGAATTTGATATCCATAAAACCGAAGTCAGAATTGGACATTCCAAAAGAAGTTAGTGCATATTTGATTTTAAATAGTGAATTCCCCCTCTGGGCCTCACTCTTCTCATCTGTAAAATGGGATGACTGGATCAGATGCTAAGATTTTCCTCCAGCTCTGACATTTTAGGATTCAATGGCTCTCTATAGAGTAGATGGCCAGATTTATAGATCATTTTATACCCAATCTCTTATGAATACTCTATGATGAAAAGTCTGACCATTTCACTTTACTGTCAAACTTACTTGAAAATTTCATATTGTTTTGAGTTTCCGTTACGTCCATACAAAGCAATCCTGAAGTACCCTCTCGTTTTCTTTTTTCCAGCCAGTGTGACCGACACCCTGTATCTCCAACCTGTCCAAAGACATATAATCAGTTCAATGAACTCATCTCGTTGAAAAAAAAAAAATCATCCCATGGAAGGATTCTTGCTCCTAGCTTGGAATCCCCAGCCTGAAATGTCAATGGTGCCAAGGTAGAGAAACCCTAATCTAGAGCTTTCTCTGAGCATTCGTACATACACTTATATAAGTTTATAAAAGAATATCCAGGCTTTTTTCCCCTTCCACAGATAGGATGCACTATTATTCTCTATTGTCTCCACCCATCCTCACTCCAGACTGATTTACCACCCTTCTCTCTCCTACCCTGTGTTCTGGAAGGCCACCCCCACCAGGGATCTTGCCACTGGCGTTCAGTTGAGTTCAGCTGGTAAGAGATGTGTGCAGGAGATCGGAAGACAGGAGGAAAGAGGGGGACCCATCTCTCATGCTCCCCTGCTGCCTCCTGGCTCCAGTACCAGACGTCTGGCAGTAACTCCCCCCTCTATGATAACGTGTCACTCCAGGAGCCCACAGCCACCAGATTCTGGGTGCCTCAGCGTCCCTTGTTTGTTCCTTTAACCTTGCCCACACCTCTCAAAGTAGACCTTTCAATAAAGTCTCTTCATTTGAACCACTTCAATTGAGTTTTCTTTCCTGTTGGGACCCTGACTGATACATGTTGTGTTGCATTTGTTGTATCAATACGTGGTTTTTTGGTCATTTGCCTTTTCACTTACTATAGAGGATTTCTCTCTTCAGTACACAGAACTATCTCCTTGCTTTTAATGGTTAATACAGTATGGGTTGTTTACCAGTTGGTGGGCATCTAGGTTTCTCCTCACTAAACTTTTGGTATTAAAAACAATGCTGCAGTGCACATCCTTGAGCACACCTTCTTATGCAAGCATTGTCCTGAGGTACGTCTGAGAAGTGGAATGACTGGGTTGAAGAAATAAGCACATGAGACATTATAGATACTGCCAAACTGCTATCTTCCATCATAACTATTGTAAGGATTACATGAGATACTACATGTGACAAGTGTTTTGTAAAGTGCTATACATATGTATATTTTAATTTATCACTCCCTTGGAAAATAACACTCTTCTACTTAGCCACCATGTATTATTACTTATGACAAATGAATCTTGATGATTTTACTATCTTGTACTTTTTTGGTGAGAAGCTGGGCAAAACAACAACACAAACACTGTGTGTGTGTGTGTGCGTGCGCACGCGTATGCATGCGTTGATTGTGTAGGGAGACTATATTATCTGTATGACAGATAATCATGGGCATGACCTCTTGACTTACAGTGGCTTTGCCCCACATGACCCTCTTCTTCTGTTAATGGATTCACCCTTTCCGGTACCGGGGTGCATGAAAATGTGACCAGCCTGTGCCAATCACTGTACTTCACTCCATTGATCAGGATTATTGGTTAAATAGTGACCTTCTATTACAGCTAAACTGGCTGGAGTTGAGTTTCTGTCAGTTGCTAGCAGGGGTCCTGACTAATTAGGCTGATACACCTTCCAAATTATTTGCAAGAGTTTTTAAATGAGTAAAATGGAAACTTACGAGTAAAGTTACCACTGTCTCCTGTGTTCAGGAAAAAGGTTTGTCCCACAGCACTGGTTTTCCCCACAAATTGGTCAGCGTAGTGCCCCATTTGGGGGCATCCTTCAGCTGGACAAGGGAAACAGCTATTCTAGTGAAAAAGACATAATTTGCTTGTTAGTGGTGGGCTTTGACTGACTCACTCAGTCACTCACGGAATCACTCACCTTCCCATCCATATTCCTGTTTATCTACCCATGCACCCATCTATCCCCATCCGTCCGCTCATCTACCTGCCCACTGAACTGTCCATCCATCCTCCCACCCCTTCACTGACACGCATGCATTCATCTACCCATGCATCCATGCATTCATCCTCAGAATCATGCACAAAACTGTATGAAGCCCTGCTACGTACCCAAAGAAGTACCCAGAAAACTTGGAGTATAGTTGGGTAGACAAGTCATATCCAGGAAGCAATGATTTTAAAATATGGAAGGGAAATGCAAGACATCTTCCAGGAGGAATAAATGGGACAAATAAGTTAATTCAAAAGAGCAGAGGAAGAGAAGGTCTATGACCATCTTCACTTTCATGTGAATTATATAATTGATCCCTGTGTGATGCTTCCCAAATGGCAGCTCATTAGTTGGGGATGGGGGAGGTGGTTTGCTCTGTTCAGATCAGAATAACTTTTTATACTATGGTGTCACTGGTCTTCTGTTCTTTGCTCTCACCAAATCCATCTTCCATGATATGCAGAGCTATTTTGCAATTTGGAAAGCACAAGACAAGTGCTGGAGTGTCTCTCAACCCGAGAACATTAAGGTCGAAATCAATTTTGAAAGGAAAACGCAGGAGTATAAATATACTTTTATTTTTACTTTTGAGAAAAAAATATTTTGAAGCTTCAAACGTTTGCAACTCCAAAGTGCTAATTGATTCAGGTAAGAAGCCCAACCCTTCACACTGGTTTGTTGTTTCGGAACGATATCACCTCAGAGATCACTTAGGGGAAATGGGACTTCTATAGTGGAGAAATCTGGCAGATTTTTTTAATCTTAAACAAGTAATCAAACTGTAAGTCATCAAATAATAAGACAAAGTGTCACTAAATGAATGCCAATGTCTCTGGTTGTGATACACTGAGGACTCGATAACACCCAGTGAATCATGAAGAAATAACCAGACAAATTCAGATTGTGGGCTCTTCTATGAAACATTTGGTCTGGAATCCTTATAACCGTCAATGTCTTGGAAGACCAGTGAAAGATGTAGAGCTGTTCTGGATTAAAGGCGCCTAGAAAGGGAGGTCCTGGGTGGCTTAGTCAGTTGAGTGTCTGACTCTTGGTTTTAGCTCAGGGCATGATCTCAGGGTCATGAGATCGAGCCCCATGTTGGACTCCATGCTGGGTGTGGAGCCTGCTTAAAATTCTCTCTCCCTCTCTCCCCTCCCTGCCTGCGCATGTGCACTCTCTCTCTCTCTCAAAAATAAAAAAGAGAGAGAGAGAGAGAGAGAAATTAAAGGAGATAAAAATAATGCAACGCAGGAAAAAGAAGGGAAGAAAGGAAGGGAGGGAGAGAGGCAGAAAAGAGAAGAAAGGGAGGGAGGAAGAGAGAGAGGGTGAATGAAAGAAAGAAAAAGACAGCTCTAGAGGACATTGGATATTTGGAGAAGTTTGAATATGAACTATATTTTAGAAAATATTAGTGTATCAATGTTAACTTTCTTGAACATTGTTCTATAGGAAAATGATCTTGTTCTCAGGAGATGAATGTATTTATGAGTAAAGTCTTGAGTTTGCTTTCATATAATGTAGAAGAAAACTATACATATGCACACATTTACATGTTAACAATCGATGCGTCCTTCTTGTGGCTCCTGTGCAGATTGGGAATCTTCTAGAATAAAAAGTTGGGATCTAGGGAAGGCCCAGCGGTGAGGTCCCACCCTGCTTCTGGGAGAAGGTCTCGCTGAGGCTCAGCATGTCTGGTCCCTCCTCCCGTTCCTCATGAGTTTACAGCTCTGCTCTGTGCCAAGCGACAGGGACAAAACCCCCACTGCCCACAGGGCCACCAGCATCTTCCCCCGGCCCTGGTGTGACCTACCTCCTGAAACTCATTGTAGGAGGCACACGGGTAGCCCAGGAAGCCGTCGGGGCTGAGGATGCTGCTTGAGTAATACTTGTAGCTCCTTAGGTGATTGCAAGCCACAAAATCTCGGGTTCCTGAGGAAGCAAAGGCCACGGGAGCTCACAGGACGCATTTCACTTTTGAAGGCTGAACCACTCTGACCGATCGAGGAGTCCCCTCCAAGATGGGTGTCAGGGCACAATCTGAAATATCTGACTGACTTGGACATACGTAGGCACGAGGGGGAAATCTGGGGCCGGGCATGTAATGTGAAGGAATGATGGGGGCTGGGGGCCATGCAGGGGGCAGTAAGAAATGTATATGCGGAGAGGGGAGGGATGGGGTGGGGACAGCAACAGCCTTTAAGGGGACCCTACACGGTCCAGCCAGTCGTTGCATGGTAAAGGCCCAGATTACTTGCTCTGATTTTTCACGAGTAGCTAGCATCTTGACTTTTCCATGAAAATCTTTCCATGCTCAAATGATAGCAGTACATTCCCACTTTTAAATAGTCACTGTGAAGGCCAATCACATACTGCTGTGGGTTGCGTTCTGCCTGCAGGCTGGGCCTCAGTTTGCGAGCTGGACACGCCGGACAGGCCTTTTGAGTGAAGCAGGCTCGCCTGTGCCTTTGGCCCCAGGCTGAGAACTCTTTCTTTCCTACCATTCCAGGCACAAGGTAAAAGCAATGGCCAGTACAATTACTGTGGCCTCTGGCCACTCTGTCACTGCATTTTACTCACCATCTTTTTCTTTAACCCGAAGTCCTCGTTTGGAAAATTGTTTTCTCACTTCTCCAGCTACTGGGTACAAAACTTCCTACGAAGTGATCCCCGGCAACATCAGACGTAGCTGGGGGTCCCTTCGGGGGTGGGGGTCTGGTGGCTTCATTCCCCGCCCAGGGAGAAACGCACACTGGGAAGCAGCGGTGGGATTAGCTCCCCACAGCTCTGGGCTCTACCTGCCCCCCAGCCCAGAAACTTCCTGCAGAAGCTGGTTCCGTGTGCCCCACACCAACGCTCATCTCCAGACAACAGAACTTGTTTCAAATTGAATTGTTTCTTTCGTCCAAAACTGCTGCCCTGGGATTCCCACCCTACAGGAGCACGAAGCTTTCACTGTCCTCTGCTCAGCCTGGGTAACTCAGAGCTCCACACGGTCCCCACACACCGCAGTGTTCATGGGCTTCTTCAGTCTAAACGGTCTTTTTAATTAAACCCGGGCTCCCATTTTGTGTGGCCTGCTCGGCACTTCTGGGAGGGGACAGCCCTCCCTGTGACTCTGGTGGTCTCCCAGGGAGCTGAACAGTTGCGTCTTCCCCGGAGTAACTTGGCGCTGAGCCCAGAGGAGGTTAAAGCACCACATACTGTCAGTGGATATCGCCTGTGGCTTCAGCAACCCTGCTCTTTAACATCAACATATGGAATATAAAAATGCCACCGAAGGTCACTGAGCCCTGTGTAACGGACTTGCACGGGTGCTTGCTTTGGGCTAGACCCCAGTGCGTCTGGGAGATCCCCAACACAGTTCTTGGCTTCGGGGAACTCCCAGCTCGGACAAATAAATCCTAAAATGAAATGATCACAGACTCTCAGGGAGGGCAGTGAAGCCTGGTTTCAGGGCTGGGCGACCAAAGTAGCCGAAGGTCAGAACAAGGGCAGCGAGCCCAGATGATGCTTTAGGTCACTTCCTATTAGAGGCACTGAGCCTGCCCCCTCAGATGAACGGAAGTCCACACAAGGCTCATCCCCCAGGGCCCAGGCCTCCTGCTTCCAGCCCACTCTCTCCAAATCCGCAGAACATGTCCCCCTCTTTGTCTTCCTACCAGCTCAACTCCTTTCTGTGCCTAGAACCTGACCACAGCAAATGGCAAGAAAGTCTAAGCCACTCAGATCTTTGTTTATACCCAGCGAGCAGTCCTTCAAAGAACAGGCACGGAGGACGGAGGGCCAAAGCCCAAGGTGGGTCTTTGCCAGTGGGCTGGTCCCCTCCTGCCTCAGCATCCTGCCAAGCGGACGATGGTGCAGGAAGGGGCACGAGGTCGGGGCTCTGCAGCCAGAAGTTGGGCTTAAATCTAGGGTAGCCTTGGGCAAGTTTTATAACTGTACTGACCCAGTTTCCTTGTCTGTAAAATGGGGCTGATGAGAGTAAAGACCTCATGTCATTGTTGTGGAAATGCCTGGCACAGAGTACGCACCATTTCTCCCCAAGTGGAACAGCAGCTGTCTTGCTTCTCTAACTTACGTACCTTCCCATAGGCCATCTATGTCAATGATGGTTGAAAGGATATTTTTCTGACATCCAGGCATTTGCTTTCCTCCGTTTGGATAGAAATCTAGATGGCCCACCTTTTGGCTCATTCCAAAACCTGAAATATTGTAAGCAGAGGGGAGCAGGGAGGTGAGTGGTCCCAATGTTAGGTTGTGGTCACAGACAGCGTTCAGCTCCTTCCAACCACAGCAAGAACCTTCTTGGCAAATTCTCTCCTCGGCCTAGCCACCCTGTCTGTGGCTCTGCAGAAAGTGCTCAGAAATGGGCACTTGGCAAGACAAGAAGGGAAGAGAGCACACAGGAAGAGGGATAAGAGGGAAGGTGGGCTCTGGGTGAGCATGCACACAGGCGTATTGTATGTATATGTCTGTCTTGGGGAGACCCTGAGCAGTACCATCATGCCCTGACACCACTCTGTACCAGCAGATACGTATCAGGACTGTGAAATTTTTTTTACCGTATTCATTTAAAAATTTTTACTTCTATCTTATATTGTTATGCTGAGACCACATTCCGTTATGTTGCTATATTGAGAGGCCGGCACAATGGTAGGAGTTTTGGTTTTTGAAGCATATAGACCTGTGATCACAACCTGCTTCTACCTATAGACTCTGTCATGTTGGGCAATTACTTGGCCTTGACCTTGTGGAGCCTCACTTCCCTCTGGCAGTGAAATCGTAATAATAATACCCACTTTTTAGGGTTGTTACGATTAATGAGCTGATGTGTACAAAATGTTCAAAGCAGCGCATGGTAAACACTCAATAAGTGATATAATTTTCATTAAAAACATGCTTTCACTGGCACGTTTCATGAGTGGTTGCATAAGAATATAATGAAAAAAGAACACTGACTTTAGAAGAAATAGATAAAAGGATGTATTTCATCTCCAACAAAACAAACTGTAACCATAGCTTTGACAAAAGAAGTAAAAAAAAAAAAAATTCAAAAGTTAACTTTTGCATTTTGCCGGTACAGGTCAAACATCAATAAGAACTTTAACTGTCCCTCTGGATATTGGCAGATTGAAAGGACTAAAGATTTGAAGACTGATGACAGCCTTCCAGGATGTAGAAGTGTTTTTGGTTCTACCTGGGCCAGCAGGCAGGCCGATCCCACTGGCACTGTACTGCCTGTTTGTCTGTGGCTGGTGCCGGAGGTATTCCTGTGGTTAGCCTCACGGTATGCGTGTGGCGTGCACCTGGACCCACTGCCATCAGTCACAGCTGGTCACTGGGAGGTGCAGTGGGGAACCCACCTAGGAAGGGGATGATGGGAGCCGAATCCGTGTGAATCACATCCACAAACATGGCATCAGATGGGTCCAGCCGAACCTCCTCAGATGTGCCCTGGAAGCACGGCTGTGCGGGGTCCAGTCCTGAAATGGGGGAGGTGGGTAGTTACACCACACTCTAAGACAAACCAGGCTCTAAACCCTCTACCCACAAAATCCATGGGGATTTCTGGGCCAAGAGTCCCAGACCTCAGCAGCCGTGATTTGGGGAATTGGCCCGTAGCTCCCGGTCTGCTCAGGAGAGAGAAGTTGAGACAGAAAGGCTAGAAGTGGGGTCACTGTCAACAAACATCCAGAAGTCCCCAGTGCCTGACTCTGAGCAGGATCTAGGGCACCCTCTTGCCCCCTCATCTCCTTTGATCTTTTTACCTTCACCTGTTATTATTTGGCCACAGCTCTCTCCAAGACTGCAAGGTCCCTGGCCTTGCCCAGCTCCACCCAGTCCCCTGTCCCTACGCCGTCTGTCTCCTCTGGCTGCTTACGCTACCCCCACCCACTGCTCACTTCCCCACATCCTCCCCTAATAAATCTCTTCTCTCCAACACCGGGCTCAAACACCACCTCCTCAGGGAAAACTTAGCCTCTCCTTTCTCATCGCACACAACCCACATTGTATAGGATTATTTTGTGCTTAATTAATTTGGCTCTGAATTGACTTGCCTACTTAATCGTCTGCCTCCTGGACTAGACTGTGGATCTCCTGAAATGTGCTGTGGCCACTTCACCTTTGAAGAGAGGCAGAGGGTGGAACTCACCGGGCACCTGGGACTCAGGCACCTATATTTAGCCCTGGTTTTCTGCTCAAGGTCAAACACCTGCCCCTCTGAGCTTCAGTTTCCTTGTCCGAATGGTGGGAATAACAACCACTCTCTTACAGGGTTATTGTGAAACCCCCATGAAAAGGTGGAAGAGAAAGGACTTTGCAAACTGAAAACCTCTACAGAAACATGAACTATGATCCCCTTATCCGTCCCCCAACACCGGCACAGCGCCGGGAGCAAAGGAGACAATTCATTACATGGTGAATTGAACTGTTTGCCAAAGCCACATGCTGATTTGCCGGCACAAAATAAATAGTTGTCTGTGTCTGTCTTGTATTCGTTCATTTTTGCCAAGTGACTCATTCATTTATTCAGTATTTACTGAGCACCTCCGATGTGGCAGGTTTCAGGTGGCCACTTCTCATTCTCTGCCTGCGCATGGCACAGCACTCGTATTTGTGGAACGGATGAATTAATTTTAAAAAATCAGTTATATTATTATTATATTACGCCTGCAATAATAACCCTGAAGTCAGGCACTTAATATTCTAGTTATAGTTTTCTTTTTAAAAAATAAATGTATTTTTATTTACAATCAGGTATTTTCTAATACACATGAAAACACGGACAGTTGACTTTCTGATTCCAGTGGGAGCACCACCTACACCCCCCTCCCGCTGGCGGTGGGGGGTGCGCGCGGCCGGGGCTCCTGCGTGGGCCGCGCTCCCGTCTCACCCCGGCCGCCCGCACCCAGTCGGGGCCGCGCGCTGCGCACCTGTGATCCTGCCCGCGTGGCCGCCCAGCCTCCTGCCCGCCTCGGCCGCCGCGTGCGCGCCCAGGCTGTGGCCGATGAGGTGCACGTCCTCCGGGCTGTAGCCCAGCACGGTCTGCGGACGGATGGCGCGTCAGGTCCCGCCGGCGGGGGTCGGGGGGAGGGGATGCGCGCGGGCGCGGGGCTCGGGGATGCGGACGGGACTCGGGCTGGAAACTCGCGAGGAGCCCCGCCCCCCCCCCCCCATTCCAGGACGCCGCCTGGGACCATGCGACCCGGCACGGCCCTCTGCGTGGCCCGCGGGCCGGCTCGTGAGCGGGGCAACAGTGCTGACCAGCGGCCACCGAGTCAACTGCAGGCTTCCCCGGGAGGGGACCGACGTGCGCTGCCTGCTGCCACCCGCACCCCGCCGCAGGGCCACGTCCCCGATCCCTGGGAGAGCGTGGGTAGTGGGCCTGGCTCTGGGATTCTCCAGAATAGACCTTCTAGAAGGCTGTAAGGGGCCTTCCGTCCTGGGCTGTGTGAGAATGAAGACTCATCTGGCCTGAGACTAGCTGGCAGCCCAGCGTGCTCTGGAATTCCCAGAAGAGCCTACAGGGAAGGCTTTCTTTCAGAAGGGGAAACTGAGCCTCAGAGAGGTTAATTTGCCTCGCGTCCCATAAGTAGGAGTCTTCGGGACAATTCAGGAGGAAGGAAAGGGGCAACTTCACCTTAGAAAAGGCCCTCCTTGGGCTTCCAGGCCCTGTCCCAGCCCCGGGGGGTCCTTAGGCTGCATCTTAGGTATGAGGAAGGTGGTGCTTGGGTGCCCCCCTCTCTCCTCCCTGCCTGCCACCCACAGGATGTGGCCCAGGCAGGGTTTTACCGACAGATTTTGTATGAAGAAAGCTATCTCTGCTCCCACAACGCGAATGTTGTGGACGGCTTGGGTATATTTTGTCTTGGCCCCGCGTTTCCAGTCCACGCAGATGCAATTCACCTTCTCCACCTTAAACATTTTCTGGGGAAGACAAGCAAGAGGGAGAAACCAATTTATCAACAGCCACAGATTGTACACTCCAGAGATAGGCATTCACACCCGTCAGTGCTAGTTGTGCCAGAGCCTGATTCCTTGCACTTGTCCACACTTCTGCCACATCACTATTGACTGGGTATGCTTATCCTCACTTAACAGATGTGGAAACTGAGGCCCAGAATGGATTAAATGATTTGTGTAAGGTCTCAAGGATACTTAGTGACACACCCAGATCAAAAAGATCACTTACTAGATCAGGGGTTATCAGACTATCAAGGTAGGGCCAAATCCACCTGCTTTTATAGATAAAGTTTTCTTGGAACAAGCCACACCCATTTGTCTACTTACTGTTTCTCTCTGCTTCTGAGCTAAAACAGAGTTGAGTTGAAACCATATGACCCAAATTGAACACAGATGCTAAAGTATCTGCTACCTGGTTCTCTACAGGAAAAGTTTGTGGACCTCTACACTAGATAGTTGAAGCCCTGGGTAGTGCTGCTTTTATGTTCCCAACAATACTCTGGGTGTTCTAGTCTGACCCTAGCTCCTGATTTGGATAGTGCAGATACAAAACATTCCCATCAGCACAGAATGGTCTATTGGATAGCAAAGCTCTAGAAGGTAAATTTAAGTGCTTTCCTGTCACCCAAGGGTTTTACATAAAGCATCAAAGAAAAATGTCAGGAAATTTGCTCTAGTCTCTACCTCTGGAATTTTCTGACTGGACTCTGGTTCTTTTCGGCCTCAAGAGGAGCTGGCTGGCCAGAAGTTGTTGGGTTGGGAGAACTTGACAATGGACGCCCTGGGAACCCATGCTTTCCTTGGTGGTTTCGCAAAGGACAGTTCTTTCCCTGAGTATTACCTTTCCCAGCCTCAGGGACACTGGGGCTGCGGGGTTTGAATCTGGGTGCTGGGTGCTGATCTCCATCTGGAGTGGCTAGGTGTGGGGGGTGGGGGGGGCCCTTACCTTGCACATGTCTATCAGCCAGTTCTCTTCCCCCTTGTCTATGAAGCCGTGGATGATGAAGCGTGTCTTGCGGTCTAGTTGGAAGTTGGAAGCCTCGACCGTGGCTAGATCAGTGGCAGTGATCAGCTGGTTTAATTACAAAAAAAGTGCTAGGCAAAATGCCTGAAGAAGGATCACAAAGTAAAAACAGCACCATAGCCGCGTCCAAGCAAACTCCCAGCTGGGAGCTGGGAGCAGGGCATTTGTCCCCTAGAACCTCACAGTGGGTGACCTCAGGGACCTATAGATAGACACCAGCTTTCTGAAACCTCTCAGGGACTGGAGCTGGGAGCTGCTTGGATTCTGAGCATGTCCTTCTTGGTCACTTCTGACCACCAGCAGGAAGCCTGTCCTGCTTCCACCTGGTAGGCCTTCTGGGAACTGAAGGGTGCCCCGAGGGTCCCCACCTTTTGTCTCTGGAGGCTAAGTTTCCCTTCTTCCTATCTGTCTTCTAGCTCCTCAGGAAGGATTCATAGTTTCCCCATTTCCATCCCGTTGAGGGGCTTCTCTCCCAACCCTGCCTGGCGCAGGAAGAAGACAGACCCTTCCAGGGAATGCCAGGCCTGGGCTTCTCCATAAATGCTGCTCATACTTTCCCAGGAACAGGCTACTGCAGCTGGGAAGCTTCTGAAGGTCTGTGCATGGGTGTGTGTGTGGATGTGATAGTTTCTGGGTTGGGCATCCAGAGATTTCATTAAGCTATGCATAGTGGTCTGTGATCCGGAGAGCTAAGTTGGCTCCAGGTCTAACACTGGTGAGGAAGCATCATCTGCAAAGTTCCAAGGCAGTGCATTTTTTCTTTAGACAACCATGTGAAGGCTCCAGCGTGGGCACCCAAATCCACCCACCGTGCAGTGTTTCCACACCCACTCTTACTTGGAAGTTGTTCGGATTTTCATTTGTGTACAGGAGAAAGCGGGTGTCAACGTCTTTGGGATCCCAGGGAAATAACTTTAAAGGCCGCTGAAGGGTCCCGCACCATGGCTTTTCATTGGAAAAGCAGCCAAGATGTCCATAACAGATTTCCTTTCCTGGGGCAGGAAGAGCAATGAGCAGGGCACTTGTGAGGTTCTGGAAAGGAGCATTGTATTCTCGGCTACACAAGAGGATTCTTCGGGGGGAGCCCAGGCCTGGCTATGGCCAACACTGGTCTTTACCTTTGCCAGCCATTGTTCCCCAAACTTCTGTGGTGATAGGAATCACCTGGGGGCTGGGAGTGACTATGTGTGTGGAGTCTACACAATCCCAGGCCCCTCCCTCAGAGATTCTGATTCACCTCACTCCCTAGGATGGGGTGCTGGGAATCGCACATTTAATGCTGTTTAACCCTTATCATCTGGCCAAGTCGGGGAATCACTGAGAATTCCTGGGACCCTTCTGCCTTAAAACTACTTCTCCCAGGAAACTCCCAGACGGCCTTGGACGTATATTCATCAAGCATCAGGTAATTATCCAAATGTGAAAACCTGTGGCATGGTGCCTCTTGATTCCCCTTGACCTCTCCATAACATCCACCACCGGCCGTGCACGAAGTAGGCATTTGTGGGTATTCGTCCAATGCACATAACTTCATGTCATCCTTTTACACACATTTTTACGCCAAATTATTCTCTGCTATTTCAGATTTTCCCTGTTGTTCTTAAAAGGTGAATTTTTTAAAGAACAGGGATGATTTATTGTTGCATCATACTATATGTAGTAGGGGCTCAACCCATGCCCCTGATGATGCACATAACCATAAATGTCACTCCTTTCTCTGCCTACAACATGCACATTTCTGTAAGAAATTGTCACTGAGGGTGACATAATCATATCTGGAGGATTGCAGTGGGTCTCTGTCTTAGGCTTTCTCAGCTCCTAAAGTGCTGGTGCTAAATGCTGGCCGTTCATTCAAAAACTGGTGATAGTTAATACTTGTTTACTGTGCGCCAGATACCACTTTACCAGTATTGTCCCACTGAAGACTCAGAACAGCCCCGCGAGGAAGGAGGTTGTATTATTACACCCATTTTACAGATGAGGAAACTGAGGCACAGAGAGACAGAGTAAGCTGCCCAGGGGACGGCCAGCAGTGGAGCCAGGATTTGAACCTGTGGAGTTTAATTGGGAATACAGCCAGGTGCTGAGGAGAGGCTGGGACAGATCGGGGTCAAACCCCGTCTTGAGAGAGAGAGGAAATCTAACAGGGAAGGAGTAACGAGGGAGGGGAATTCACTCTGGAAGCGGGGGGACTAAAGTAACGCTTGCCTCGGTGGCAAATGCAGGGACTTGGGGACCAGGTTAAGACACCTGGGCTGTTGGGGGAGAGTGGGGAAGTGCTGGAGGGCGTTGAGCCGGTGAGTGGTGTGGGGACCCTGCTTCATGAAGGTGTTCTGCAGAGCCTAGTGTAGGTGACTCAGAGGAGGGAAGCCTGGGAGAGGCGGGGGTGTGGGGTGGGGCAGTGCAGGGGCAGGGAGCCTGGGGAGGTCACAGGTGTCCTAACCCCCGATGACAGTGGAAATTAAGGCAGAGGTGGGAGAGGGGGGTAGGAGGTGATGTCTGAGCCTGGTTTGGGACAAGTGAGTTTGAGGCATGGTGGGAGGTCCTGGAATTCAGAAGGGTGGGGGGCCAGAGGCTAGGCAAGGAGGAAGCCCCAAAGTAGAGAAAGAAAGGTGGGGTTGCCTGGGAGTGACTTCTGGGGGCTGCCCAAGTCTGGGGCAGGAGGAGGCAGCAGACCAGCAAAGGAGACCAGAGGGGCCAGAGAGGCCTGAGATGCAGCCATGTCCACCCCGGACTGCTGTCGGGAGCCAGGTCTCGCTCCATGGCTGGAATGGGAGGCCCAGAGGGGGCCTGGGGACAAGCCAAGGAGACGAGGCGGGTGAGTCTGGGTGCGGAAGTAAGCCGCAGTGGGGACCCGAGGAGACCATGTCTGTTGTTGCGGGAAGCATGCTCCAGCAGGGTTTGGGGGGGCCAAGCCAGGCAGTGAGGGGTTCTGCCTGATGGGAGGAAGTGAGGCAGCAAGGGTGTGCGTCACGCCTCTGCGGGGGTGGGGGTGATGGGAAGTAAGCAGGCCGGAGGCTCCAGGGGACTGCGGCGGTCAGGGAGGTTATTTCTGTTTGAGGGCGAGTAGACCTTGGTATCTGTATCTGAATCTGAACAGAGGCCAGAGGAGAGGGACTGATCGGGGCTGGGGAGACAAAGACCATGTGAGGAGAGACAGTGGGGGCCATGGGCAGGAGGGTGGGTTCATTTGGCCGGCCTGTCACACAGTGTCATCTCTGTGACATTAGTCTGCGGACATGGGCTTGGCCACTCGAGGGACCGAGGGTGTGGGGGGCCTGCCGAAGTCGCCTCCCCCTGCCCCAGCTGCTGTCACCTCTGCCAGCCGCCTCACCGCCCCTAGAAGCCTTTGCAGGAGGAACAGGACAGAGCAGGAGGATTACCCGGGATCATCCGTGTCAAGCCCATTGCCACAGAGTCACCCCTCCCTGAAGGATGGCAGTTGCTTTCCTTGAAATAATGGTAATGCTGTTATTCATGACGGCCGTAATCATGGCGATAATGTCTCTAGCGGCCTCACCCAAAGGCCCACCCAGGCACTGTCACTCTCTCCCCAAAGGGAGGGTAACAGCGTCCTCACCTCTGACAGTGGCCAGCAGGAGAAGGCCGATGGTCCAGGAAGGCAGCATCTACGTGGATGAAAACACAGACACACAGACACCCCTGGGCACAGGTACGAGGCTGGCGGTAGCCGAGCCCAGACAGAGCACACAGTGTGTGGAACCCAAAGCCCAGCACCTGGGCCCTCTGGGGCTCCCCCTGAGGCTGAGGCCTCCCCCCGCCCCCCCAAACACTGTTCTGAGAACCCCAGTGTCTGGATCTCCCCGCCGCAGGGCGCTCCCCCCCTCCCCCCTCCCCGGGGCCACATCCCTCTGGCAGCCCCAGTGCCACCAAGCTGCCCCACGGGGGCCGAGACTTACTGTGCATCACGAGAAAGTTCTCTAACAGCCTGGCGGGTTGGCTGTGGCTCTTATACCCGGCCCTCCCCTTTGGCCTCCCGAGAGGAGAGGAAGGGGAGGCTAGCTAGGGCTGTGCCCTTGCGTGCTTCGAACTTCGGTTCTCACGAACACGTATCACATAAACACATCCACACGTCCCACCAGCTTGGCCGTATGACCGAGACGCTCAAAAGAAGAAAAGGAACACGGCTCGGCTCTGGCTTTGTTTAGAAACATAGTCTTTATATTAAGACGGTTTCTGAGCTGAATCGTCTGTACTTTGACCTGGAGATAAGAAGGTCATTCCTTCACTGCTGAGAGGAGGACCTGAATGAACAGCCAGGTGCCGCCCTGCCATTTTTTTTTTTTAATTGACACATAATTTAGATATACCCCAGTGCATCAATCTTAAGTTTAAAGTACAGTGTAATGAGCTTTGACAGATGTGTCCTCCCATGTTAGTGGCCCAGATCAACATATAAGACGTTTCCAGCAGGCAGAAGTTTCTCTCATGATCTTTTAGCATCATGCCCACACCAGTGCTTTGATTTCTATCACCGTGGATTAGTTTGATCTGTTCTAGAATTGCTTATAAATGGAATTATACAGTGTGTGCGCCTTAAGGTCTTGCTTCTTTCCCACGACCCGATTTTGAGATTCATCCATGTTGCTACATGTTTAAGTAATTGGTTACTTACTTTAATTGGTTACCTTATTACTTTTAATTACTTTTTATCAGCTTTTTATTACTGTGTTAAACTGATTTATTTCTGTGTGAATATATCACAGTGGGGTTATCCATTCTTACACTGGTGGACATGTGAGTTCCTTCTAGTTCGGGACTATGATGAACGATGCTGCTAGAAACGTTCTAGTCTGGATCCAGTTTTTAGGTAGACACACACAGTCATTTCTCTCAGGCTTATACCCGGGGGTAGAACTGCCCGTTTCTGTGGTGTGTGTGTACTTAGCTCTAGGAGATGCTGCCAAACACTCTCCCAAAGTGACTGAGCCCATAGAGTCCCACTGGCAGTTGGATGAGAGGTCTAATTATTCCACGTTCCACTCCTACCCTTGGACCAATCCCAGAACCACTGAGGTTGCTAGCAATTTCCTGAAGGTTTAGAAAGAATGTAGAAAAATGGCTCTTTTTTGGTGACACTGCCTTCTGAGAACTCTGAGGTAAGCAGTGCAGAGCTGAGGGAATCTGAGGACTGAACTTCCGTATCTTGAGTCGGCTTCAGAGAAGTTTTTGGAAAAAGTAAGGTGATGATGAAGCATCACAGGGATGCCTGTGCCTCAGTGACCCCCAGAGCTTGATGTTGCCTCTGGAGGTGTCCAGCAGCTTAGAGAGGAGGTCAGATCCAAGGCTCATAAAAGACCCCACTGAGGAGCCTGGAATGACATTAGACTGAATGGAAGCCTGAGACCCCTGATATGGCACCAGCGTGGCTGCCCATTACTCTTGAGAAAACCCAAACGCCTTACCATGGCCCTAAGGCCACCTGGACCTTGCTCCCCTTCCCTTCCTCACCTTGAGTCTTGCTCAGCTCCACGCGTGCTGGTCATGTGCTGTCTCTCCTGAAATCGTCCATCTCGGGGTCTTTGCATATTCTGTTTCTTCCTGAAACACGTGACCCTCACTCTTTCCCAATCAGTTGTCCCTCAGGGCTCCCCTTCAGTGTCACATCCTCAAAGATGCCTTCTTCAATGTCCAAAGCAGAACCAGACCTTTCTTTACATCTATCACTGTCCTTTTTTTTTTTTTTTCATAGCATGTATCCCAGTTGGTAATTATATTTCCATGATTATTTGTTTGGATCTTGCCTTGATGGCAGGGTCAAGTTCTGTATAGGCATTTCTGCCTCTAGAGCCTAGCACAGTATCTGGTAGTTATGGGATAATCAATAAACATTTGCTGGATGAAAGAATGGGACATTGGAAGCTAATGACTCACTGGGTTGTTGGGCTGGATAACTTCCAGATCTCTCCTGCCATCTCTTCCCTGCTCTGTGCCCTGCTCTATGGGTCGTCTCCCTCTAGGCTATATGCCTTTGGCCTTCTGGTTGGGTTGAGCCAGTTGGAGGCACCATAGGGAGATCAGAGGGTAGGAGGAGAGAGAGGTTGGAGTATTTCTTCCCAGGCTCCCTCTCTTCTGTGCCGTGGTTGGGCAATATCTGCACTTATTTCTCAATTTAGGGACATATTCCCTGCACCAAGCTGCCGCCCCAGGGGGGCTGGGCACCCCTTCCACAGTCACCAGTGGCTGAGGGCCGACCCTACTGGGTGCTCCCAAGCATCCTTGAGCCTGATCGGTCTCTTTGGGAGGGTGGCCCAAAACAGGTCAGCGCAGCCCCCCTCTCCTCTCTGGGGCCCTGAGGTTCTGAGGTTCTAACATTCTGCCAGCTGTCTGCCCTGGGAAGGAAGGGAAGGCCAGCACCTGTGGGAAAAGACATTTCTTGTCCACGTGTTGGCAGGCACCAGGGTCAGGGCCTGGGAGAACCGTCCAGCTGGTAGAGCAGCTGCCCAGGGAAGGGGAAAGCTTGGCTCCTCCTTGTACAGCCTGAGGTCTGTTGACACTGCTCTCCTCTCCTTCAGCACCACTTTTATCTGTCCCCTCCCCTACATTCCCCCTGCCCTTCAGCAGCTGCTCTCCCTTCTCTCTAGGCCAAAGCATCTCCCCTCCCTGTGGCCTCCCCCAGCTTCCTCCGGGCTTTGATCCCGTGGGTGGCTCCTTGTTGCCTTCAGCGGCATGTTTGATGTGTTCTCTCACTCACTCATGCTCATTTGTGTGTGGCTACGACATGCTGGATGCCCTTCCAGCCTTGAGGGTACAACAGTGAACAGAACATGCTCCTTCCCTGCCCTCATGGGACCGGGACTGATGGCCCCATGGGGCACAGGCACTGATAGCCCACAGGTAAATACATAAAATTTCAAATGATCCAAGGCACTAGGAAGAAGAAAAAGCACACCGAGGAACTTGTATGCTGGTTATGTTATTTGGGCTGTATGTAAAGAGAATAACTTGGGGGTATCTGGTGGACAGGGGTCAGAATTTAGCAGAGTCCAAACTCCAAAGCCGGCTATACGAGGTTGTGGGTTGAACTATGTCCCTCACTACAAGATTTGTTGGAGTCCTAACCCCCAGAACCTCAGAATATGACCTTATTTGGAAATAGGATCTTGACAGAGATAAATGAGGGAGTTAGGGTGAGTCCTAATCCAATAGGACTGCTGTCCTTGCCAAAAGGGGAAATTTGGACAGAAAGATGCAGACACACAGGAAGAACGCTGTGTGAACATGCAGAAGATTGGGGTGCAGTTTCTGCAAGCCAAGAAACACGAAGAGTGCCGGCAACCGCCCTAAGGAAGGAGGCATGAACAGATTCTCCCCTCACGGCTCCTGCGAGGAAGCAACGCTGCAACACCTTGGTTGCACCTGTAGCCTCCAGAACCAGGAGAGGAGTTTCTGTGGTTGCAGGGCGCGGTACTGTGGTACTTCGTGAGGGCAGCCGGAGCAGACTAGCATGGCCACCAAGGGGCCTCTGCCCAGCGCGGTTCCCGCGGCTCCCCACACTGCCTTCCCACCCTGCACTTGCTTAGATGGAAGGGCTCACGGTTCTGGAACGGACCTGCTTGTGTCCTCTTCTGAGCTCCTGCACCCGTGGCTCCCCTGTCAGGGATGGCTCTGTATCCCCCGCTCCCAGGGACCCCCAGGTCCCCCCCAGGCCGTCCTCCACCGCTCTCAGGGCGCAGATGCTCCCCCACTCCAGGTCTGGGGACAAACGCTGCTCTCAAAGCCGGGAAGCTGGATGTCTCTCCCATATTTTCAGACCCAAATCATACTCAGACCTGAGTAAATAAATGCAGGGATGTCACCCTCGCTAAAGGTTCTCACAAATCCCTGGAACATTCCCTCAACCTCATTTCATTGCACATCAACTCAGGCAGCCAAGGTCTTGCTGCAAATGACTACAACAAAGAAAACTTGGTCTCTATAACTGGTTAAAAAACTAGACTCTCATCAAAATAAAAACACAAGGGGCACCTGGGTGGCTCAGTCGGTTAAGCGGCTGCCTTCGGCTCAGGTCATGATCTCAGGGTCCTGGGATCGAGCCCCACACCGGGCTCCCTGCTCAGCAGGGAGCTTGCTTCTCCCTCTGTCTCTGCCCCTCCCCGCTGCTTGTGCACTCTCTCTCAGATAAATAAATAAGTAAATAATCTTTAAAAAATAAAAACACAAAATTAATAAATTCTCAGAGAAGAGTATATGCCCGGAGCCCTGGGAGCCGACCAGAGACTCATATGTATCATGAAACTACTGTGTCAGGGTGGAGTTTTACAGGCTGCATGTGAGAATCACCTGAGAGCTTTATAAAAAAAAACACCAAATGCTTGGGCCTGCGATCATTCCCAGTTAGGGTGGGGCCTGGGATGACCCCCACCTCCCTTTTCCCAGGTCCCAAGTGAGCGCAGGTGAATCTGGTTTGCAGCTAGGATGGCCGGGCCTTGGCCCCCGCTGGAGTCCATGGAGGCTCCAGGGACAGAGCGTGTGCATGCAGGGCCTGGGGACGTGCTTGCAGCCTTCTGGTAGCTCTTGAGTCTGGGGCCGACGGCGGCCACATTCCTTAGGTTGCCTCGCTCACTTCGCAGCGCCCTGACTTCAGGACAGAGCCTGCATTCCTGTGGTGCTGTTGATTCTCTGGTTAGACCCCTAAGACAACAGTACCAGGAAGGCAGGGCTCTGGGCTGTGGCCTCCATCTTACGGGTGGAAATGGTGCGCCTCTCCGATCGGTTGGGGAGACCGCCAAATGTGGGGCGTCCCCGTTGGTTGGGGACAGCGGGGCAGGCATGAAAGAACTCACGCAAGGCAGGACAAAAAGTTTACTGAATACACTGCAAGGGAATGAAGGATAGGACAGCAAAGGAGAGACCGACACCGCGAGGCGGCGGCGAGGGGCCGTGGTTATAGGGCAGAGCGAGAGGGGGTGGGGAGCAATGGAATGGTCCCTTTTTTGGGATAATCTTAGGAACTGTGCCCGGTTGTAATTGGTCAGTTAGGGCCTACAGCTATCACGAAGCGGGTCGCTTAATGAGCCTGTGTGCGTTCAGCTCAGGGGGCGCTGTGAGCCCTTGTGTCTTGATCAAGTTTCCATTGCTGAAGCCTGTGGTCCTAAAACAGCCTCTACAGAAACCCCTTGTTCAAGGCCTCCTTGACTGGAAGGTGGCTTGACTGGACTCCTGACTGTTAGCTCAGTGCCTTTTCCCTTGCTCCCAACCAGACTGAATGTCCTCTGAGCTTTATGCCAATAAACTGAATGTGAATATGACCGATTTTCATCACCCCACTGCACCACTTTTGTTATATAAACAATAAAACAACAACAACAACAAAAGAAGCCCAATCAAACTGGCCCCAAGAAGTCCCTGAAATCTGGAAAGTGGGCCAGATATGGCCTGGGCCACATGGACACTGTGGGTGGACCCCCAGGTAACTACAGAGAGCCCCAAACTCCCTATCTTCCCGGGATGGTATGTTTGGGTTACAGATCTATGGGGCTGAGCTTGGTCTCCCCCATGGTGTCAGGAAGCAGATGCCCCACAACTGTACTCATAAGTAGCCAAAATGCACAGCAGGGATCTTGGAACCTGCTGCTCTCTGCCTTCCGGGGAGTTTTTTTTCCCAGCTGTGTATCTGATAATAGGACACATATTTGAGGAAAAGGACTTGGGAGGAGAGAGCTGGGGCCTTGCCCCACTCCAGCTGGGGTCTTCATCACCTGCTCCCCTGCCCCTGGAGCATATGGCCACCACTGTAGCTGCAGGTGGGACCCAGGTCACCCCAGGTCTCCTGTGGCTCCGGGCAGCGCCTGGGCTGAGTGCTCATGATGTGGTCCACAGCCTTGAGGATTCTCCCCAACTGGCTTCCTCCCTCTGTACTGCATACTTTTTCTCGGTTTCCTCTTTGTTTTAAAATACTTTTCCCCCAAGTCTTTGGCCATTTCTGTCAGTCTGGGGAGCAGGAGAAGCAAGCTGTCCTTGACCAAGAAGAAGGGCTCTCTCATGGCCAACCAAAAGGCCCACCCACTCCGTGGGTGTGAGGTTCCACTTGCCACCCTTGTATGATCCTCATCACCTCTTCTCTGCATAGCTGCAAGGCCTCCCCCTCTTAGCTGACCTCCCAGCCTGCAGTCTCAATAGGCCATCTTCCTGCAAACCTGGGCGTAGAACCAACAGCTCCCCGGAGCCTTCCTCATCTTGCTCCTCCTGCTCCTGGACCACCCTGTCCTGGGACCTGCTTGCTTTTTGCACTATCAGGTGGCATGGTGGTGTTTATCTAGGTGCTGGGCTCCCCACTACTGTGCATACCTCCAGGACTGAATCCAAGTCTTCTGCTTCCTCAGCTTCTAGAAGCTGGCACAGAGTTGGCCTTTGGTGGTGTTTGCAGAGTCTACATTCCACTAATTGAGCTCTCTGCCAACATGGTGTTGCCTTGTTCAGGGTGTGGGTTCAAGGCCCAGTGCTGGGCAAAATTGTGACAAAGGGGCCTCAGCCCCAGGCTTCGTGTTCTCCTGCTCGGTGCCCCTACCCAAGGTCCTGCACATCCCCCTACCACTGCTGTCATCTTCAAAACCCTCCTCATTACCACTGTGATTGAGCGCTCACCTTGTGCCCTTCACCGTGGGACCCTGACTGCAGTCGCTCCTTTTATCCTTACCCCAACATCTGCTTTCAAGGAACA
This sequence comes from Eumetopias jubatus, assembly GCF_037043125.1. Lineage (NCBI taxonomy): Eukaryota > Metazoa > Chordata > Mammalia > Carnivora > Otariidae > Eumetopias > Eumetopias jubatus. Next base: position 14,804,093 of record NW_028274823.1, read on the forward strand.
ATCTCGAGTCCAGTCACATTCAAGTTTGAAGCTCAATCAGAGCTTGATGTATCACCAATGGTGAGGAACAGAGGCCAAGGCACCGAAACTGTCGTGATGGGTTGTGAGGTCTGGTGACCAAAAAGGGAGTCACTCAGGGGAGGTGGTGTGACCTTCCTGGTCCTGCAAAAGCTCCAGGGAATGATTATGGGATAGGTTGGGCCACTTTGAAGGATACCTTCTCCGGTGTGGGTGGGGCTCATGGCAAGGTCTGATTGGCTGAGCGCTCCCCAGTGGCCCAGCTGATTGGATGACCGAGAAATCCCTCCTCAGCGGGGGCGTGCCCAGGCACTCCTCTCAGAAGCCATCCCTCCTCCGTGCTGAGCCCTGCCCTGAGATGGCACCTGCTGGGGCCCAGGAAGAGTGGGGTCTGGAAGTCTGTCAGTGTTCAGCAAATATGCCATCTCTGGATGCTGGGGCATCTTAGACCTCACCAAGAGGCGGGGCTGCCGAGTAGCTCCATCACCACAAGGAGGCCACGTCGCAGCATGGCCTTTCCATAATCCCTCAGGGTGACTGATCAGAGTCAGGGGCATGGACCTGCAGCCCCCAAGGGATCCCGATTCACTCTGTGCCTGGACAGCTACCTCCCCCTCTCTGGGTCTCCGTGTCCTCCTCACCTATAAGATGAGGGACAGGGCTAAAGCCTCTGCTGAGGCCCCCAAACGCCCATCCTCTAGTTGTTCTATGCCATACCCCTGAGGTGAGGAGCAGACAGTGAACGCGAGGCCCACGGAAGTTGGAAAGAAGGGGGTGCATGGTCAGAAGTCAGTGGTAAGAAACCCAAACATCTGGAAACACTCAAGACTTATTTAAATGAGCTACCCCCAAATGTCCCCACAGGGGCAGCTGACATCAGTGACAGAGGTTGTGAGTGGGTCGATGCATCAGAAGTTTTTATTGCTGTTAACACCGTGGCCGGATGGTGCCTGGACATTAACAGGGCATGAGGGTGAGCAGAACGTCCTCCTTCACAGTGCTTTCGCTGCAGAAGTTGTACCTGCAGACAGCAGTGAGAGTCTTGTAAGTGTTGGGCAGTGGGGTTTTGGGCTGTTAAGAAATGGTCATGGCTGATTTCCAATTCACAAGGAATGAGGGGAACACAACTCAATGAGGGGTTGTAGCTTCAACCAGTCCCTGGAAAACCGATGGGAGCTTGAACTTCCGTGAGACAGGTGGCTGGTGTCTGTGACAAGGTGCCCTGTGGGTGTTGCTCACAGTGGCCCTGGTCTCTGCAACCTCAGTCTGACAGGACCGTCAGGCCTTGAGGCAGCACCTGGACCTCTCGCTGGCCTCCTTCTCCACAAGTACCCGTGCGCCCTTCTTGAACACAGCAGCCTGGTTTGCAGATGGGCTCTCTCTGGACCAAGCCCTTCTGGAGACGGGATTCAACCTTCTAAAAGCGACAGTAGATTGAGCTCCTACTCACTGTGGGCGATGGGGCTGACTCACCTGGGCAGACTTCATCCTCACAAGCCATGTGTGAGGAGGTGTTACTGCGAGTCGCACGTAACAGGAGAGGAAGCTGAGGCGCAGAGGGCTCTCAGTAAGTGGAGGAACCAAGGTGCAAAGGCAGGTCTGATGCTTCAAGCCTCCCTTGACCTTGCCTTCCACACCTGGAATCAGTGGTTCTTTCCCTTTGGGCTCCCCACTCCCTGCCTTCCAGGGGTGACACGGGGCTAGTTACTCTGAGCATCAGTGTCTCCATTTGTAGAAGAAGGCACTGTTCCCTCCCATGATTGATGAGAATCCCATGTTACTAATGCAACATGTCATGACAGTCAATGTAAAAATGTATGAAAGATTAAAAAAAAAAAAAAAAAAACACCAAACAACCCAATGCGGATATAAGTGGCTGTCATGCCTGTTATTCCAAGAACCACGAGCTTCTTGGGCCTCCCTGCCTTTGATCTCTGAGGCTTTGCTGGGTTTGCTCCCTCATCTTCACCATGGTCCCTTTGTATTCCACTTGTCTTTCCTTACTGCCCTGACTCTATCTCCAAACTCACTTCCAGTTCTCCCAGCACCTTGAGCCCTGCCACCTGTGTTCGGGGCTCCCTGCCCCTCACACCCCAAGCCCATTGCCCCCGCTCACGTCCTTCCCAGTGGAAATCCCTCAGCCTGGGAGATCCTCGTGGCCCCCTTCCCCCTCCATCATGGCCTGCCCTGGCCCCCTGGCTCTCTGCCGTCTTCTCTAGCCACGCTCTTTGGGCCCCTCTGGTGAGTTCTTTCTTCTGTCATTTGACCTTTCATGTGAACCTTAGGTCCAATGGTGCTCAACAGCTAACACGCAAACCCTTCAAGAGCAGGCACTGCCTTTGCATCCCCCACCATTTGCCAGGCATACAGTAGGTACTTAATAAAGTCAGAGAGGAAGGTGGGAAGAAGATGCTGGGGGTGGGGGAGAAACCAAGAGAGGGAGAACCACATTTTTCCTTTGAAGCCACGTCATTCGGGAGGAATTCTAGTCAGCAGGCTCCTTAATGGGATTTGCAATCCTAATGGAGCAACGAGAAGAATTTGAAGGGTGTCCAAGAAGTGCTTGGACTGAAATCTTGATTTTTCCATAGCCTCCCCATGATGATGTTGATTTTTTAAAAATGTTACTTACTGGCTGTTTTCCTAACATCAAAAAATTTGAGTAATTTGACAAATTCAGCTTTTTTTTTACCCCTAAACTAGTTTGTGATGTTTGATGCTGTTTTGATCTAACTATATTCTAAAAATCTCACGTCTGGGCGCCTGGGTGGCTCAGTTGGTTGGGCTACTGCCTTCAGCTCAGGTCATGATCCTGGAGTCCCTGGATCTAGTCCCGCATCGGGCTCCCTGCTCGGCAGGGAGTCTGCTTCTCCCTCTGACCCTCTTCCCTCTCGTGCTCTCTATCTCTCATTCTCTCTCTCTCTCAAATAAATAATAAAGAAATAAAGAAATAAAATTTTTGAAAAAAATAAAAAATAAAAAAATAAAAATCTGATGTCCAACATTAGCTTCTCTTAAGGTAGATTTCCTCTGCGCTTGACACAGGCAGGGGAAGGAAGGGACTCAGGGATTCAGGCCACTGGAGGGTTCAGGTGGGAACTGATGGACTCAGGGCTTTAGGGCTGGCCTTGAGTACATTCTGTTCCATTTCTAGAAAGTGCAGAAAGTCATGGCCTTTCCTCAGAAAACCTGGAAAGTACAATACCCTGACTGATTTGGTCTTGTATCTGTTTCCTTCTTCAAATCTGCCTGTGAGCAAGTCATCTCCTGGAAACACTGGGTGTTTTTAAGGTTCTAATGATACCATCCTCTTCTGACACCTTTTTAGCCACACAGTCCCAGGATCCAGGCTACGGTCCACTTCCTAATGGGGCCCTGGGAACTCACTTTAGAGGCGCATTGTCTTCCGATGAGGGTGGGCAGGGAGGTCCTGGGTGCACTTGGAGCCTTCAGAGGGCTCTCCACCAGCTTCCTTAGTGCTCTGCTCTAGCTGAGAGATCCTTTTGCAGCTGACCACCTGGCTGGACCAGTCCCTCTGTCCTCCCTGACTCACAGGGATAGGGAGGACCCTACAGGGGTCATTCAGCCTGAGATCGGACTGTGAAGTCTGCCAACCCACCCTCCCTGCCTGGGGGAGTCACATTCTCTGGGGTCCGAGTCGAGTAACCTCACCGAACTTCCCAAACCTCAAGACCATCAGTGATCACGTTCCCAGGATCCCCTTCTGCAAAGCCACCCCAGGAGGGCTCTACTGACCACAGTTGTGGTCCCAGCCTTGGGGGACTATCACTCTGACCCCCTCAGGTCACTATGCCCACATCCCTCCAGCTGCTACAGTAAAGGACACTGAAAGTCGGGATAAAGATTCTGCAAGGATTGTTACCTCAGCCCTCCCTTGTCCTATCTCAGATTTTATATCTTTTGCTAAAATTGCTTTTTTAAATTATCCTGAAATTTCATGATCTTCCCCTCTTTAAGACGTAGCTACTTTCTAGCTCATATTTATAAGCTTGTGCCATCAGACATTATTTCCTTCTTCTCTTTCTCATTTTTCCTCCTTATCTTTCCTTGAAGGCACGGTGATACCATCTATATCCTTCTGGGATAGGGCTGAGAACACCCAATAGAAAAGCTTTATGCAGTCTGTCAATTGCTTGCCCGCAAAGAAAGGGCACCAGACGAGTAGATTGTCTTGGCTTTCCTGGCTGAACCACGACTAACTTTCTGGGGCAAGTTTCCATTACAAGCACCCATCTTTACCAACATCCTTAGGCACAAGGCAGCAAAGATATACATACACTGTTTTCTCATCTCCCTTTTGCACGGTGATCTTGGCTGCACCCACTCTGGGGAAGGTTGGGTTTACCACGTTGTTATTCCAGAGGAACTTGACTTTTTCAATTGTTCCAACATCAAGCTTTGCATCAAACTCATTGGAATGGGTAGAGCCTGGTTTGAGAATCCCCCTTGAAATAAAGAGATAGAAACAAGCTCTAATGACAGATAAGGCCAAACCACTTTTTTCTACTCGAGATTGATGTGATCAGTTCTCAAAAATTAATTCTCAAATAATGGATGAAGAAATGGAGAAGCCAGTTATACACCAGCAGCCTCACACTATTATTTGAATATTGTTTTCTCAAACTCAAGTTAATTTCTACTCAAAATTTTCTTATAGAAAACTATATAATTCCTTCCTATTATTATTTTTTTCTGGAAGAATTATTTGTATAGTAATAAGTTATCCACTTCGTTTAACCCAACAAGCTTGTGTTTCTATGCTAATCAGGAAACATGACATCGGTGGGGGGGTAATATTAGATATATCCTTGTAAAAATGGATCTACTGAAAGAGAAAAAACTAAATGCCTGGATTTATAATTGAGAAAAGAAAATTGTCAGCAGAAGTCTGAAATTGACTTTACCCCATAAAGTAAATAATTTAAAATCAATTGATAAAAAGATGATAAGCATTTAGGTACATGGATTTGAAGGCTGTGTATATCAGCCAGTGAGATATGATGCTAAAAAAGGAAACTCACCTGAAGACATCAAATTGATGAGTATTTCCCTTACTTCCAAACAAAGCAACTTTGACCTGACCGGTGGCTGTTCTTCCAGACAGTGTTAGAGAAACCCCGTATCTCCAGCCTGCACAGGGGATAGAAAAGAGTTCAATTTATTCATGCACAAAACAGCTAAACCAAATTTCAGAATCCTGTCCCCACCCCCCTTACACTAAGACATCAAAGTATAAGAAATCCTACCTGTTAAGGTACAACTCAAACCAGCCTGTAAGGAGAAGGACGTCTCTAGCAGGGTACCCTCTCGACCCGCGCTGCCCAAGAAAGGGGCCACTACCTACACGTGGCTGCTTAAATTTAAATGCAAATTAAATAAGATCAAAAATTAATTCCTCAGTCTTATTAGCCACATTGCAAGTGCTAAATTGCCACATGTGGCTACCCCCTACTGTATTGGACAACAGAGAACATTTCCATCATGGCAGAAATTTCTGTTGGACAGCTCTGCTCTAGAGGGACCACACTAGGAGACGAGATGAAAAGAGAAGGGACAAGGGCTTGTTCCCATCTTTGGAAAGGTGGCTCAAGAGTGCCGTCCTGTGACAACAGGTCTGTGTCACATCTATGCAGCCCCAGTGGTCCAAGTGGGGGCCAGCAGAGAGCAGGGCTCAGTTGTTACCCAGACCTATACCTGCAGTGCTGTCTCAGTGCCCGTGAGCACGCATGCACACAACCTACACACATATAACCACACTGAGCGCACACGCACACACTCATAAACACATGCACACAAGCGTACACACACATGCACACACCCACACACGTACACACATATGTACATAAACAACACACACCGCTTGCCTCACTCCTACTCGGCTTTCACATCCTCAGAGAGATTGCCCTTGTCCCTTTCAGAGTCAGGTCCTCGGTCCCACGGTGCCACAGCAGTGACCTGCCGCACCCAGGCCGAGTGTAGCTGCTCGCTCAGTCCCGCCTTCTCTGCTGGGGTCTATACATTTCATGCATAGACTGTCTCTCTCATCCCTGCATCCCCAGTGTCTAGCATAGTCTGTGGCTCATAAGTAAGTGTTGGTTGAGGAATGAATATGTGGTTTTTGCATGCTTAATTTCTTGTTTTGAAATATGGGCCAGCATTTCATGCGTCCCTACAACAGTAGAAGGACTGATTAACCAGTGTCCTTTTTAAAAATATGTAGAGTGATAGTGTTCTACATCTTGATTGCAGAGATGGTTACATGGTTCTTCATCTATCAAAACTCAAAGAACTCTGTACCACAGAGGGTAGTGAATTTTGCTGTATATAAATTGTACCTCAATAAACCTGACTTCAAAACCTAGATAAGGCAGATGTTATATTTATGTCTTTATAGAAAAACAGTGTCTTTTTTACAGGGCAACTTCTTAGGGAACTGTCACAAGACAGGTTGGCACAAAGTGGCCCAACCGTGTCCTGATCTCTACCCTATGACCTAGGTGATTCAGCAGATTTTTGGGAGAAATCACCCCTTCCTGATTCCCACCCACCCTTCACCAGAGAGGGACCCTTGCCAGGGGCATCAGGGACAGAGGGACAGAGAAATAGGAACTGGGCCTCTTAAGGGGCCCAGCCCAGCAAAGAGCTGGTCCCAAATAAATGTTTGATGAATGAATAGAAGAACGGATGTGCATGACAGGGTCTTCAAAATAAAAAGAACAATGGACTGTGGAATGGTAAAAATTCAGGGGTATAAAAATTGCCGCAGAGACGTGCAAGTGGCTACTATCCCATCATTTATGCTTCTATTCATTTCATGTTATTGTCACAAAATGGAAGAAAAGCAGACTCTTTCCAAGTCCTTAGCTGAGTCTTAAATGGGATTGTTTGGGCAGATGTGTCCTTTCACTACGATAGAATGTGCTCCCAAGTAGTTCAGGTTAGGGCCAAGCCCCTCTTGTCTAACAGAAGCTCAACTTCCTTGACGTGGGTGAGCAGGGGCAAAATACAACTTACGAGCAAAATTGCTGGAGTCTCCTGTGTTCAGGAAGAATTTCTGCGGCTCGCCACTTGTCTTGCTGGCAAATTTATCAGCGTAGTGGCCCATCTGGGGGCACCCTTGATCTGGGCAGGGGAAGCACTTGTTCTAAGGAGAAGAGAGAGAGATCTAGCTGTAAGGTGTGAACTGGTCTCTTTCTGACCCACACATCTCGGGGGGCAATTCTCCTACAGCCTGACTTCCCTCACCTGTAACAGGAGGGAGACTGGGACAGATGATTTCTAGCTGACTTTCACCCAGGACAGGATCTCCCAAGACTGATGTACATGCCATCAGGATATACTGATGCCTGGGCCTCAGGTTAGATCAATGACACCTCCTATCACGTGATGTGCTGGTGAATGATCAACAGCCAACTCTGGGACAAAAAGCCCCGAGAGCGAGAGTGCAGCATTTGCCAATTTCCGTGGTGTAAATACGCTGCAGTCAATTTCAGAAGCCCAACCCCCCAGCCTGGCATCTAGAACCCGAGCATCCACCTTTCCTTCTCTCTGGTGTATGAATTCTTCTCTCATACGTTCTTCTGTCCTTGCTCTGCCCTTGGCAGAAATGTGCACCCCTTCTCTTCCTCCTAAAATCTATGATTTTCCAAGCCAGATTCAAACACTGCCTTTTGCAGGAAACCTTTCTAGATCATTGAAATGATGGGTCTTCTGATTTCCCAGCGTCTTCCTCACCCACATGACTTATCTAGAATTTTAGCCACCGCCTGCCTAAAATTTTTTTCCCCTCTGCTTCCCAGGACCATAAACTCCGAGGGGCAGTCCAAAGGAAGTAAGGGATGGTCAGAAACTGCAAATTTCCAACACAGCAGGACAACCACCATCCCCCAGAGCGACTCAAGGAGGGATGATCGCTTACAGACTCAAAGGCCCTGTAGTTAGCGCAGGGGTACGAAGCAAACCCAACAGGGTTGAGGATGCTCTCTGAGTAATACTTGTAACTTCTCAGGTGATTGCAAGCCACAAAGTCCCGAGTTCCTGGAGAAAGAAAGGAGGAAGTCTGCATAGGTGGTCAGGTTGGGGACCAACAACTTCTCTCTCTCCAAGTGGAGAGGTTCCAAAGTGGGACCACATTTTCAGAAATTTAAGGTGAGATAAATTTAAGGTAAGTCCAAAAGAAATGACAGTTAACATAAAGAGGCAGATTTCTGTGTGCCATGCAATGTTCTGAGTACTCCACGTGCATTGTTCCTATAATCCTCGCCTTTCTAGGGCGTGGGTACCATACCATTCCTAAGTACAGAATGATATACAAATTACAGCCTCAGATGTACAGATTATAGCGAGGAAGGGGCAGGACTGGGGATTAAACCCGAGCCCATCTGGTGCTTGGGCCCTTGCCTCTAACTATTGTGCCATCCTGTGTCCCAGGCACCAGGCTGGCTGGAGGTCCTTGAAGACACAGCCAGATGTGACGTGACCTCTCGGACATGACAAAGCTAGGGCAAAGACATTTAGGATAGTTCCAAGCTGTGTTTAGGTGAATAAAAAGGAGAGTCGAGTAGCTTTAGGTGGCTCTTTTCTCTCTTGCATAGCTTCTTGCCTTTCCTGATAACCTTCCTTGGCCCCCATATCTCCTGTCAAGGGACAGAGGTCACAGCACACCTGCTAGACGTGACCCGAACTTGCTTGACCATTACTGATGGAGAGCTTAAGCAACCCTATTCATGTACACCCTCAGAAGGCTGTAAGAGACAAACACATAAATCTGCATTCTTAATATCTGCTTTGATGGCATCCATACGTGCTGAGCTATTTTGATCAAATTCAATAAAAATCTATACTCCTTAGATACGGTCAGACCACTAAAAGTTTAAACCTGTGTGGTGCCAAGTGATGACTTGGGCTGAAAAGTTCACTTACCCATTGTCCTTTTGACCTCATCAGATATAGACTCCGTGCCTGGAACAGCACAGTCTCAGTGTAGCCTTCCCTACCGGTGATCGTTTCTCATCCTGACCCAACATAAAGGAGTAGTGACTCCCATTGTGCAAATGACTTTGCCGTGGAAACGACTGGGGAATATTCTCATTTTGGCTACAGAATTGAAGCCAGTTACATGCGCTTGAACGGTATCACTGACTCCCAAGGGAGAATTGGCAGAAAAATTCTCTTAGAGCCAGGATGTTTGCTTTCATGGTATTTCTTTCCTTCATTAAGTAGCTACCAATTGTTTGCTGGAGTTAACGCTTTAAGCAACAGTTTTGTCATTCGTTGTCACTTGTACAGCCGGGACGTGATGCCCTGCTCTGGCTTTACCTTCCCAAATGCCATCTAGGTCCACGATCTGGGACAGGGGGTTCTTCGCACATCCTGGCATTTCCTCTCCTCCATTGGGGAAGAAGTCAAGGTGACCCAACAGTTGGCTTGTTCCAAAACCTGAAATGTTTGGGACAGCAATGAGCTTTTCACCATAGCGGGCTCCCTTGGTTAAAACACAATGGCACAGGCTTGCAGCTAAAGCATCATTGGGCTCACCCAGGAATGGGATCAGGGGAGCTGCATCTGTATGAATCACATCGACAAAGTCAGCATCGGTGGGATCGAGCCGAACCTCTTCAGGAGTACCCTGGAAACTTGCTTCTACAGGATCCAACCCTAAAAGAGATGACCAGTGCTGCAGACCAAAAGACCTGGCCGTAGGTACCAGCAGGACCACGGTGTACAGTTGCTCAGGCTACGCATTGCTCAACCCAAGGGATGCCATACTCTGAAGTCATGCAGTGCCATGGCCCTGTGTATTGCATATAGGGACAGAGAGTTTCAATGTTGCTCCTCAGAAGAGGGCTCCAGTGCATGGATAAAGAAGGGCAGGTTGCTGGAGTGGAGGGGGGTGGGAAGGATGAGGTGGCTGGGTGATGGACATTGGGGCAGGTATGTGCTATTTGAGCGCTGTGAATTGTATAAAACTGATGAATCACAGACATGTACCCCTGAAACAAATAATACTTTATATGTTAATAAAAAAAAAAAAGAAGGGCAGGTGAGCCAAGAGATTTAAATTTGTCTGACCAAGGATTTTTTCCCCCACATTATTTTCTCCCGTTTACTTGCAGATCTTTCTTCTTTACCATTCTTTTCCTCTTCACAAGTTTAAAGAAAAAAAGGGACAAAGTAATATGGTATCATAATCAAGAACACAGATTCTGGAACTAGGCAACCTGGCTCTAAATCCCTACTCAGCTATTTCTCGGGCAAGTGGCATGACCTCGGGCCAATCATGCAACCTTTTTTTGTGTGCCTCAGTTTCCCCATTTATAAAATCCAGGTAATAACATGGTTATACTAAGATTAAATGAGATAAGATATACAGGTTTTAGCACAGTGCCTGGCATATCATCATGGGCGTATAAGTAAAATACTGATTATTGTTATATCCTCCTTCTTGGCTGGGCTCCTGAATTTGTCAATAGCTCTTTGGCAGTCTGGCCAGAGCAGCTGAAGAGGCATGAATGTAATTGTCTACTGAAAATAAAAGGGAGAGCTCCTATAAAGTAGAGGCTTGCTTGAGCCACATGACAGCAGAACTGGGTTTGAATCTCAGCTCCACTCCTGAATCATTGCATGACTTGGGGCCGGTTATCCAATTTCCTGAGCTTGTTTCTTCAGTTCTGAGAATTAAATGAGGAAATGTAAAGCACTTGGCATAGCATTTGGGATAAGTAGTCACTTCATCTATGCCTCCTATAATAATGATAATAGCATTATATTATTATGATGGTATTATATAGATATATTTTGTTGCTGTTATTATACATTAGAGGCTTTGCTTGGGTTAAAAGAATGATCTGGTGGCTGGGTTTCCTCTACCAGGAAGTGTATGACTTTCAGGTGCCATTCTGCCCTTGACTTGAAAGAGACGGGGGAAGGGACTAACAGTGTGGACTCTTAATTGTGTTTGCTCAGGTTCACACTAGCTTTCCTCTCCATTTTCCTGGGTGCTCAGTTCTGCTGAATGACCCACACTGCCAGGAAACATGGATCTAGAGAGGAAGGGTGGGGACAGAAGTGGAAGAAGCAAGGGGAAACAAGGGGAAACAAAAGCACTACTTCTCCTTCCACAAAGATGGGCCTCTTGGGGGCTTCCTGAAATGTCCTGTGCAGGCTCTCACCAGCTCTACCACAGCCGAGGGGACAGACTACTTCGGGCCAGCTTCTAGCTGGATTGTAGGCTTGCACCACGTTCTGGGGGTACTGGGGATGAAACCTGGGGCCCTGCCCCTCAGGCCTTACCTGTAATCCTGCCCAGGCCTGGAGTCCTCTTCCCTGCCTCTCCAGCCACGTGGGCTCCCAGGCTGTGGCCGATGAGGTGGACTTGGGAAGATGAGTAGCTGTAGTTTGCCTGGAGAGGGAAGATTGTATTTTCAGAACATTTTTGTGCTGTGGTTTTTGTACCATGCAAACCTAATGGGACTCCTCTACTGAAAACCTTCTATGGCTCCCACCATCCTCGGGATCAAGCCCAAAGTCATTACAAGGCCCTCAGAACTTTCCTGACTCAACATTCATTTTTCTAGATTCTAGCCAAACCCTAGGCGGAACTTTCAGGCCCCAGATACGTCATATTCTCTCATCTTTGGGTCTTGCCGCCCACTCCGCAACCGCTTGCCCAGCTCACGTCAAAATAGCCTAGACATCAGCTCTCTACGTAAATGTCTCTCCCTGGTGGACATCCTTAATCACTCCCCCAGCCCCCTCCCCCCGCCTGGGTTAGCTGCCCCCCCGCCATGCGCTCCCATTAAGCCCTGTAGTCCCCCCATTAGAACCCTGACCATACTCTGTCGTCACTGTAAGTCTTCACCGTGAGCTTCTTCACGGCTGGGGTGCATCCTCCTGACCTCTTAGCAGAGCTCCTGACACTGTGCCCTCCGCCCCCCCCCAATACTGGAGAACAAACAAACGACATAAAGCTATGAGGGTCTGCACACGTGGAGCTCAGAGGTGTTCACCCATTTGTACTCATTCGTTGATCTTCAGTGCCTCCAGAACAAACACCACTGGTTTTAATTTTTGTAGGGGGGCAGAAGTAGTTAGAAACAACCGGATCTTCTGTAGACCCCTTAACTCTAAGACAGAAATGGCTGGGGCCTTTATTTGGTATAGAACAGAGTCATGAAGAGTTAGTGACTTCACTGAAAGGATTAAAGACTTAAAGAAGTAGCCAAAATGGAAGAGCAGGGTAGATAAAAACAACGGAATTGATTGTGACAAACGAAATTCTCGGACACCAATAGGACCATCAACAGGGAAATGCTTCCCCTTTGGTTCCATGTGACTCTCCCTGGCAATGTCGTGTTTGTCCCACGGAGAGAGGGCCTGGTGTAGTGGGGGGCCCCCGGGCGCTAGGCAGCTCTTGTATTCGCCCATGCTATGCTTGGGGGGGCAAATCCTTTGATCTTTTGGGGGCTTAGTTTTCATATCTGTCAATGGAAGATGATAATAAAAGTCCCCACCTGCTAAGTGTTAGCCATTACGGACTTTTCTTCCACTGCCGTGTCATTATTAAGGCACATTTCAGTGTTAGAAGTAAGATTCTGAGACCAATACCAACTCTTTCTATTTCTTTTTTAAATATCTAACTCCCAGCTGCATCTTTAGCCAACAGAGACCAGTGGGCGCTGCCTGCCTCAGCAGCAGCCCAGCCGGCGGACTCACCGAGAGTATGCCGAGCAACTGGGCCACCTGCGCGCCCACCACTTGCACGTTGTTGGCGGCCTGTGTGTACGTGGTTTGGGAACCTTTCTTCCAGTCCACGCAGATGCAGTTCACCTCCTCGACCTTGAACATGTTCTGGTGTTGGAGAGACGCCAGAATGTTATCATAGGGGCACGTGAAACCACATCCAACCAGGGCTCTGAAGTGGTTGCTAAGAGTTATTATTGGTCGTTGGGTCTTTTCCTTGTTGGCCACTGAGACACACTAGGCTGTGTTAGGAATCCTGCTGTCAGTTGGGAATTAGCCCTTGGAGTGCTCGCTACAGGAAAGGCAAATCCATTCCCTCTCTAGCTTATCGATTAATTAAAAGCTGGCCATTCCCTGATTTTCTTTGACCAAATTCAGCGAAGCTGATTAGGTCGTGGGGAAACAGTGGCATCATTAGAAGAACCCCATTTTGAAGAGGTAAAAGGTGTCAAGTGCACTCTGGTGGCAAAGGTCTAAATGACCTTGTGGATTTGACCTCTAGCCATCTTCTTGGCCTAGTGGCAATGCTGCCAATAACTGGCCTTGCCTTCACCCCAGGCTGCTGGGCATTTACTAAAGTTTTTACGGTCAAGATGGCACAGTATTTCATGGAGGAAACACATACAGCAGATATTGGAAAAACAAAACTGCACTGACTTAAAAGAGATTGAAGAATTCTGAATGGAAAACTTCTTCCAGGATGTCAAAGAAACTGGTATATCCTTAGACCGTCTTGCCAGGCAGTGCATGCGACCAGCTTGAGTTTAAAATGGTACTATGAACTTAAAATTCACATTTTAGTTAAATCAGAAAAATAGATTTTTTCACATATGTGATCCTAATAAGTGTGATCACACACACAGAGAGACCAAGAGCTGTTTCTCAGGACCTTTATTTTTAAAGCAACCCTGAGGATTCTCTTACCAACCGGAGGAATTTGGGGTGTAAACAATACCCACTTACGATTTATCCACTAAGATACGTATTCATGAGGGGCCCCTGGGTGGTCATGGCTCAGTCAGTTGAGCAACCGACTCTTGGTTTCGGCTCAGGCCATGATCTCAGGGTCGTGAGATCGAGCCCCACGTGGGGCTCCGTGCTCAGTGCAGAGTCGGCCTGGGATTCTCTCCTTCTGCCCCTTCCCCCCCAGTAAATAAATAAAATCTTTAAAAAAAAAGATACTTATTAATGATGGGAAAGGCGAGATGGCAAGAGCTAAATGCCTGGTAAATCAAGGCCAACTGCAGAATGACTTTCATTTTCTAGGTTTGTAACTTTCCCTGTTAGCATTATAGGTGGGAATTAATAATGTGTGTGGGGAAGGCAGGTTGCTAGGGTACATTCTTAGGTGTCAGAAAAATAGGTTGCATCAGTGTACACATCAAAGGAAAGGATGATGGCATGTTACGTACTTGTGTGTGGGTGCCTGTGCAGAGTGTGCGCACGTGTGTGTGCGTGTGTGTGTGTGTGTGTGTTCTTCTGTTGTCTGTCCTTCTAACCAGTAGACGCTGTCTTACATATAGTTTTGGCACTTTCTCTTCTGCCATTTGGTCTCCTGGTCCACCGTAAGTTCTCCATTTGTCAAATAAATGGTTGTAGCAACACATCATCTCAGGGATGAACGAAAAGAACATAATTCCTTCAGTTACAGGCAAACCAGATGCCCTCACTCAAAACGAAAGCAGATCTTTGGCCTTGATTTTGCCAGAAGATCGTGGACATGTGTGCCTGCACAGCAAATGCCACCGCTTCAGGCCATGGATGTGGTCCTGTGAAAGTCAATTCTTATTTTTGCAAAGAGGGGCATTTTAATTGCGTAAAGATAATCTCTTATGTAGGGATATGTAGGGATTTCGTGTTTTCAAGCTGATCTGCTGCGCTCGCTGAAAGGGCGGGGGTGTCAGCGGGCAGGGGGAGGCAGACCACAGGACTGGGAGCCGGCCCCTACCTGGCACATGCCCAGCAGCCAGGCCTCTTCTCCCTTGTCTATGAAGCCGTGGATGATGACCCGGGTCTTCTTGTCTGTTTGAAAATTTGACGCCTCAATCGTTGATGGATCAGAGGGAAGGAGAGTCTGTGACAAAAGCAGAATTTTGCATTATTTTGCAGCCCAGTCATTCGGGCCAGCTTCTCCTTCCCCATCTCTCCTGTCTCAATGCCATGATCTTTCCAAGCTTAGCACAAAAGCCACCTCTTCTAGGAAGCCCGCCCCGACTCTCCTTTTCCTGCCTGCCCTTGCCCCCAACTCACCCACATCCAGTCAGGAATTACTACCTCCACTGGGGCTGGATTACAGCTCACAGTCTTACCTTTCATAGGGTTCTTGGTAGATGGCAAGCTCTTGGCCCCAGACCAGAATCCCATAACCAGTTAGAGGTTCTGGCAAATGTGAACAATTTATTCACTCGAGCCAACATTTTACAGAGGACCTACTCTATCCAGGTCTGGCTAGGCCCGGGGAGCAGCTGGAGGGATAAGGCGCAACAGAGCGTGGTAGGGGAGGAGGGTACAGGGAGACAAGGAACTTCTAGTCTGCGGGGTGGGCGCAACCCCTCCCCCAGTCACAAGGACACTAAAATGACAGAGGTCTCACTTGAAAGTTGTTTGGGTTCTTGTTGGTGTAGAGCAGGAAGCGGGTGCCGATTTTCTCTGGGCTCCAGGGGAGAACTTTCAGGGGCCTGATTGCAGTCCCCGCCCAGGGCTCCGAGTCAGTAAAGCATCCGATTTGTTCATAGCAAACTTCCTTTGCTGTAGAGAAAGGATGAATCTGCTCACGGCTCAGCTTCCCAGGCTCTGGGAGGTCACAGCTGCTCCGGTCCTCACTCTCCTGCCTAGAGGTCTGAAGACAATGGTCTGAAGACAATGGAGACACCCTGCCTCTCCCCAGTGCCACCTTCTGATCTGGGACCGGTGCCACTGAACCCACAGAGACCCCAGCTGTGCAGCTGCTCAGAACCACCATCAGAACTTAGAAGCTCCCATCCCCAGCTCTCCAGATCTATTTATTTGACTAAGGGGATAATGCACACTGATAAGTCAGTATGTTAGCCCAGGTGGGTGTTTAATGCTTTACCTAGAGAAGTCTAGCCTAGAGCACCTGGTCATGAAGACCGGCCAGTGCGGTGATGCTCTGAAGTGGGTCCCGCTCGAAGTGCCTGCTCTCTCAGGCAGCAGGTCAGCCTCCCACCGCCCCCCCCTCCCCCGCTGCCTCGCCCTCCTCTGGCGAGGGGCCCTCAGGGTTGTCTGGAACCACTGAAAGCCCTGCCCTGCCACGGGTTGGGCTTTCTCTGGCCAGTGCTGAGATGCTGCATTTAAGCCCTTCCCTGGGGCAGGTGTGATGTTTCTTCCTACCTTCGACTGCTCCCAGAAGAAAAATCGCGATTGTCCAGATGCTCACCATCTGCAATAAATTCGGACATTCTCAGCCTCACCAAACGCTACCAGAGCAATGAGCACAGACTCTCGGGAATTCCAGGATATGTGTTTCGACCCCTGCTGGGAGGACGGTAAAGGGGACTTACCCTGTGGGATGTTCCAGGCCTTCCCTGTCTCTTGGTCAAGGGCCCAAGCCTTCTTTTTATACTGGAGCCTTATCATTTGGAGCCCGCTTCAAGGGAATAGCAGCTGATGATGGAATATGCTGTGTGCACTTAATGTTGTAATCTGCACAAACACACAAAACAAGGCTAATTATAGCAGTCAAATCTTCCCACAAGTCTGGGAAGATGAAAGAATGCTTCATTCAAAGGGGGTGAAAGTTCCCTACCTTTGTACCTATGTACCTGTGCATGTAATTAGGAGCCAAGTGGGCCCCACTTTCTCATTTTCTATTTTATCACCGAGTAGTTCACACAACCCAGTAAGGACACAGCAGCAAATTCTAATAATGGAGGGTAGTATTTTTCACCTAGAATAGACGGAAATGTCCCCCAAGTAGCTGAAAGTTCTAATCAAGAAAATCTCCTCTCTCAGTCTGTCTGTCTGTCTCTCTAATGCTCTCTGTCTCTCTAGTAGTCTAATACCTGAGCACATGAGCTTTGGAGGAGACTCAGCAAACCCCACAATAGCCTAAAACATAATCCTCCATTAACTACCTGTTCCAGTGATCAATTGGCAGGTAATGAATCAGCGTAAAACATAATGGTTTAAAACAAGAGCAGTTATTCTATTATCCTACTAAAATTTTGAAGAGCTAAGCTCAGGAGCCTCTAAAAGTCCATGTCATCAGGTCACGTCACGTCTGTGGAATTTTCCCAGACTCTCTGAAGGTTGCACACCTGTCCTATGAGATCAGGCCCCTGCGAGGCCCTCATGAATGACCCACTGACCCATGCATCTGTGAGTAGCCTGGCCAGTTCACACCACAGACAGATAAGCCTTCACATGGCAAACACCACCGGTGCCCCATTGCACCCCCCCAAGTTAGATAGCCTGAACATCAAAGTTCACGCTCTTCCCGAATAACCAAAATTCTGGAAGACAGCCTTCCTGTTGAAATGCAAAAGACTTCCCCTGGGGTCATAAAGAATAGCAACCAATAGTCACTGAGGCTTCCTGGGTGCAGTCAGAGCACTGGGCACATATTACCTAATTTACATCTTCAACAACCCCATGAAGTGAGTACCATTATTTGCCCCCCTTTATGGGTGTGGAAACTGAGGCACAGAGAGACAAGTAAATTGCTTCATGCTGATAAAGTCACCCAGGAAATCAGTGACAAGATGGGATTTGCATTCAGACCAAACAGAGTGAAATGCGGACTTGCCGAACATTCAGTTAATCTGAGCAAGTTGTCTATCAGAGTTGTTGAGGGTCAACACAGAGAGGAGGGGAGACACTGACAGAGAACAGTTGAAAGAGAAAATAAATTTTCCCCTGCAGGGGCAGACTTGAGCTGTATGGGTGACCTAAGTGATGAGATATTTAAACTTTGGAAGTCTGTTCATGTGGTCTAGGAAGGTGCTGGAGCAATTTATAGACTGTGGTGAAGTCAAAGGCATTTACGCTTTTTTTTGACATTGCGGTGAAGAGATTCATGGTAATCTAATGGTGGATGAGTAGGTAAATTTGTTGGTAGGTGATGTCAGATGACCTTGTCTGCCTCTTGGACCTCTTTTCTTTACCCTCCACATTGGCCTCATTGGCCACCATCAAAAATGCCAAATCCTTTCCTGCCTCAGGGACTTTGCACTTACTGTCCCCACATCCTAAAACTCTCCTTCCTAGACTTTCACTGGGCTGGCTCCTTCTTGTCATTCAACAGTGAGTTTAAATGTCACCTCTTTTTAGTGAGGCCACTGCTGAGCACCCCTGAAACCCATTCACTGCCAGCCCCCTACCAGACCCCAGACCTCAGACCCCAGTTCCCTAACACCTTATGTGTTTCCTTCGGATCACTTGTCAAGGGTTATAATTATCTATCTTGTTTATCTGTTTATTTATTTTTTTTTACAATCACACTTTTCTCACCATGGAATGCAATTCCCTAAGGACAGAGGGACAGAGACCCCATCTGTTTGGGTCGCTGCTATACCTCCAGCCTCTAAAACCATGCCTGACACTGAAGTGGTTCTGAATTAATGAAAGGATGAATGTACACATGAATGGAATTCTTTGGAATTTTACCCTTATTCTGAGAGTGCATTTCAGGGCTGGGGAAGGGAGATAGGACACTGTTTAAAGGAGGGGAAAGAAAGAGATGTTGACCTTCTGAAGAGCAGGCAGAATGGAAGTATCTGATTAGATTTAGGGATAACAGTCATCACATGATCTGCCATGATTTTCCTGGGGGGTCAGGCCCGCAAGCCTGTTCACCCTCAGCTCACCTCACTGCCAGTTCATCTATGGGTTCCATGCTTACCCCAAGGGAAGGCACTGCCTCAGGGTGATCAGAGTTGATGGCGAAATCCTCCAAGCAGGACAGGAGGGTTTAATCTGCAGCAGCCATGGGGTTCTGGTGGTGACAGTGCGTGTGGGCTCCCGACCCTGGAAGATAGGGACATGGGCATTCAGAGAGTAGTTTTCTTTCTTAAAAAACTGTATTTCACTCATGTTTGTAAATGGGTAATGAATGCATGCTCCTATACATCTGATATGGTACAAAGTTAAAATGGTTCTTTTACCAGCTCTTTGTGTGTCCTTCCAGAGATATGTATATACATACTATATTTTACTTAAAAATATAAATGGTTGGGGGGCCTGGGGGGAGCTCAGTCGGTTAAGCATCCAACTCTCGGTTTCAGCTCAGTCATGATCTCAGGGTCTTGAGATCATGGGCCGCAGTGGGCTCCACGCTCAGCAGGGAGTCTGTTTAGGATTCTCTCCCTCTCCCTGTGCCCCAGCACACACCATCCCCCCTCCGCCCCCACCCATGTGCACATGTTCTCTCTCTCTCTCTCAAATAAATAACTAAATCTTTGAAAATAAAGATAGGGCACCTGGGTGGCTCAGATGGTTAAGCATCTGCCTTCAGCTCAGGTCATGATCCCAGAGTCCTGGGATCGAGTCCCACATCAGTCTCCCTGCTCCTTGGGAGCCTGCTTCTCCCTCTGCCTCTCTCTCTCTCTCTCTCTGTCTCTCATGAATAAATAAATAAAAATCCTTAAAAAAATAAAAAATAAAGATAAAGATAAATAAATAAAAATATAAATGGTTAGTATATATTACACACTTATTTTGCAACCTGATGCTGAAAAATTAACTATGGTCCTGAAAATCATTCCTTATCAGTGCCTATAGATCTGCGCCAGTATTTTTTCCAGCTGCACAGTATTCTGATATTTGGATAATTGTCAATCCTCTTCTGATGAACATTTGATTGTTTTCAATCTTTTACTATTAAAAACAATACCTTAGTGAATATTCTTACACATTTGTCAGCTGGAAGGACGGTGTATCTGTGGGATAAATTCCTATAAGTGGAATTTAGGGGTTAAAAGATATGTACATTTAACATGTTGATAGAGGTTGCTGCCCCAGGTTTCATTACCCGAAATCCCTGTGTATGTTGGCAACTCTCCCCACCCGATTGTTGAAATAATAGTGAAGTAGAGACCATGAGCTATTTCAACAGTCAACTTTTAGAAGTATGCTAGTGATGGTTCTTTTGGCTTTAAGCAACAGAAATCAATTCTGACTAGCTAAATTTTTTTTAAAGGAGATATTTACTGGAAGAATATTGCGGCATCTCATGGAATCCATGAAGTTGTTAAACCATGAGATGTAGGGAAACCTCCCAAATGGGACCACCCTAGAGACCTCAGCAGGTTGTGCTCAGATCCCCTCTGCCTTGGACCTGATACTGCTGCAGGCTATGTGCATCTCAGCCCAGAATTTTTATTTACCAGACAATTGGCTTGGTTAGGTCAGAAGCTGTCTGTCCCTTGATTAATGAGCAATGGGATATGGATCCTGTTGGGTGTGCCTGCCCAAGGGGACTCATCCCTGTGCACCCAGACACGGAGGTGAAGTTGTGAGATGGGCAACCACTGTAAGTAATAAAATAAAATAACAATCTACAGTAATAAAATAACAGTAATAAAATAACAATCCTAAAATAAAATAACAATCTTAAATCATCTGACTCTCATTTTGTACAAAAGCGCAGTTGGTGGCTCAGTGACGGTCGATGGGAGATTTCTTTAAAAGTATTGTTTGTGCTTGTCACGCCTTACAGTCATGATTCTTATGAATTATCAAGAGTGAATGATGACTGTGGAGCCTGGATTCCCTGATCAGAAAACCTGATCAGGACCATTGTGTTGTTTTAAGATAAGAAGAGGCAGCCCTGTGTTCATCAGCATTGGTTTGTTCAAAACAAAGCGAACGGTACTGGACCACTCTGCTTTCTGCAAAAGTCAAAAGCGAGTGAACCAAAAAGGACTTCTGACAACAGCAGTGAGGTCAAGGCAGTATGAGAAGTTCAGAGACAAGGTCAGCCTGACCCATTGCTAAGAAAACCCTTCTGACCCCTGACCTGCCGCCAGACTTCTGTGGGGCAGACAAAGAAGTTGGGGATGGTGAGATGGATGGTGAAAACGACCCCAGCTCTTCACCCCCTCCCCCTCCCACATCCATGCCCTTCGCAGGTGATCTTGCAGCTCTGCCCATCAACAACTGGAGTCTATTTCCCCATACTTGTAACTGGGCCAGATGTGTGACTTGATTTGTCATTCAATGTGATGGCAGCAACATCTTGGATCAGCTCAAAGCCATTCAACCCAGAGACCCAGACAAGATTAGCAGCACTGATGATTCAACCCACTCTGATCAAAGGCACGCCAGCGAATGCAGCCAAGAAGAGAAGAAGCACCCAGCTAACCTGGAGATTTGTGAGCACCAATATATGCTTACTGTTTAAAGCCATCGAGTTTGGTGATGGTGTCTTATGCAGCAGTAGGTAAGCAGTTCAAGAACCCAGCTCGGCCAGACCAGGGATTCGGAGAGAACAGTTCTCGTTGAGCTCACTGGTGCCATTCTTGGGCACACAGCATCGGATGAGGGTGTATTCTTTTAAGACAGCGAGGAAACTCCCCCATCCGTCAATAGACACTGCTCTAAGGCACTGGCTCTCAGTAAATGTCCTGGGGGATTAAACTGGACTAATCCCCTTGCGAGATGGAGGTAAGTCTTTAAAGTATTTTAAGCTAATTAATTCATTCTGCAGCAGATAGAAAGATTTCTTTAAATCATAGTGACAACGGAAATATACTGAGTGAACTTCTATCTCAGTTAGCTTCAGGGAATTGGGCAGGATTCATATGTACACGGATGGATGGATTTCTTTGGAAACTATGACTTCATTTCTACTAGACAGCTATCCTGTCTCCATTGTGCATGGCTCCTGGAAGCTCACAAAGTAGAGACTGAAGCTGCGAGCCGTCACCTGCCATGTCCAGTTGTCCAGATGGAGCCAAGTAGCTGCTTTCCTCCAGCCAGTCAGCTCAGTCCTTGTTTTCTCCTCCAATGTCAAGTTCAGAATATACAGACACCTGTCATCTTGTAAGAGAACAATCTTCTGAATTTGGGGGTAAGAGTGGGGTTGGTGCAAACTTGGTTTTCAGAGCCCTTTAAGTCCAAAGAGGTTGTTGTCCTGTGAAAGCTGTTTTCTAAGTCTTTCCCATAGGCTGGACACTCACACACATTCAACGGAACCACGTTTCTAAATATGCCTTGTACTGGAAGGATTTGTCCCTGTGTGGCGTTGTAATGGAAGTGGGTGTGGGTGTATGACTTTGCCTTACCATCAGTCAACTCTGGACTTTTTCTTTTTTTTCTATCAGAGATGACCTATCCGTGGGATGTGAACTCAGCTGTTGAGTGTAGCTCAGACTTCCTGAGTCCTTCCCAAAGCCATTGGTAGAGCCTGTCCATTCATGTGGGCTGGTTAACAAGGAAAAGTCTGAGGCCACACAGACCCTGGTGCCACCTGGGGAACATTAGGCCCCAAAGTCCGGACCCCCTGTGTTACCTACTTTATGAAGCCTTTCTCTGTCCTACCCCTTCCCTCAACCTCTCTCCCCAAAGTAAAGGCCAACTCCTCAGTCTTCTCAAAGTACCTGATACTTCTGAGACTGCTTCATAACCGTTTCCCTGTCCAGTTCCTTCACCAGACCCTAAGCTCTTGGGAGAGTGAGGAATGTATTATTTATTTCACATCCTTAGTGCCAAGAGCAATGTCTGGAATATGGTCATGGAGATTCCATGAATGTTTGTTAAATTAAGTAATATACTTAATTTCAGTTCTAACGAGGAAGGGACCAAACTGGCATCACTTCCAGAGAAAACTGGAGAGGAACGAGGTAGGACCCTGTGGTGGCCACAGAGATGTGCCACTCAGATCCTTTTAAGAGAACCCACTGTTGGAGCAGAGGTGACGGACCACCCAGACGCCACCCGTTGGACCCACCACGGCACTCATGCAGAGGCCACACTTCCACCAGCTGCCCCCAGCCAGTGACTGAGCACGGCAAAGGGACCAGAGCCCATCCACTCCTGCCCGAAGTAGGATTCCTGCAAAGGGCCACCTTCACTTGGGGACTCTCCATGAACGTGGTCAAGACTTCCTCAGAACTTTGCTGAGGTCTGAGACTCTTTCAACCCAATCTTTCCTTCCCTTTCTCCTCTCACGGTGTTAGACCTGCATTGCAGTCTGATGGTTCTCCCTATCTACTCTTGCTTTCTCCTCTTTTATTCTTCACAGACATTTCCCTGAATAAATTCTTTGTGTGCCTGATCCCAACGTGGGGTCTGCTTCTCAGAAGACACAGGCATAGAAACAGACAAGGACAAGCAGTTGAGAGAGAAAAGTTCAGGCTAGAACTAGAGACTGTTCAGCCGCCCCTGGTTAAAGTCTCAAGTGTACTTTAGTCAACCTTACATGCAACCTACACTAGACCTGAATATGATTTATTACTTAGAGGGTGTGTATGTGGGTGTGTGTGTGTGTGTGTGTGTGTGTGTGTGTGTGCACGCGTGCATGTGCGCTGAAGTGAACTGTTTGTTGGGTGTAAATTTATGTAATTCATACCACAGAGTGGATTCCCTTCTTCTCTGCTAATTTTTGTGACTGTTATCTTGGTGTCTCAAGCTAAAAAGAATCATTTTGAGTCTTTTGAGGAGGGAACATGAATCAGTTTGGATTTAAATGATATCTAAATAGTAGAGGCAGGAAATCATTATCGTAACAGTTGGAGTCAGAGTTCCTTTTAGGGCAGGACTGCCTTTATTTAGGAAAACATTCCACCGAGATCCACTTTGGCTGGAGGAGATGAGACACCAAAGATATGGTCTCCAATACTAGAAAACCAAGGCATCGCTAAGTCTCTCTGCACAAGGCAGGATCAGGAGTTTGGGAGTGGGGTAAAAATCAGAGAGGGGATTAGGGAAGTTGAGAGGCCATTTTTAGGCAGCATGGCGGATGTGGAGCCTGCAGAAAAGTGACCCATGAGGGGTTTCCAGGGGCAGGTTGCTCGTGTTGCTTCAAAAGTAACACCCCTCCAGCTCCCCAAACCTTCCAGAACTTACCACCACATAAGTGGCTTATATAAATTAGGGGAGAGGAGAATCAAGGTGAGAGCAGAGACAATGTGACAGCCCTAGGAGATGAGCCACAGTGAGGGTCCTGGAGGAGCAGTAGGTCAAACCTGCAGTTGCCGTGAGGTCAGAGACTCTGAAATTCTCAGAGCTCTTGAGGTAGCACTGCTGTGTCCAGTGGTACAAGTTGGGTCTCCCAAGGGTTAGGAAATAGATTTTTATTTGGGTGAATTCACCTGTTCCGGAAGTACCAGGTAATTTATCACCATGCAACACCCTCCCCTAGTCTGTCTCCATTTAGGCAAGCATTCACCCTATTATCTGCACTGAATGTTCGTATAAACCCTTGGAAGTTCAAGGCAGTAGATGCTTAGGTAGTAGGCAAAAACACTTAATTTTTTACTTGCTAGCATGTGAGGGGTCCACTTTTGATATTTCTCTCACCTTTCCCACACATGATTATAACATGTGTGTGTATGTGTGTGTGTGCCTGTGCATGCGTGCACATGCATGCATGTGCACACACATGCATATGTGCACAAAAGTCCTAGGGGGATTTGAGAGAAGAAGAAATACCTTTGCAGAGTCTTGGACCTCAGCAGCTGTTACACAACACAGTGATGAATCCTAGCATCCTGGAGCAGGAATGGTGAGGTTGGGCAAAGGCCACGGAGTCATCCAGCAGACCGAGAGGGGCACATGAAAAATTTTCCATCACGATGCCCTTGGGAAAACCTAGGTCCACTAGGAAATAGCCCATGACCTGGGGAAAGTTGTATAATAACCTCTTTGTGCTTCAGCGACTTCCCCTGAAAATGGGGATAATAAGAACACCTACTTTATAGTGTGTTGTCAGAATTAAAAGAGTAATATGCATAAAACACTTAGAATCATGCCTGGTGCACTGTAAGCGTAATGCATATGTTAGGAAAAACAAAAACAATATAGAGGGGCAGTCAGTTGCCTTCTGAAGGACGCTGTCAGAGTAGCAGGCTGAACTGCAGAGTTGATGCAATCAGCTCTTAACATCCAACCTTGAAAAAAAAAAAAGAAATAAAGTCCAGCAAGAAACAGGTCAAAAATCACATGCTCAAAGTGAATCATTTATACATGGACTGGCTCATCCTTCCAAATGGATCTAGAACTCCTGCCTAAAGGGAAGAAAAAATCTGAGTTGGGCCTCTAGAAATAAGAATATTTCCTAAAAATTTTCTGAGATCAGAAATAGGTAAATGATCTGAGTAAACAATTCATTTAAAACAATTAGAGCAACTTAAAAATGGCTCCATTATGATGAAAATGGTATCCTTCCTAACAAAAGGGTTTGTCACAGATGTATCTTTAAAGATTAAATTCTTTTAAGACCCTTTGTTCCACCTTGTTACTTGAGTAAATTTGCAGACAATCTTTTTATTCATTTGTTTCACTATTCGCTATTCATCATTATTAGTGTGTTATAGAAAAGTTCCAAGAGGAATTCATAATAATTATAATTAAAAACATTTATTAAGCACTCAATATGTATTAAGCATTGTGCTAATCTCTTTACAGGGAAATTCGGGGCTTCAAAAAATTTCATGTACACCCTGAAGACACCAAAGTTGACACGTGTAACCCAGACCTCTACCCTCAGCTCTGTGCTCGTATATTTAACTTCTCACTTGACATGGCAGTTGTATGTCCGATGAGCATCTCAAATTTGGCATGACTAAACCTGGCCTCCCTCCTCAAATCTGTTCCTCCCAACCCAGTCCCCATTTCATTGGTATCTCCATCCTTCTAGTTGCTCCAGCCAAAGCCCCAGGAGTCCTTCCTTTCATTCAAATATTCATTCTTCCTCCACACACAGGGTCCATGTGTGTTGCAGATGCTTCATACCTTGTCCAGGAGTGTACCCTGACTGGGGTAAGCCAATGGGCACGTTCCCTTTCTCAGGCCACAGGCCAATCAGAATGAGTCTCAGGGGTTTTGTTTGGGAAGACGGGGAGGGAAATACACGTTTTGTCTCTTACTGAATGTGAAAGAGAAGGTCTGAATAGTCTTAATTGTGGTAGACAGCCCTTCTTTAATTGGGAGAGGAGCCAGCCTTGGTATAAAACCATTAGACACCATAGACAAGAGAGCATGGGAGCAGGAAAAGAGTGGCTCTTGAAGAGGTCCTCAAGTTGTTGAATCAACAAAACCTGAAGCTTCCCCACTTCTGGGCCTTCCAATCATGTGAACCATAACATTCCTTGTTGTTTAAGCCACTTTGAATTAGAGCTTTCGGTTCATGTGGAAGCATCCTGATTAATACAGATTAATGGTGCCCAGAGCATCTTCATGCATTGATCAACTTGTATATACTTCGGTGAAACACAAAATGAAAAGCATTTTCACGGCTCTGTGGCTTTGCCTGCGCTGTTCCCTCTTTCTGGAGTGCCCTTCCTGCCATGTCCTCTTGGCAAATCTCCACCCACCTTTCAAGACCTAGCACGGATGGCTTTTTCTCTTTTAGGATATTAGGAATGGGACATGACCTAATTTTAAATACTTGACTCTAGTGAAGTCATGCATTCTTTCCATTAGTGGGATGGTCATTGAAAAGATATTTATTTGGTCTCCTACTCCATGCCAGGCATTTGCCAGCCACATACAACTCGTAAACCCCTTAAGGAGAGATATGCAGACAAGTAAACAAGCAATTCCAACCTACAGAAAGAAGTTCTGAGATGGAGGAAGTTCTGGATGCAACGCTAATGCAGTGGAGGAGCCTCTCATCCAGTCTTAGGGGGTGTGGAAATGGAGGTGAAGAAAGGTTTCCTGCAAGAAATGATGTCTACACACAGATTTAAGAATCAGGAGGAGTTCAGCAGGCAGGAAGACAAGAGAAAGAACATCCTAGGGAGTGGAAGAGTTTGTGCAAAGTTCTAGCAACATCTGAGATCAGGGCCCTTTTGGGGGCGGTGCTAGCATGTAGATTTCTAGAATGTGGTGAAAGATGATGCTAGAGTCCTCGGTTCAAAATTAGGTAAGAGGGCCTCGCAAGGCTCAGTGAAGGATGTGGATTCTTTCCTGGGGACCGTGGGGGAGGATCTTGGATTTGGGCTTTAGAAAGATTAAAAAGGCTGCAGAGAGGAGAGAGGCTTGAGGGGACCCTACTGGGAGCAAGGAGACTGGTCAGAAAGCATTGGATCTGCTCTGTCCTTGTCTCCTTATTTGTCGGCTTTCCTGAGATGTCTATTTAGGAGCAGACACAGACCATAAAGAGTACGGGAAAGTGGCAAAGGCTGGCACTTGCCATGTGCGCATCCCAGGAGCAGGTCATCTTGCATCCGGAAGTCTGCCTTAACTGATCTGGATGACACCAGTAAGATTAGCAAAGGGCATGATGTCAGTGCCAAGTAAAGAATTTTCTCAAGCTCCAATGCCATGTAATATGTAGCAAACTTCATCAGTCATTTGTGTTTCTTCAGACCAACTCCAAATTTTGGATTTTAATCACCTTATCCAAAAGAGCCATGGAGAAAAAAGACATGATAACCAAGGAATGGATTGCTTCACTACTAGATTTTATTAGCAGTACGATATGCAGTGGTCACATGTCAGTGACTCCTAACATGGGGTAAGAGTGAGCAAAGTATCTTCCCTCACGGTTTCTTGACTACAGAAGTTGAACCTGCAGAGAAAAAACAACAGAAAGTCAGCCTTTCCTAGTGCACTGCTGGTGCTTTGAGCATAAAAACAGCCTCTCCTCTCCCCAGTCTGAGCGAGAACCACTCCCTGTGCCGGAGACCAGACATTGGCCAAAGGAACACAAACCTCTTCTGTATAAAGGACTGCATTCTCCTTCCCAATGTTCTTTCATACCTGTGTATAGCCGAGTGAGGAAGGGTCACTGGACGCCCCTAAGGACAGGGAGTGTTCATTTGTCATATCCTAAAGCACCTACTAAGAACTTGGTGCATTGTCAATCAATGCAATTGAGGAAGAATAGGGTCAGCAGCATGATAAAAAATCAGCCTGAGGGAAATTTCTGAGGTCCTGGTGTTACATTCACTAAGCACTGTTACTCAATTCAATAATGGAATTGAAATGACTAACATTACTCATTAAGATTGAACAAAACTTAGTTTGCTTGGGAGCTAATTTTCTTTAATAACATATATAAGCATATGCAAAGGGCCTGGCACATAAAAGGTGCTCAGAAGGTGCTCTCTTCTTTTCATCTTCATTTCCCTCCCTGTGGTCTGATGGCTGGCAGACTCGCAAATAGAACATTAAAGGTTAAACACTACTACTGATAAAGGACACAAGAAATGAAGGGCACACATGATCTATATATGAATAAAGGTGAACTAAATTTGTTTTGTGGGAGTTAAGAACTTGCTGGAGTCAAATTTCTTACCTACGAATTATGGCACTGAGTTTTCATTTAATTATCTCTAATTAAGAGACAAGAATAGTACCTCCATCCCACCACCATCAAGAGAGTAAACATACCCGTTACCCCAAATTACTCTCCTATTCCTTCCATCTCTCCTTCTTGACCTCGCCCATCTCCCCTCCCCCCAGGCAACCAGTGACCTGCTGTCAGACACACAACACAAGGCATAGCTGCTGAATGAAATCACTCTTTTCACCATAGGGTCACGAAGCCAGATTCTCAATTAACACTTTACTTTCATGAAATGACATACTCATCTACAGATCTCTCAAAGTTATTCCCTGAAAGTTCTGCTCTTTTTTAAAGAAACAGAAGGTACTAGGAAGCCATTGTGACCATGGCTTAGGAGAACCACTGTCAGAGAGTGAACCTGAAGTAGACTTCCAGTGGGAATAGCATGGGTGACTCAGTATTGCAAGTCTCTTTGGATTTTTATTACTTACACTTTTCCATCGTTTCTTTCCACCATGATCTGGGATGCTCCCACTCTGGGTAGAGTTGGGTTGATCACTTTGTTGTACCAAATAAATTTAACCTTCTGCAAATCTCCAACATCCACATCAGAGTCAAATTCATTGGAACGAGTGCTGTGTGGTTGGAGAGTGCCCCTTGGGAGTTAAGAAGTTAATGAAAATATACGTGAACATACAAAAATATACATATAAATATATACATATATGTTTCTAAAATGAGCTTATGATGCACCTCTAGTAAGACGACTGACAGTACCTTTGCCATTCTAGGGTATTAAATAAATGCAGACATGGATGCCAACTCAGTTGCAGGTCATTTGCCAACAATAACTCATATGACTTTAAAGTCATCCTTACTTTAATAAAACTTCAAATATGTTTTAGTCATAAGCCTCCCACAACTTAATAAATGATGACATCATCATATCATCTTTTCCCTGTTGTTTTCTGGGCAGAATAATTATTTACTGATTATAAATCAGATGCCATGCATCAAAACAAACATCAGTGGTTTTCTCAGGAAATAGCAGAGAAAAAATTCAGGAACAGAATTCTGAAATGTACTAAGGTGCAAGATGAAACGATCTCTTCCTTGGAATGACGTGTGATGGTACTGTACTCCCATATAGTTACGAATAAACGCTTATGTCCATAACATGCATTATATATGCAAAGGATTCCAACATTTAAGAAGTGTAGGGTAATATTTTACTCACTTGAAAATTTCATACTGTTTAGAATTTCCTTTATTTCCATACAAAGAAATTAGCACATGTCCTCTAACCTTCTTCCCAGACAGTGTGACAGTTACCTTATACCTCCAACCTGCACAGGGGGAAGAGAGTTGCAAACTGTCAGCTTGTAGAGAAGACTTGCTAAAAACAGGCTAAATTGGATGCCACTGCTGCTGAATTTTGAGTAATTTATATATAGGATTGGTTGTTCTTCTAATCAAATAGTCTACTTTATCTAAATGTTCAGAAGATAGGCGTGGGGCCAGGGGAGGAGCAGAGAATCTTTCCAAAGTCAATAGATGTCGAGTAATATATATAAGTCATATATTTTGCTTCTAATTTCTTTAACCCAACAATTTATTTTTGAATATTATAAGAATTTTATCTTAAAAGAAAGTAGGAAAGGGGCACCAGGGTGGCCTGGTTGGTTAAGCCTCCAACTCTTGGTTTTGGCTCAGGTCATGATCTCACGGTCATGAGATCAAGCCCTGTGTCTGGCTCTGTGCTCAGCGTGGAGTCTGCTTAGGGATTCTCTCTCTCCCTCTGCCTCTGCCCCTCCCCAGCTTGCGCACTCTCTCTCTCTCTCTCTCTCTCTCTCTCGCTCTCTAAAATGAAATAAATAAATAAAATCTAAAAAAAAGGAAAAAAGAAAAGGGTAGAGTATGACATTTTCACCAATTTACTATTTTCTTCTTTTTTTTAAGATTTTATTTATTTAATTTAGAGAGAGAAAGAGCACAAGTGGGGGAAAGGACAGAAGGACAAGAAGACCCCCGCTGAGCAGGGAGCCTAAAGTGGGGCTTGATCCCAGGACCCCGAGATCATGACCGAAATCAAATGCTTAACTGACTGAGCCACCCAGGCGTACCCTCAATTTACTATTTTCATAGGTCATCACATTTTAGAGTCCTGTTGTCTTTTTGTCTAAATTGTCTACATTTATTTAAAAAAATTCTGTAATTCAGCTTTACCTTGCCTTTGGAAATGTATTAAGTTATGGTAACCACTTTGTGGTACTAGTCAATAGTTAACTAGCAGTTGATGCCATTTAGAGCTAACCTGGGCCAAACTGAGGAGGGAATAAAACCTGGCTTTAGTTTTTACAATGCAACCAAACCCACTGACTCCAGTCTAAATAGTTTTCTTCCTCTGACCCAGGAAGGAATATGCCTCATCATCCCTGCACCCTCTAATTCTTATCACCCATGGAGTCTACAGCCGTAAACAGCTCTTAAATCTGTCAACTCCCTACCATTCCCATAGCCTCTGCCATCTCTCTCCTGGATTACTTTTCTGCTTGTACAAAAACCTCAGAATTTTGCTTTAGTGAAACTTCTGACTGAATTGGAAGAGTCTGGAGCAGAAGAAACCTCCTGAATTCAGCACCAGAATCAAATATGAAGAAATTAATTTTTCTATCATTGTCAGTTCAGGCCCCCCAATTCTGCTCTGTTACTCCAATTAGCCAGAGTTACATTGAGCACGATGGCTTTTGAAAAATTTTCCATGTTGGGAAGGAGTGTTTACAACTTTTGTACAGACAGAGCAATTTCACGCATTTTCATGGAACATGATAAAATACATAGCATTATGAATTTAAGGCAAATATAATAGAGACTTACGGGCAAAATTGCTGGCATCACCAGTATTTAAATAAAATATCTGGTTCACTCCGTTTGTTTTTCCAGGAAATCTGTCAGCATAATGACCCATCTGTGGGCAGCCTTCACTTGGGCAGGGGAAGCACTTGTTCTAGGGGAAATTAACAAATGATGAATGAGGACACTCTTTTAATAGCATATCATCTTTTTCCACCTGTTGCGGCAGCTCAAATATTCTAAAGCCAATTCTGTCGTGATGGCAAAAGACGACTTTCATAGTGTTTCAGCAAAGGGGAAAAATGCATTTCATTAGTTACGAAGACAAATTTGACTGTGAAAAAACACAATATGAACAAAAATATAAAAATCACACGAAAAGGGAATTTAAATATATATTTATACATATATTTTAATCTTCTCTCTTTTGCCTCTGTAAGTTACTCAAGACATCCATTTGCCTACAGGTGGTTAGAATTTTTTTTTTAGAAAGATTGCAAAAGAAAGAGCAAGGGGTGATAATCAGCTCTGATATGCAAAATAGGATCCATTAAGAGTCAGGTTTTTCTCAAAATTTTTAGCTCCTGCTTTAGCATATTAAGGTCTGAAGGAATCAGATCTCAGAATTCTCCCAATGTGAACAGATAATGCCCCAAGTGGTCCTTAAGTCTTAGCTGTGTGGTTGGTGTGGAGAATATATATATATATCACTTAGGAAAATGTCCTCTTTCTGGGCCAGGAATTATGGGAAGAAGAGAGGAAGAGGGAAAAACAGAGTGGGGCAATCCTGCTCCATATTAGAGGCAAGGGGCAGACTTTTGGATCAATGAACCAGATGGGGACTGGGCCAAGTCTCAGGGTCTGCATCCAGCAAAAGCTAAGGAGAGACTGAGCCAGTCAGAGAGAAATGGCCAGAGCTATATGGGGAGGTTGGCCAAGCCAGAAGAGCAGATGTGCCTAGAGATTATCTGCAGACACGAGCAGCACATCCATCAATAATGCAGGCCCTCAAGTCCTCCCCTCTGCCCTACACACACACTGACCACCACCCCATGATCACTGTGCCCAATACCAGCTTGGAGAGAAGAGGATGAAGGGGTCCAAAGGCCGAGAAATATGCAAAACTGAGAACTTTTTCTTATAAAAGTGTCTGAGCATCACCTAAAAGGACTGTTTATATTACTGAATCAGACTAAATTTTAACTGAACGAAACCTAAAGTTTCTTCGCTTATTTTCCCCATTACCTAGAGATTGGGGATTTGGAAGCACAATAAAAATAAAGTTAAACCAAAGAAAGGGGATGGTGATCTTGTTTGTACACAAGCTGTACTGTGAATAAACTATGCATCCCCCCCCACATATAGCCAACAGTTGTTGAATGCTAATTATTATATTTTAGATTCTGAGCTAAGGAACTAAAACATATCATCTCATTAAATCCTCCTGCCAAACCAGTGGAGTCTACCATTATTATTTACATTTAGAAATGAAAAAAACTGCCTTCGAATGAGGTTAAATATTTTGTCCAAATCATTCAACTATTTAATCAGGTGAAATCAGGTTTCAGATTCTCTCTCTTTAGCACTAAGTTATACATCTTGATAATTATGACTTCACCTGGTATGTTACTTAAAATTTTATTTATTAAATGACATAGGTTGCATACTTTTATTTGAAAAAAATTATAGTGAAAGGAAGAGCAATAAAAATTAATAGGCAATAGATATATCATTTTCAAGATCACCTTTAAGGGTCCTAACCCAGATACCTAGTGAATACCAAACAAGATGAAAACTCAAAACCAAGCAAGCAAACAAACAAAACTTGGCAATTATAAGATTGCACAGAAATATCCACATGCACATAATGATATAGTTTTATAGGTTCAGTATTTAAGACAAGTTTTCTATATTTATCAGCATCCTGTAGCCATAGCTCAGATTTCACAGACTTTTTTTTTTAGTTATAATTATTTCTAAAACAAGTTTGAACATTTGCGATACATACTGAAGTGATAGAGAACAAGGTAGACATGGGACATCTTAGTATACAAGACCATTTCTCTAAAGTTCTCCAATGCCTCATCACTATTACGATAAATATGTATGTCAACTATACTTCAATTAAAAAATAAAAATATGTATAATTAAAAGTATAAATAATGTGGCAGTCATACGGTGACTTTCGCTGAATGCATGTCATATACAGGGAACTACACCCATCATGAGAAGTGATGGTCACAAAATTCTTTAGGTACAAAGTGGAGTCTACTTACTGCAGTGAAAACATTGTAAGAGGCACAAGGGAATCCAGCAAAGCCATCAGGGTTGAGGATGCTATCAGAGTAATATTTGTAGCTTCTTAAGTGATTACAGGCCACAAAGTCACGAGTCCCTTTGAAATCAGACAGTACACATCAGCAACCGGTTTTATTTTTCCAAGTTAATATCATAATTAGAACATGGTTGTTGAATAGATTTTTCTAATTAGTGTGAACTCATGGTGGTCACAGAACAAAATCATCTCTGAAGTGTATTTATGATTTGTGATGCAGTTACAAGTGAAATACTATTAGATTTTAATAGTAATGCCATAGCTAAATTAAATGGAAAAATAACTTTAGAAGGAAGATATTGGTCCATATAGATATAAGTACAATTTAGTAATCCATTCCCCAAATTAGATCCTTGGAAAGTTGACTTACAACTACATTTTCTTTCTACAGTCTCCTCAGGCCTACTGTCCCCAGTGAAAAGTCTATATTTTGGGTTAAAAGTCCTTTGTTGTAGAAAATGTGAGATCTGTACCAAAATATTTAGCGAGTTTAGCAAAAAATGAAACACGGATTTTTCCCTAAGAAAATCTCTTCATGCACATAATGGTTTTACCTTCCCAGATCCCATCTATGTCAACAATCTGAGAGAGAATGTTCTTCTGACATCCGGGCATTTCTTTTCCTCCATTTGGAAAGAAATCTAGGTGGCCTACAGTTTGACTCATTCCAAACCCTGAGGAATATTAAAATATGAGAAAGTTGATGTTGATGTATAGACTCAAAACACTCTAAAACACTCTGATATATGGACTCAAAAAATACTCGCAGAAGATGAATTGAAGAACTCACCCAAGTTGGGGATTATAGGGGAAGCGTCTGTGTGAATTACATCCACAAACTGGGCATCACTGGGGTCCAATCGGACTAATTCGGGCGTGCCCTCAAAGCAAGGTTCAGCTGGATCCAACCCTAAAGTAAATAGAATGTCATGTTAATATCAGTGTACATCCACACTGACCTTTCTTTATTAATTACCTACCCAAGTGCAAGCATTGGCGGGAACCATGACTTATGCCTAGAAAGAGATAAGCTAGTTCTTCCCAACCTTATCATTTTCTTACATTTTCTGTGTCTAATTTTCTATTTGCATTGTAGTGAATTTTCCTCAAACCATGGAATTTGGCTCTACTTATGGATGTTTAGCCCCTGGGACAATCCTGGTCACTAACAGCAGTTCTAAGGAAAGAGACAGATTCTGGGAGACTCCTAAGAGCTGGTTGGGATAAAAAAAGAGTCCCCATTCTAAGGTAAAATCCTGTAAGGGCAAGGACTTTGGTTTTCATGGTCACCAGGACCTCAGCTCTGCAGAGTGCCTGGCTGAGCAGGCCCTTGTAAACATGCACGGATTATGAGAAAGAATGTTCTCGCCAGCAAATTAAGGCTAGACATCCAGATGCTCCCACCAACCCAAATGTGACCAGTTTATCCAAAGTATCAAAAAGAAAATCAAAAGTTCAGAGACAGAGTAGGATGATGGAAGAGGAGTGTGGTTGCTCCCTGAAATAGTCACCTCTCAGATCCAGGATAGCGAAGGGTTTCCTATAAAGTTGCAATGTTGTTTTAGGGCCTGAGTATACAACACGTGACCCCACTGGCCAAATGCAACCAGTCTAAGATTTGCGAAATGCTATTTTTTTATCTAACCAAAGCATGCAGAATTGGTTAGCCTGGACTGACCACCTGTCCCCTGCAACTCTTGGCTTGTGGTCAATGAGGATTGGGCTAATTATCAATTGCTATTGAAGCAGAATATAATTAATTATGCATTTTTGAGTTCCTTGGGTTTAATTCTATTTATTATTTATTCTGTTATTTATGCCATTTATTCTATTCATGAAACTTGTCCTTTGTGAATGCCTGACAACAGGAAAATAGATCTCCTGATGTTCTTAATTAAAATTTTAGTCATATGCAATATTTACATATATGTTAACATATATATATGTTAAACAGGGCTCTGTAGGCCAAAGATCAATATCAGCAAAAAATTCATAAGGTCTCAGAACATACTGATTTCTGGTCATGTGGCCCAATTCAGCAAATGCCAAGTTTCCAGCCTCGTAGACCCCGTTTGGGCTACACTGAGTCCAGCTTTTCTGTGTTCACTGTTTTGACCAACCTGTGATTCGTCCAACAGTCCCATTGGTCCTCCTTCCTGCCTCCCCAGCTGCGTGCGAGCCCAGGCTGTGGCCAATGATGTGGACATCGGAAGGCGAGTACTCAAAGGCTGACTGTTGGAAAGAAAATTTCTTCAGAATGTTTCCTAATATTGCGAACTTCAAGATGGCCATAGAAGGAGATCCTCGCAAAATGTGAGTCTTAAGAAGATATGCTGTCCCTTCAAAGCAACTGATTTTCATGACTTTTTTTTTTTTTTCAGTTATCATAGAAAATGGCAATGGTCTAATGTTTAAGCTGGTGGAAGTTGGGCTCTCTTTTGTTGTTTTACTATGTAGAGGAACCCTTGCTGCGTATGAGGAATTGTTACCCAGAGGTGGTGAAGCAAATATATGGGTTAGCAGATAATAATGAAAGCAATTATGTAAGCACATTCTTGGTTAACATTTTTTTAAGGTTTTAGTTACCAAAGCAGGTTAGCTTGGTGTCGTCGTGCTTCTGTTAAAAAAATTAAAAACAAAAACAAAAACAAGGTAGTTTTCATCTTGAGGTTGACATTATCACACCGACTTGTTTTAATAGATGGTAAAATTAAAGGGATACTGATGGAATTCAGTAGAAACAACCTACTTGGTTGCTTGAGTAACATCACTTAAAAAAACTAGTGTTTTGACTTAAAGAGGCATATTGATGAAGCCCAAATCTAGATTGATTGATTGATTGATTGATTTTGCGTTTTTCTTTTCAACCACAGGGAAAGCCAAATCCCAGTAGAGGAATGTCTTTAGCAATTATCATTCCTACAGCAATTTTTTTTCTTAAAGAGAATCTAGAGAGCAATGGACATGGACTTTTATACAACCTAGAGGTAGTTACCTGAAGAACCTGAACAAAATATGCCACTTCTGCCCCGACAATCCGGATGTTCTGTGAGGCCTGCGTGTAACCGGTTCGGGAGCCACTTTTCCAGTCCACACAGATGCAGTTCACACTTTCCACTGTGAATAGGTTCTGATGGAACAGACACAATAAACAGGTAAAGAATTCAGGATATTTATTAATTAATAATTAGACATTTGAGAATGGGGATAAATTTCCTTCACGACCTATACAATAATATCAAGCTTATTTTTAACCCTACAACAATGAACAAAACTTCTAGTCTGTTATGGATATGAAATTCCTTTTAAAGTTTAACATTGGCTCCAAATTGAGGGTTTGGCCATAATGGGAACTGGATTCTTGGGATATCTACTGTAACAGAGGCATACACATTTGTTGCAGGGAGAGATGTATAAAATGGGGTACAGTGGATTGTCTCATTAAAGCATCATTAATGTCAATGTCCTACATTGTCTCATACTAGAATGCACCCCAGGACCTTGTCTGTTTTGTTCACTGCTGTATCCGCAGTGCCTCAAAGTGGTCCTGGCACATAGTAGGTATTCAATAAATATTTATTGGATGAATGAATAAATGAAAGGCTATGTTAGGACTTCCTTAAATAAATATACTGGAGGTAAATGGGTAAGCTTTTCCATGATGGAAAGACTAAGACTAATCAAAGCTTTTAGATGAACATATTTTATTGTACATTACTGATGAGTTACTTCACATAAAAGCATAACCTACCAGATATGTACTGGAAGCTTTGTCTGATGCGGGTCAGTGATAGATTCATGAATGTTAGATCTGGCAGGAATTTTGTTTGTTTGGGTGTATGTTTATACATCCTCACCTTTTTTCCAAGAAAACTTTTAGAAGAATGAAGCAATCTTAGGAATCATCTCCAATTCTTT
Source organism: Eumetopias jubatus (assembly GCF_037043125.1). Lineage (NCBI taxonomy): Eukaryota > Metazoa > Chordata > Mammalia > Carnivora > Otariidae > Eumetopias > Eumetopias jubatus. The sequence continues at coordinate 14,841,391 of NW_028274823.1, forward strand.
TACTTTACAAATAGAAATCTCCGAAAAGGGAAAATGATTTGCTAATGTCATGGTTAGCTAAGGATAGAGTCAGTACTAGAGTCTAGGACCTTTAACCTTCTAGGTTAATCCATTTGTTTCTCTGTCATAAAGTAACCATGTTGTCAAAGCCAAATCATGCAAGAAAAACAAATCTACTTTGGGGATTTCAGAAATAAATTGTGTACACATATCTAAAAATTTACATTCCCTTTGACCTAAGAACCACTTTGTCTTTTTCTTTCATTGTTCTATAAAAATCTATTCCTACCCTCCCCCTAATAATCATCAGCTTAGAATATTTTAGAAGATAAGTTAGGGTTTTGCTGATTATTTTTAAACTTGTGAAGTTAAACCTATTTATTTTGGCTGTCTTCAGAATCAGTGGATAGTTTCTAGAGTTGATTCAATACAGCCTTCGGCATGAGTCATAGACAGGCCTGAAATTAAAAGTGTTTAGGAGGACCTTTGTGTGTTGTTTTTCCAACTCTGAAGGAATGACTGCATCTGTGTGCCATGCAGGCCACTAACGCTTGGTGAATAGATGAATCAAGGATAATGTTCTCAAGCACTAGCAGTTGCTAGGAAAACATGTTCTATTTGATTTTCTGTCTTTTAATTCTTCATTATCATGGGGCACATAGCCGAAGGCAAATTAAAGAAAATTGGATCACTATAGTTGAAACAAGACAAGTCAAAAATGAAAACCTACACGGTTTTCCTAGATATTGCTACCATAGGAAATCAAAGAGTAGCAAGTGAAAATCAGAGCAAAACAATTTGGGCAAAGTAAGTTATCTTAGTTCTTCACATAGAAATTAAAACCTATTGAAAAAATCAAATGTTATTGAAAACACAACTAATGTTGCATCAGTATGGCAACATCTGTTGTTAAAATTTTGAAATACCTCTGCATTAGTTATTAAATAACCACTACCCAGAGCCACCAAATGCTTGCCAATCTTGCTGCCCTGACTGTCCCAGTTCCCCTCCACACCCTACCACCTCTTGGACCTCCCTGTGAAATCCCAGGAGAGTCAGGTGATCCTCCGGTGTCATGGTGGCTGGCATTTGTCCTGATTGGTTGCAGCCTGTGCCTTCCCCATTGTTAATCATCACTCTGGAAACAACCTTCCCTTAATTGATTACCATGTCTCACCTTGCATATATTGGCCAACCACTTTTCTTCTCCCTTGTCTATGAATCCATGAATAATAAAGCGGGTTTTTCTATCTGTTCTGAAATTGGAGTTTGCGATAGTTGATGGGTCTGCAATAAGTTCCTATTTGGGGAAGAAAAGTGTTCAATGTCAAGTTTCTCATATGTCCAATAGAACCATTTGTACATGGAGGGTTATGGCAGGTAGGAGAACACCATCAAGACTTGAGATCCTTGTGACTAAGGATTCTCCTATTACAGGCAAGCTATTTGCGATCATCAAGTTTCAGACATCATAACATTTCTGCAGTTGCTCTACTCAGGATAAATGTCTGCTATAATATTGATGTAGGGGGTCTTGTCTCCAAACAATGGAAGGTTTTGTGTGTGTGTGTGTGTGTGTGTGTGTGTGTGTGTGTGTAAATTGTATACACACACATACACACATATAAAATGTTGGGAGATTATATATAATATTGGGAGAGTTTATATATATGTATACATATATATAACTATATTCAGAATGTTTATCAAATGGCAACATAGAGGTAGGATAAAAATGATATTAAGTTCCAATCAAGACAAAGGGTAGCTAAATGGATAAAAAAAACAAGACCAATCTATATGCTGTCTACTGGATCATTTTAGATCATTTCAGGTCTAAAGACACATGTAGAGTAAAAATGAAGGGATGGAAAAAGATACTTTATTTTACTTATTTATTTATTTAAGATTTTTAATTTATTTTTTGACAGAGAGAGACACAGCAAGAGAGGGAACACAATCAGGGGGAGTGAGAGAGGGAAAAACAGGCTTCCCATGGAGCAGGGATCCTAATGCAGGGCTCGATCCCAGGACCCTAGGATCATGACCTGAGCCAAAGGCAGATGCTTAACAAATAAGCCACCCAGGTGCCCCTGGAAAAAAATATTTTAAGTAAATAGAAACAAAAAGAAAGCTGGAGTAGCAATACTTATATCAGACAAAATAGACTTTAAAACAAAGGCTATAATAAGAAACAAAGAAGGACTTTACATAAAGATAAAGGATCTATCCAATAAAAAGATATAACACTTGTAAATATTTATGCACTCAACATAGAAACACCTAGTTATATAAAACAAATATTAATAGATGCTAAGGGAGAAATTGACAGTAATACAATAATAGCAGGGAGCTTTAACACCGTGTTTACGTCAATGGATAGATCTCCCAATAGAAAATCAATAAGGAAAGAGTGGTTTTAAATAACACATTAGAACAGATGGACTAACATATATTTACAGAATATTCTATCCCTAAACAGCAGAATACACATTCTTTTCAAGTGCACATGGACATTCTCCAGAATAAGTCAAATGTTAGGCCACAAAACAATCCTCGATAGAGTTAAACAGATTGAAATCATATCAAACATATTTTCTGACCACACTGGTATGAAACCAAAAATCAACTACACGAAGAAAAGTGGAAAAAACACAAACACGTGGAGACTAAACTATATGCTATTAAACAACCAATGGGTCAAGGAAGAAATCAAAGATGTAGTTAAATCAATATCTTGAGATAAATAAAAATGTAAATGCAATGTTCAAAAATCTATGGGACACAGCAAAAGTAGTTCTAAGAGGGAAGTTTACAGTGATACAGGCCCATATCAAGAAATAAGAAAAAACTCAAATAAACAATCTAACCTCATACCTAAAGGAGCTAGAAAAAGAAGAATAAATAGAGCCCAAAGTTAGTAGAAGGAAGGAAATAATAAAGATCAGAGTGGAAATAAATGCAATAGAGACTTAAAAAAGCAATAGAAAATATCAATAAAACTAAGAACTATTTCTCTGAAAGGTAAATAAAATTGATAAACCTTTAGCCAGACTCATTAAGAAAAAAACAGAGAGGGCCAATAAGTAAAATGAAAAATGAAAAAGAAGTTACAGCTGATACCACAGAAATACAAAGGATCCCAGGAGACTGATCTTTCAAGACTAAATCAGAAAGAAATATGAAATCTGAACAGATTGATTGCTAGTAAGGAGATTGAATCAGTAATTATACTCCCAGCAAACAAAAGTCCAGGACCAGACAGATTCACAGGTGAATTCTACCAAACGTTTAAAGAAATCTTTCTCAAACTATTCCAAAAACCTGAAGAGGAAAGAATGCTTCTAAACTCCTTCTATGAGGTTAGCATTATTCTAATACTAAAACTAGACAAACACTACAAAAATATTACAGGCCAATATTCCTGATAAACATAGATGTAAAAATCTTCAACAAAATACCAACAAACTGAACTCAACAATACATTAAAAGGATCATGTATTATGGTCAGGTGGGCTTTTTTCCAGGGATCCAAGGATGGCTCAATATCCACATATCAATCAGTGTGATATACCCCATTAACAAAACGAAGAATAAAAATCATATGATCATCTCAATGGATGCAGAAAAAGCATTTGACAAAATTCAATATCCATTTATGATAAAACCTCAATAAATTGGACATAGAGGAGTTGTACCTCAACATAATAAAAGATGTATATGACAAATCCACAGTTCAAAGCATACTCAACAGTGAAAGCTGAAGGCTTTTATTTTTCTAAGATCTGGAACAAAACAAGGATGCCCGCTCTTTCCACTTTTATTCAACATAGTATTGGAAATCCTAGCCACAGCAGTTAGGCAAGAAAAACGAAATAAAAGTCATCCAAATTGGAAAAGAAGAAATACAACTGTCACTATTTGCAGCTGACAGGATACTATATATCAAAAACCCTAAAGCCTCCACTAAAAATCTACTAGAACTAAAAAATTAATTCAGTAAGTGGCAGGATACAAAATCAATATACAGAAATCTGTTGCATTCCTATATAGTAATAATGAACTAGCAGAAAGAGACATTAAGAAAATAATCTCATTTGTAATTGCATCAAAAAGAATAAAATACCTAGGAATAAATTTAACCAAGGAAGTGAAAGACCTATCTTCTGAAAACTATGACACTGATGAAAGAAATTGAAGGCAACATAAATAAATGAAAAGATTACCTTGCTCATTGATTAGAGGAATTAATATTATTAAAATGTTCATGCTACCCAAAGCAATTCAATGCTACACAAATTCAATGTAATCCTTATAAAAACATCAATGACACTTTTCATAGAACTAGAACAATAATCCTAAAATTTGTATGGAACCACCAAAGATCCTGAGTAGCCAAAACAATATTGAAGATTGAAGAAAAAAAAAGAACAAAGCTGTACGTAGCATGCTCTCAATTTTGAACTATACTACAAAGCTATAGTAATCAAAACAATACGGCACTGGCACAAATACAGAAACATTGATCAATGGAACAAAATAGAAAGCCCAGAAATAAACCCACACTTATATGGTTAACTAATCTAAAACAAAGGAGGCAAGAATATACAGTGGGCAAAGACAGGCTCTTCAATAAATGGTGTTGGACAGCCACAAGTAAAAGAATGAAACTGGAACACTCTTACACCATATACAAAAATAAAACAGTAAAGACAAAACGTAAGGCCTGAAACCATAGAACTTCTAGAAGAAAACGTAGGCTGTAAGTTTTTTGACATTGGTCTTAGCAATATTTTTTGCTTAGCAATGTTTTTCAGACAAGAACAACGAAAGCAAACATAAACAAATGGGACTACATAAAACTAAAATCTTTTGTACAGCAAAGGAAACCATCGACAAAAATGAAAGGCAATCTACTGAACGGCAGAAGATATTTGCGAATGATATATTTAATAAAGGGTTAACATCCAAAATACATAAAGAACACATAAAACTCAATATCAAAAAAACAGTCAGATAAAATAATGGGAGGAGGATCTGGTTAGATGTTTTTCCAAAATGATATACAAATGCCAAAAGGCACATGAAAAGATGCTCAACATCTCTCATCAGGAAATGCAAATCAAAACCATAGTGAGATACCACCTCACACCTGTCAGAATGGCTATTATCAAAAATAAGAATTAACAAGTGTTGTTGAGCATACGGAAAAAGGGGAACCCTCGTGCACTGTTGGTGGGAATGTAAATTGGTGAAATCACCAATAAAAAATGGAATGGATATTCCTCAAAAAATTAAAAATAGAACTACCATATGATCCAGCAATTCCACTTCTAGGTTTTTATCTGAAAAAAATGAAAATGCTAATTTGAATAGAAATTTGCACCCCTATGTTCATTGCAGTATTATTTACAATAGCCAAGATATGGAAGCAACCTAAATGTCCACTGATAAATGAAATGAATAAAGATGTGTAAAATACATACATATATATATATATATATATATATAACTCAGCCATAAAAAAGAATGAAAGTTTGCCATTCATGACAACATGGGTGGACTTAGAGAGTATTATGCTAAGTGAAATAAGTCAGATAGGACAAATACCATATGATTTTACTTATATGTGAATCTAAAAAAAAAAAGACAAACGAATAAACAAAACAAAACAAGACTTAAAGATACAGGGAGCAAACTGAAATGGTAGCCAGAGAGGATGGAGGTGGGGGTAGGGATGAAATAAGTGAAGGGGATTAAGAGGTACAATCTTCCAGTTATAAGATAAATAAGACAGGAAGATGTAATGTATAGCATAAGGAATATAGCCAATAATATTGTAACAACTTTGTATAGTGACATGGTAACTAGACTTATTGTGGTGACCATTTCACAATGGTTTTATATATTTAATCACTATGTTGTACACCTGAAACTAGTACCATATTTTATGTCAATCATTCTTCAATAGAAAATAAAGTGAATCTAAATTAAAACAAAAAGAGAATAATATCAAGTTAATGGACATTCTATAAACAAGTTACATAAAATAATACTTAACCTCACTGCCCCAAAAGTCTACAAAGATGAAAATTCCACTAATTTGTTCTCTTCAGAAAACTTAAAAATTTAGTATTCTTATTACATAAAACGGATAGGACTTAGTTCCGAAAACAATGAGTTCTCTTACTTGATAGTTATCCGGGTTCTCATTAGTGTATAGGAAGAAGTGGGTATTGACATCTTCTGGAACCCAGGGCAGTATTTTGAGGGGTCTTTGCGCAATTCCTGCCCATGGGGTGTCATCACTAAAGCAGCCAAGTCTTGGGAAGCAGACTTCTTTTCCTGTAATCACCCAGAAGTGTTTCAAGGATGTTAGTTTAGTCAGAATGCTCTTTTTTTAATGGTCTCTCTGCCAAAATATGAGTTAAATTACATTTTATGGGATATTTACTTCCTCTGCATACCCAGACATCTTCCTATAGATGTACTCACAAAACAGCTTCAGTGTCCCAGCTAAAGACAGGCTTCTGCTCCTCATTTCTAAAAGTACGACCACCTGACTCCCTTCGTGTCTCTGTCCAGTCCCATGCCGGGACCCAGTTTGGCTTCTCAATGCAGATGTCTTCCTTGGGCCACTGGCACCCAAGAAAAGAGCAGCCTTGTGTCCCCAGGCCTCAATAGAGAGGGGTGAGGTTTTCAATTCTTTGCAGCCATCTTCTGGTGTTGGGCTTTGGGTAGAGAGCTTAAGTTTCATGCAAATGCCAAAACTTTATAACTCTACCCCGCTGAGTATTTAGGTCTCTGACCTATGTTTGAGGAGCATTCTGGATTCCCGTGATGAAGAAGCTGCTCATGAATAATCAAACAGAAAATCCATGGTTTGACACAACTCTATGCTTGAATGTTAACCTATAAAAGAACAACACAAAGCAAGGGATGTCCAGGACGATAAAGTCTAGATTAATAGAAGGAGTGGGAGTAGTAGCTGTTGTGGGGGCGGCATTCTCAAAAGTTATCATGTGCCAGGGGCCACACAAGACGATTTACAGGACTTGTCCTATGTAAGTCTCACAATTATCCTGTATTAAGGGTGGTATTATATGCCCATTTCACAGATGAAGATAGTGAAGCACAGAGAGGTTAAGAATTTTGCTCAGGGTAATACACCTGTGGCTGGTGGAAACAAGGTTCAACTTCCACATGTGATTCCAAGCCAGGGTTGCTAGATTAGCAAATGAAAATAAAAGTCAAATGTGAGTTTCTGATACACAATGAATACTTTTTAGTATAACTTTGTCACGTATTCATTGATTATCTGAAATATTTGTTTATCTGAAGTTCAAATTTAACTGAGTATCTTAGATTTTATCTAGCAACCTTACTCCAAGTGCCTGTGCTCTCCATCATGCATCTTTTTTGCTCTACTCCTTATGCCATAGTGGCTTGAATTCAGCCATCATAAACTTTCTGAACAGGAAATCTCTTCTAGCACTACATAAATATCTTTTCTTACCTACTACTGTTCCCAGCAGCAGTGATAGTGTCCAGATTAGCAGCATCTAAATAAAGCAAAAAATATTATTGAGTCTGACTAAATATGTTTTTAAAAAATTGGCATAATTCAAGTTCAGTTAAACCTCTGGGGGAAAATTGATAAATTCTAGTAAATTAGGCTTGGAAAACATGTTCCTGACTCACTGTGGCAGTTCCATCAGGTTCCACACACAACCAGATAGTGCCTTACAGGTCCTTTTATAAGTAAACCTTATCTCTTTGAGAAGTTCCATGGAAAAGTGGCATGAAAAGAGAGGACGTTCCAAGTGCGCATTTCTAATTTTAATCATAAATAAACTAAGATTGATAGAGTAGGTCAAGTTTCCCACAGTACTTGGGGGAAGATGAGAAAAGGGTTCATACAGGGGCACCTGGGTGGCTCAGTCGTTAAGCGTCTGCCTTCAGCTCAGGTCATGATCCCGGGGTCCTGGGATCGAGCCCCGCATCGGGCTCCCTGCTCTGTGGGAAGCCTGCTTCTCCCTCTCCCACTCCCCCGCTTGTGTTCCCTCTCTCGCTGTCTCTCTCTGTCAAATAAGTAAATAAAATCTTTAAAGAAAAAAGTGTTCATACAGACTATTCTCTTCTGATGAGATTACATCATGCTCAGAATCACCATAATTTCATTGTAGTGAAGGATTCTAGTCTGCCCCCCTTTTTTTTAGTTTACAATTCTCCGTGCTGCTGTGTGGATATGTGTGAAACTAAATTGTTTTCACAGATTTGATAACAGCAGTCTTGAAAACAAATATTAAAACCTTACCAGCTTGAGCAGTTTTCGTATAACCTTGCCTTACCCTCAAAGCATAAACTTAGAAACCATTCTTCAAAAGGGTTCATTCCTTTTAGGAAAGTTGTTGATATTTTATTTTGATAGTCTATGGAACTAGTTTATTAACAATAACAGGGAGAAAAGAATAAATGAACTGATAAAAGGAGTTGGGGGTACTTCCAAGAGCAAAAAGGTAGAATTGGTGACCTCACCATCAAATAAAATTAGGAATAAGAGAGAAAAATAAAATTCAACTTGGAAAAAAAATGGTCTGGGAAAAATAACCTGGAAGAGAGGCATCTGATAGAAAAGAACTGAAATGTTTTCAGTTGGTGACAGATTGCTTAAGATAAATTTTAAAACCACTGTAATGGGATACCATAATTTTAAGAGATTGGAGCCATTCAGCCTGATACCATCACAGATATAAGTTGAATCCCATGAAATTGCCACGTTTGCAGGTCAAAAATGGTCAAAGAATAATTTAGTTCCCTGACAAAGTTTATAGGTACAGAAAAAAAGCAATGAAATTATTTGTGTATGAGGGAAGTTCAAAAAAGTTGGGCAAGGAGATGTTAAAATCAGGACAGAAGACACCAGGAAGGGAGTCCACGGATGGGAGTCAAGCCAAACCCCCGCCAAATCCTTCTTGTCTCAGCATTTGATCCCTTCCTTAGGGACTCTTCTCCAGCCCTGATTAAGTTGGTTTCCTTCTCCCCCCTGAGAACACCTCTCTTTTGAACTTCTTTCATTTGACACTCATCACACTCAGTTGTGGGCCACAAACTTTGAGAAGGGTGGAATTCTCTGGGCCTTGTTGTGCCTCCTCAGTGTGGAGCCCACCTGGTACAAAGCCGGTCCTTAACACATGTCTGTGTGATGAATGAAAAACTGAGGAAATGAATATGAAAAGCAATTTAGTTTGAATAATTGTTCCAGAACAATTGTCTACACAGAAAATTACAATTTTTTGAACCTGTTTTTACTCGAAACAAGCAAGCAAATAAACTTAAAAAAAAAAAAAAGAGTGCGCCAAACTCTGGGTTTTACTATGAAGTAAACTATATTCTTGGTGAATTACTAAATAATTCACACCAAATTTCCAGATTGGCATTTTAGATAGTATAAAATTTAATCCATAATTTGGGTCACCTTTATTCAATATAGATTATAGAGTTAGGACGAACAGTCACCAATTCTGAAAGTGAGACTAGATAGAGTTCATGGGGGAATTATTTTACAAACTGAAATAGGTTGAAATTTTAGAGTGTTTGGGGAAGTTTCAATTTCCCAAACCGTGAAGGCATTATATATAATCAGCAGTCGATCATACCAGCTCTTCACTTAAATTCAATCTGGCTAAACTCTTGAGCTGGTTTGTAAAATTTTATGAACCATATTGCTTCCTTGAGATCACTAACACATGATCTAGGAACTTCTAGACTATGTGACAGAGATTGCTGGCCTCTTCCTACAGGGAATAGCACTAGGCTCTATTACCCGATCTTTGCCGGAAGATGGGCCTCCTAAGCAACTTCTGGGCAATGAGACGCAAGTGCACAGATGTGCACCAGTTCCAGTCCTGTTCACATAAACCCACACATGATCCTCCATGTACCTTACCTTCCATGGCTTGAAGTAGACAAATAGAGTGACCTTGAAGGCCATGCATGGAAGCTGGCGAGCCACAGGATGGGAGGAATCTGGTTTCTCTGTTTAGAGGAAAGCCACCCATGAACCACAAACATCCCTTTGGAAATTTACATGAGCAAGAAATAAGTTCCTATTGTTTTAAGCCACTGATGTTTCAGAGTTATAACAACTAGCATTAACTTAACCAAGGGAGATTATTTTGTTGTACAATGATTTCTCCTGCTTTTAAGAACAGTTCCGTACCAAGCATTGAATCCTTGACTGTACCTTTTACCATGAGATTTGATTGGTATACATGCATAAAATTAATACTTTGACAGATTTTTTTCTAATTTTTGGTTTTAAAAATCCCCTTTCTGCAGCAAGCTCCACCGTAGCCAAACTGTGGAAGGAGCCGAGATGCCCTTCAACAGATGAGTGGATAAGGAAGATGTGGTCCATATATACAATGGAATATTACTCAGCCATCAGAAGGGATGAATACCCACCATTTGCATCGACATGGATGGAACTGGAGGAGATTATGCTAAGTGAAATAAGTTAAGCAGAGAAAGTCAATTATCATATGGTTTCACTTATTTGTAGAACCTAAGGAAGAGCATGGAGGACATTAGGAGAAGGAAGGGGAAAATGGAGGGGGGCGGTATCAGAGGGGGATATGAACCATGAGAGACTATGGACTCCGGGAAACAAACTGAGGGTTTTAGAGGGGAGGGGGGTGGGGGGATGGGTTAGTCCAGTGATGGGTAGTAAGGAGGGCATGTACTGCAATGAGCACTGGGTGTTACGCACAAACAGTGAATCATGGAACAACTACATCAAAAACTAATGCAGTACTGTATGGTGACTAACATGACATAATAAAAAAATAATAAAATAAAATAAAACAAAATCAGGGTTCCCCAGGACAACTAGATCAAAGCCCAATAAAGCTTCTAGCATATTAAAAAAAAATCCCCTTTCCAGCTAGTTCTTGAATTATAAAAAGTAATTGCTAAATTCTTCACTCTGTTTTTGTAGAATTTTAATTCTAATGGGCTTTTTTCAGTTTAGTCCTTGATGGTGACCATTGTTTTACAAGCAATCTGAAGCCACATAATACCCCAAGGTTTAATGAAAATTCACTCAGTATTGCCTGGGCTCCCAGACACGACTTAAGTGTAGTTGGAGCAGTTCAGTGTGCTGAATACATAGGAAATTCTCAAGTGCTGCAGATGGGTGGGTTGGAGGTATCACCCAAACTCTGCTTTCCATCAGCTTTTGTTACCCTTATGTCTCAGGATTGTGGGCTAGGAGGTGGGCCCTGTAAAGGATGATAGAGATTTGGCATTCCTCCCCCAGGTATCCCATGGCATTGAAAGTGGACTCTCACAGAAAAATAATCTCATGTCTCTTGAATTCAGCAGGGCATTACCTAACATTGACTCAACTTTGACTCTAAAACCTTGGACATTTAAAAATAAAAATATCAAACTTGGAAGTTTCTAATCCAGTAGCAATATTTGCAGAGGAGTTAAATATTGCCATATGCTTAGGCTCCGAGTCTGAAAACTTTGTGATACCCAACTCAACTGAGGGAAAGAAAAGCCCCAAGACATCTGTGTGGCCAGATAGCCAGCACCTTAGCTGAGCGGGGTCTCGTTTACTTAACCTTCAGACAGCCCGTCCTATCCTTCCTTATCCGGTTCAGCCTACTGCCAGAGCCGTCAATGGAAAGGAGAACATGCTCACCTGAGGATGCCAAACTGCTCTGAGCAGAAGAAGAATGTCTCACGCCATCCAGAACAACCATCTTGCCAAGTGCAAGGAGGCTTCGTTCATGCAGACCCAAGGGAGTGAAATTATAGTCAACCCTCCTCCAATATGCATGAAGATGGTTTACTTTGTGGCATAGAATAGCAAGCGTACCTACAGTTTTATAGCGTACCTACAGTTTTAATTGTTTAGTTTTACATCCTTTTAAAGTTTTTTCCTTTAATCTCCCATAGAACCTGTGGAAGCTTTAGCTATTTTTCTTATGAAAGTAGGGAGACTCAAGAGAGTTTAAGCAAAGGGTCACAAGATTGGTAATTAGCAGACCAAAGTAAGCAGACCTAAATAAGCAGACCCACATTCTTTCTATTTCTACCAGCTCCAGATTACTTGTTTGTGTGAATCCATAGAAGTTCAAATTCTCCCAGGCTGTGTTAGCCTAGAGTTGATCCAAAAAATGGTCAGGAATGGACACAGCAGGAGGTGTTAATATGTGTGTGTATATACACATGTGTAAGACTGGGTATCTGCTTTCCAAAACAAAGTCACTCACATATATTTTGGATAACGTATTTTATTTGTACTTTGCTTCCATGCGACTAATGCAGCAAATGGCAACTTTATCAAATAGAAATACAACTTTTGTAACATTGAATATGATAATCAGTTCTTTCATGGGTCATCACAGCAGTCTTCTAATTGTTTTCTTTGCCCTCAGACTGTCCCATCTTTTGTCTCTCTTCTACACACTGCTTGACAGTCATGTTTCAGATGCAGACTAGCCAAACTATTGTCCTTCTTAAAACCCCACTCCCTTTCCCCTACTTTGTGCTTTCTAGGTCAGCACTGCCCAGTAGGAATATATTGTAAGCCACATTTTAAAAAGTGAAAAAAAAGGGGGGGTGCCTGGGTGGCTCAGATTGATGAGAGAGCAGAAAGCTCGCTGAGGACAAAGCAGAAGCTGGTACCCTACACCCCGTCCCCCCATTGTGGTATGTGTAACATTGCTCAGGCACTCCAGGCTGCCCTAAAGGAAAAACAAATGGTTAACTGATAGAGATCACAGTCTTGCAGGACAGGAGTCTCCCTCAGTTTACTTACAAAAGCCTTAGCAATAGCTTCCGGAAGGAAATGTAGATAAAACTGAATTTCTTCTAAACCTAAAGCCCATTGACAAGGACGTGTGATAGGAGGAATGTAACATCCCTCCAGGAAGCTCCCAGCTGTCTTCATGTTAGTGCCTCATTAGAGGGGAAAACAGCCTTGGCTTGACAGTAACCAGGCCTCTAGTATCCTGAGAGTCTGTAGCATATGACAGCCCTCTGAACACCCCCTTTGTTCTCACCTCCCCAGCTCCTGAGTATATAATCAGCCACCCCCCACAACTCCAGAGCAGCAGCTCTTTCTGCCCCCGGGGCCTGTCCCTGTGCTTTGATAAAATCACCTTTTTTTGCACCAGGGACGTCTCAAGAATTCTTTCTTGGTCTTCGGCTCTGGACCTCACTTATATTCTAAAACTTCATCAAGTTTTCGGCTCAGGTCATGATCTCCAGGTCCGGGATCAAGCCCCATGTTGGGCTCAGAGCTCAGTGGGGAGTCGGCTTCTTCCTCTCCCTCTGCCTCTCCCACTGCTTGTGCTCCCTTTCTCTCACATGAATAAATAAAATCTTAAAAAAAATGGATGAAATATATTTTCATAATTTGTTTAATCTAAAATACTTAAAATATTATCATTTCAACATGTGGCATGCGGCTAGTACCTATTATACTGGATAACACAATTCTAGATCATATTTACTCCTAACATCACAAATAAGCCTTTAAAGATCTGGTTAGCTTCTCTGAGGTTTATAACCTTATTGCATATACATTTGGCCCATTTTCCGGCTACTCTAAACTCCTTTCATGATATAAACTCTCAAGAACTTTTGAATGGTATCTAATTATAGGGTACTTAGAATAGAATAGCATGATATTCCAGATGTCATCGAACAGGAAGAGAGCAAATAGAAATGCAAAATTCAGGAGACCCAGAGATCATAGCTTGGATACTGGGACCTGTGATGAAAGGGGGAAAAAGAGAGCAAGCAAACAAAAAACCCCCAAAACAACAACAAAAACAAAACCTTTTTGTTCTATACCTAACATATTTTGGAGATGAAACTAACTACTGGAAATGATCTGAGGATCCTCATAGAGAGGCAGGCAAAACCAGAGACAAATACACATGTGTATTTCATAACCAATCTTGTAAGACAAGTAGCAGGGTCCATTTCAAAAATTGTAAGCTGAGGGACTTCTAACTTCTAGTCATAATGGAGCAACTGGAATCAGATCTGCCCATTTATCATAAATAATTGAAAGACTAGACAAACATATAAAGCAATGATTTTCATAGATTGGGCCATAAGTAGTAAAAGATAGCAATAAATGAAAAAAAAGGGAAATAAATGAGGTGAGACCTCTAGTCACTCCAGATATATTTTCCAGAGGCATTTCCTGGGCCCCAGCACAAGGAGGGAGATTCCAAGCAGAGCAAGGAGGACTCACCGAGCTGAGGAAATAGAGATCAGTGTTCAGGGAGGTTAAAGTGGTTAGGATTTACAGAGCAGAGTACTGGAGAGGAGGAAACTATGAAGAGGAAGAGTTTCAGAAATGGGCATAGGGTCCACCTGAGTCTTAGGATGAATGCTGAGCTGTGAATGTAAAGAGTCCAATTCCACGGGGCTGATCAAGTAACCATTAATGGGGAACAACCAACAAGTGAGAAAATTTATCAACCGAACAACTCCTGGAGTTCCCACACAACTGAGAGACACTCAGCCCAGTGGAGTAAGAGATTTCATTGAACAATCCAGGCATTCACAGATAACCCCCAAAGGCCATGCTTTAGGAGGAGGGCTAACCTAGCCCAAGAATAAAAGCTAATCCCAACCTAGTTTAACAAAACATAAGAACAAACTTGAAAAAGATCAAGCTGATCTGCAAGTGAGTTAACTGCCTGCCCCCTTAACTAAAAGTAAATAAATAAATAAATATAAACTCCTACAATTCTCTTTAATAGAAGACAGCAATGAACTCGATAATGTAAAAATTGCAAATGCCTGGCATCTAATCTCAAATTATTAACATGCAAAGAAGCAGAAAAATATGACTCATCAGTTAATAAAAAGAGCTCCAGGACTGATAGAGATGATAAAATTAGCAGATAAGAACTTTAAAATAGCTAGTATAGTTAATATATTTAAGATTCAAAGGAAAGCATGGACACAATGAGTTAAAGCATGAATTTAATATCCGATTATACACTGCCAAGGAAAGATCAGTAAACTGAAGACATGGCAATAGAAACTATCCGAATTGAAGTACAGAGAGAGGAAGAGCCTCAGTGATCTGCGGTAAAATAATAAGCAGTAGAATGTACAAATAACTGGATTCCTGGAGCAGGTGTTAAGTAAAATATTTGAAGAAATAATGGCTGAAAATTTCCAATATTGGTTTTTTTATTTTTTTATTTTATTTTTTAAATTTTTTATTGTTATGTTAATCACCATATATTACATCATTAGTTTTTGATGTAGTGTTCCATGATTCATTGTTTGTGCATAACACCCAGTGCTCCATGCAGAATGTGCACTCTTTAATACCCATCACCAGGCTAACCCATCCCCCTACCCTCCTCCCCTCTAGAACCCTCAGTTTGTTTTTCAGAGTCCATCGTCTCTCATGGTTCGTCTCCCCCGCTGACTTACTCCCCTTCATTCTTCCCCTCCTGCTATCTTCTTTTTCTTTCTTCTTAACATATGTTGCATTATTTGTTTCAGAAGTACAGATCTGTGATTCGACAGTCTTGCACAATTCACAGCGCTCACCATAGCACATGCCCTCCCCAATGTCTATCACCCAGCCACCCCATCCCTCCCAACCCCCACCACTCCAGCAACACTCAGTTTGCTTCCTGAGATTAAGAATTCCTCATATCAGTGAGGTCATATGATACATGTCTTTCTCTGATTGACTTATTTCACTCAGCATAACACCCTCCAGTTCCATCCACGTCGTTGCAAATGGCAAGATCTCATTCCTTTGGATGGCTGCATAATATTCCATTGTGTATATATACCACCTCTTCTTTATCCATTCATCTGTCGATGGACATCTTGGCTCTTTCCACAGTTTGGCTATTGTGGACATTGCTGCTACAAACATTGGGGTGCATGTACCCCTTTGGATCCCTACATTTGTATCTTTGGGGTAAATACCCAGTAGTGCAATTGCTGGACCGTATGGTAGCTCTATTTTCAACTGTTTGAGGAACCTCCGTACTGTTTTCCGGAGGGGTTGCACCAGCTTGCATTCCCACCAACACTGTAGGAGGGTTCCCCTTTCTCCACATCCCCGCCAACATCTGTCATTTCCTGACTTGTTAATTTTAGCCATTCTGACTGGTGTGAGGTGGTATCTCATTGAGGTTTTGATTTGGATTTCCCTGATGCCGAGCGATGTTGAGCACTTTTTCATGTGTCTGTTGGCCATTTGGATGTCTTCTTTGGAAAAATGTCTGTTCATGTCTTCTGCCCATTTCTTGATTGGATTATTTGTTCTTTGGGTGTTGAGTTTGATAAGTTCTTTATAGATTTTGGATACTAGCCCTTTATCTGATATGTCATTTGCAAATATTTTCTCCCATTCTGTCGGTTGTCTTTTGGTTTTGTGGACTGTTTCCTTTGCTGTGCGAAAGCTTTTGATCTTGATGAAATCCCAATAGTTCATTTTTGCCCTTGCTTCCCTTGCCTTTGGTGATGTTTCTAGGAAGAAGTTGCTGTGGCTGAGGTTGAAGAGGTTGCTGCCTGTGTTCTCCTTTAGGATTTTGATGGACTCCTGTCTCACATTTAGGTCTTTCAACCATCTGGAGTCTATTTTTGTGTGTGGTGTAAGGAAATGGTCCAGTTTCATTCTTCTGCATGTGGCTGTCCAATTTTCCCAACCCCATTTGTTGAAGAGACTGTCTTTATTCCATTGGACATTCTTTCCTGCTTTGTCAAAGATAAGTTGACCATAGAGTTGAGGGTCCATTTCTGGGCTCTCGATTCTGTTCCATTGATCGATATGTCTGTTTTTGTGCCAGTACCATACTGTCTTGATGATGACAGCTTTGTAATAGAGCTGGAAGTCCGGAATTGTGATGCCGCCAGCTTTGCTTTTCTTTTTCAAGATTCCTGGCTATTCGGGGTCTCTTCTGGTTCCATACAAATTTTAGGATTATTTGTTCCATTTCTTTGAAAAAAGTGGATGGTATTTTGATGGGGATTGCATTGAATGTGTAGATTGCTCTAGGTAGCATTGACATCTTCACAATGTTTGTTCTCCCAATCCATGAGCATGGAACATTTTTCCATTTCTTTGTGTCTTCTTCAATTTCTTTCATGAGTATTTTATACTTTTCTGAGTACAGATCCTTTGCCTCTTTGGTTAAATTTATTCCTAGGTATCTTATGGTTTTGGGTGCAATTGTAAATGGGATCGACTCCTTGATTTGTCTCTCTTCTGTCTTGTTGTTGGTGTATAGGAATGCCACTGATTTCTGTGCATTGATTTTCTATCCTGCCACTTTACTGAATTCCTGTATGAGTTCTAGCAGTTTTGGGGTGGAGTCTTTTGGGTTTTCCACATACAGTATCATATCATCTGCAAAGAGTGAGAGTTTGACTTCCTCTTTGCCGATTTGGATGCCTTTGATTTTTGTTGTCTGATTGCTGTGGCTAGGACTTCTAATACTATGTTGAATAGCAGTGGTGAGAGTGGACATCCCTGCCACGTTCCTGACCTTAGGGGAAAAGCTCTCAGCTTTTCCCCATTGAGAATGATATTCGCTGTAGGTTTTTCAAAATGGCTTTTATGATATTGAGGTATGTACCCTCTATCCCTATACTCTGAAGAGTTTTGATCAAGAAAGGATGCTGTACTTTGTCAAATGCTTTTTCTGCATCTATTGAGGGGATCATATGATTCTTGTTCTTTCTTTTGTTATGTATTGTATCACGTTGATTGATTTGCGGATGTTGAACCATCCTTGCAGCCCAGGGATAAATCCCACTTGGTCAGGGTGAATAATCCTTTTAATGTACTGTTGGATTCTATTGGCTAGTATTTGGGTGAGAATTTTTGCATCCATGTTCATCAAGGATATTGGTCTGTAATTCTCCTTTTTGATGGGGTCTTTGTCTGGTTTTGGGATCAACGTAATGCTGGCCTCATAAAATGAGTTTGGAAGTTTTCCTTCCATTTTATTTTTTGGAACAGTTTCAGGAGAATAGGTATTCACTCTTCTTTAAATGTCTGATAGAATTCCCCTGGGAAGCCATCTGGCCCCGGGCTTTTGTTTGTTGGGAGATTTTTGATGACTGCTTCAATTTCCTTAGTGGCTATAGGTCTGTTCAGGTTTTCTATTTCTTCCTGGTTCAATTTTGGTAGTTGATACATCTCTAGGAATGCACCCGTTTCTTCCAGGTTATCTAATTTGCTGGCATAGAGTTGCTCATAATATGTTCTTATAATTGTTTGTATTTCTTTGGTGTTGGTGGTGATCTCTCCTCTTTCATTCATGATTTTGTTGATTTGGGCCATTTCTCTTTTCTTTTTGATAAGTCTGGCCAGGGGTTCATCAATCTTGTTAATTCTTTCAAAGAACCAGCTCCTAGTTTCGTTGATCTGTTCTACTGTTCTTTTGGTTTCTAGTTCATTGATTTCTGCTCTGATCTTTATTATTTCTCTTCTCCTGCTGGGTTTAGGCTTTATTTGCTGTTCTTTCTCCAGCTCCTTTAGGTGTAGGGTTAGGTTGTGTATTTGAGACCTTTCTTGTTTCTTGAGAAAGGCTTGTATTGCTATATACTTTCCTCTCAGGACTGCCTTTGCTGCATCCCAAAGATTTTGAACAGTTGTGTTTTCATTTTCATTGGTTTCCATGAATTTTTTTAATTCTTCTTTAATTTCCTGGTTGACCCATTCATTCTTTAGTAGGATGCTCTTTAGCCTCGATGTACTGGAGTGCTTTCCGACTTTCCTCTTGTGATTGAGTTCTAGTTTCAAAGCATTGTGGTCTGAAAATATGCCAGGAATAATCCCAATGTTTTGGTACTGGTTGAGACCTGATTTGTGACCTAGGATGTGATCTATTCTGGAGAATGTTCCATGGGCACTAGAGAAGAATGTGTATTCCGTTGCTTTGGGATGGAATGTTCTGAATATGTCTGTGAAGTCCATTTGGTCCAGTGTGTCATTTAAAGTCTTTATTTCCTTTTTGATCTTTTGCTTAGATGATCTGTCCATTTCAGTGACGGGGGGCGTTAAAGTCCCCCACTATTACTGTATTGTTGTCAATGTGTTTCTTTGCTTTTGTTATTAATTGCCTTATATGATTGGCTGCTCCCATGTTCGGGGCATAGATATTTACAATTGTTAGATCTTCTTGTTGGATAGACCCTTTAAGTAGGATATAGTGTCCTTCTTCATCTCTTATTATAGTCTTTGTTTTAAAATCTAATTTGTCTGATATAAGGATTGCCACCCCAGCTTTCTTTTGGTGTCCATTAGCATGGTAAATGGTTTTCCACCCCCTCACTTTCAATGTGAGGGTGTCTTTGGGTCTAAAATGAGTCTCTTGCAGACAGCATATGGATGGGTCTTGTTTTTTAATCCAATCTGATAGCCTGTGTCTTTTGATTGGGGTATTTAGCCCATTTACATTTAGGGTAACTATTGAACGGTATGAATTTAGTGCTATTGTATTGCCTATAAGGTGACCGTTACTGTATATTGTCTGTGTTCCTTTCTGATCTATGCTGCTTTTAGGCTCTCTCTTTGCTTAGAGGACCCCTTTCAATGTTTCTTGGAGGGCTGGTTTGGTGTTTGCAAATTCCTTTAGTTTTTGTTTTTTCTGGAAGCTTTTTATCTCTCTTTCTATTTTCAATGACAGCCTAGCTGGATATAGTATTCTTGGCTGCATATTTTTCTCGTTTAGTGCTCTGAAGATATCTTGCTAGTCCTCTCTGGCCTGCCAGGTCTCTGTGGATAGATCTGTTGCCAATCTAATATTTCTACCATTGTAGGTTACATATCTCTTCTCCCGACCTGCTTTCAGGATTTTCTCTTTGTCTCTGAGACTCGTAAGTTTTACTCTTAGATGTCGGGGTGTTGACCTATTATTATTGATTTTGAGAGGGGTTCTCTGTGCCTCCTGGATTTTGATGCCTGTTTCCTTCCTCACATTAGGGAAGTTCTCTGCTATTATTTGCTCCAATATACCTTCTGTCCCTCTCTCTCTTTCTTCTTCTTCTGGGATCCCAATTATTCTAATGTTGTTTCGTCTTATCGTATCACTTATCTCTCGAATTCTGCCCTCGTGATCCTGTAGTTGTTTATCTCTCTTTTCCTCAGCCTCTTTATTTTCCATCATTTGGTCTTCTATATCACTGATTCTCTTTTCTGCCTCATTTATCCTAGCGGTTAGTGCCCCCATTGTTTATTGCACCTCATCAATAGCCTTTTTGATTTCAGCTTGGTTAGATTTTAGTTCTTTTATTTCTCCAGGAAGGGTTTCTCTAATAACTTCCACGCTTTTTTCAAGCCCAGCTAGTATCTCTAAAATCATGATTCTGAATTCTAGGTCCGACCTTGTACTAATGTCCGTATGAGTAGGTCCCTGGCTGACGGTACTACCTCTTGTTCTTTTTGCTGAGGTGATTTTTTTCGTCTTGTCATTTTGTCCAGAGGAGAATAGATGAATGAGAGAACAAAATGCTAACAGGTTAACAATGTCTCCAGCAAATATACTGTATACAAATCAGAAAAGACCTGAAACCAAGGGAAAAGAAAGGGAAAGAAAGAAAAAAGAAAGAGGAAAAAAAAAAGAAAAAAAAATAAAAACAAAAACAGAACAATACAAAAAAAGCAGAATATGATCAAATATGATCAGGCTAGTGCATAGATCAGTGCCACACACTAGATTTTGGGCGTATTTTGGTCTGTTAGAAAAACGTGCCTCCTAAAATTTTAAAGGAAGAAAGACATATATGTACAAAATAAGGGTTGATACAATGAAGGGATGGAAGATGACTGCAAAGATGAAAATTATAAAACATTTTATAAAAGGAATTGATAAGATAAGTTGTTTGAAAAAAGAAAGAAGGAGATTAAAAAAAAAAAGAAAAAAGGGAGAGAATGTGATCAGGCAGGAGACTAGAACAAAGCCATACACTAGAGATTTAGGGTATATTTTGATCTGTTAGAAGAAACTGTATCTCAAAATTTTAAAGAGAGAACAACTTATATATATATGCCCAAAATAAGGGTAACTACTATGAAGGGATAAAATATGACTCTAAAAATGAAAAAAAAAAATTTTTTTTTAAAAGGGATTGATAAGATATTGGTTGAAAAAGGGAAAAAGAAAAATTAAAAAAAAACAGTTAAAAAAATTAACTTTGGTGAACTAATGAATCATGGTAAAAAAAAGCCATGAATTCTATGTGCCGTATTCCCCTAGCACTGGAGTTCTCCCGTTCTCTTTGATCGGTAAAGTTGGTCTTGTTTTGCTGGCTGTTGGTGCTGATCTTCTGGGGGAGGGGCCCATTGCCATGGTTTCCAAATGTCTTTGCCGGAGGCTGAATTGCCCCGCCCTTGTTGGTCCGGGCTAAGCAAGCTGCTCGGGTTTGCTCTCAAGAGCTTTTGTTCCGTGCAAACTCTCGGTACAGCTTTGGAGGACCAGGGGGAAAATGGTGGCCTCCCAATCTCCACCCGGAGGAGCTGAGAACTCGGGGCCCCGCTCCTCAGTGAGACCCCAGAGAAAAGCAGTCACTCCCGTGTCCCCGGTCTCTGGCCGCACTCCGTGCTCACCCGGCCTGTGCCCCAGCATTTGTATCTCTGGCAACCGACCCCAGGTGGAGTCTCCAAACCCAGCAGATCCCTGCAGTGCGCTCCTGCGCCACTCCTCCCGGGGGAGGAAGGGGAGTCTCCCCGGCTCTGCCGCTTGTTGGGTCCCTGCTGGAGGAGCAGTGGCCCGACTGGGCCGCGGATCACAGTTTATGGCAACCCCGAGCTGAGAGCCCGCGCCTCGGCTCCGTCTCTGCAGCCGGCTTCCCCGCTCTGACACCTGGGAGCTCTGCCGCACTCAGGCACCCCCGGTCTTTCTGTGACCCTGAGGGTCCTAAGACCACACTGTACCGCGAGGTTTCCACTCCCCGCTTAGCCACTGCAGCGACGTCCCTCCGCGGGGCCGGGTTCTAAAAGGTCCGATTTTGTGCTCCGCAGCTCTAGCACTTGCCAGAACGGCCGACGGAGGCCCCCTCCCCCGCCGTCTATCCTCCTGAATATTGCCTGGGATTCACTTCTCCACCCGTCCTACTTTCCAGTAAGTGGTCGCTTCTCTGTTCAGAGAGTTGTTGCTACTCTCCTCTTCGATCTCCTGTTGAGTTCATAGGTGTTCAGAATGGTTTGATCCCTATTCAGCTGAATTCCTGAGACCAGACGAAATCCAGGTCTCCTACTCCTCTGCCATCTTGCTCCGCCCCCTCCAATATTGGTTTTAAAAAAAGAGCCCACATATCTAAGAAGCTATAATCCCAAACTGCAAATCAGTGAAAAACACACAAAGGCACATTGTAGTAAAATTGCTGAAACCCAATGATAAAAAAAAAATCTTAAAGGCAGAGGGGGAAAAAACACACATCATATATAGAGAAAACAAAGATAAGAATGACTACAGACTTATCTCTGAAACAAGCGAGCCCTGCAGTGAAATGGCTTATTTAAAGTGCTGAGAGGGGCGCCTGACTGGCTCAGTCAATAGAGCATGCAACTCTTGATCTTGGGGTCATGCATTCGAGCCTCGTGTCAGTTGTAGAGATTACTTAAAAAAAAATAAAAAGCAACAACAACAACAAAATTAAGTGCTGAGAGCTAGACCTAAATGCAAAAGCTAAAATTAAAACCCTTTGATAGAAAACATAAGAAAAAAATTGTTACTACCATGGGGTCGGTAAAGATGTCTTAGCCAGGAAATATCTATTAAAAAAATAGATAAACAGTATGGAGGTTCCTCAAAAAGTTGAAAATAGGGCTACCATATGATCCAGCAATTGCACTACTGGGTATTTACCCCAAAGATACAAATGTAGGGATCCAAAGGGATACGTGCACTCCGATGTTTATAGCAGCAATGTCCACAATAGCCAAACTGTGGAAAGAGTCAAGATGTCCATCGACGGATGAATGGATAAAGAAGATGTGGTATATATATACAATGGAATATTATGCGGCCATCAAAAGGAATGAAATCTTGCCATTTGCAACAACGTGGATGGAACTGGAGGGTATTATGCTGAGTGAAATAAATCAATCAGAGAAAGACATGTATCATATGACCTCACTGATATGAGGAATTCTTAATCTCAGGAAACAAACTGAGGGTTTCTGGAGTGGTGGGGGGTGGGAGGGATGGGGTGGCTGGGTGATAGACATTGGGGAGGGTATGTGTTATGGTGAGCGCTGTGAATTGTGTAAGACTGTTGAATCACAGACCTGTACCTCTGAAACAAATAATACATTATATGTTTAAAAAAAAAAAGAAGATAGCAGGAGGGGAAGAATGAAGGGGGGGAATCGGAGGGGGAGATGAACCATGAGAGACGATGGACTCTGAAAAACAGACAGAGGGTTCTAGAGGGGAGGGGGGTGGGGGGATGGGTTAGCCTGGTGATGGGTATTAAGGAGGGCACGTTCTGCGTGGAGCACTGGGTGTTATACGCAAACAATGAATCATGGAACACTACATCAAAAACTAATGATGTAATGTATGGTGTCTAACATAACATAATAAAAAAAAGAAAAAAATAGATAAACTGGACCTCATGAAAATGAAAAACACTGCTCTTCAAAAGACATCTATATGAGGAAAACTACAAAGCTCTGATGGACAAAAGCGAAAAAGAACTAAATAAATAAATAGGGAGATAGTCTATGCTCATGGATAGGGTGACCCAGTATTGTTGGCTCTTCCTAATGTGATCTATTAATTCAACTCAATCCCAGTCAAAATTCCAGAAACTTGTGGATATTGACAAACCAATTCTAAAGTATATAGAGAGAGGCAAAAGATGCAGAATAGCCAACACAATATTGAAGGAGAACAAAGATGCAGTACTGACACTACTCTACTTCAAGACTTACTACAAAGGTATAATAATCAAGATAGTGTTATCTTGGCAAAAGAATATACACATAGATCAATGAAACAATAGAGAGCCCAGAAATAGACCCACGAAAATACAGTCAACTGATCTTTGATAAAGGAAAAAGGAAATACAATGGAGCAAAGACAGTCTTTTCAGCAAATGGTACTGAAACAGCTAATTGAACTGTACTCAAAATGGGTGCATTTTCTTGTATGTAAATTATACTTCAATAACATCAAAAAAAATTTACATGCCTGGCCCATAACAAGTGCTCAGAAACTATTTGTTGATTTAAATCTTATGAAATGTGGCTGTGAACCAGATGATTCTGTCAGTTAACATACTCTCCATATTTTGATTCTGGTAATTCATTCGTGCATCTTTCAGTAGTTAGGCAGTTACTGTCTGCATGTCTCCTATACAGGTGCATGCTTCCTAGTTACTGGCATAGGTCCTGGGGAGGAGTAGGTCTGGGTCCCATAGATCTGGTGATGAATAGGACCCATAAGTCTGGGTCTCAGAACCATCTCATATCAGCAATTGAAATAGTGAGACTTGCCCAGATTCAAGATATATTTAGAAGGTAGAACTGATAGGATTTGGATGGGAGTATGGGAAATGGAAATGAATTAAGAATGACTCCAAAATTTTGACTTGAGCAGCTGGAGTTGGATTAACTAAGCTGGAGTTGGATTAACTAAGATGGTGAAGACTGCATGTGAGCCAAGTGGGGCTGGGAGTGGAGGTGCTACCTTTGACAGCTTGAGAACCACACCCTCCCCTGCTATCAACGCTGCGGTATTCTGTCCTCCCTTACTCCAGCGAATTTTTTTGGTCTGTGTTACAATTTACAAAATAACCACTATGTGGAAACTCAATGATAAACTAGGCAAAAAAATGTGTAAAGCATTCTTCCTTGTGCCACGCATGCCCGGAACCAATTCTTGCTCTGCACACAAGGGAGGCCGTCCAACTGTAACGTGAAACATGTCTCCAGCATGCTCAGAATAATAATTTCACATAGTTTGCTGCTGATACTATGTAACATCTAACAATGTCTTCTGATAAGGGGATCTGGCTGATAGCTCATTCTTTGTTTTCTCTCCAAAAATTACATGTATTGTTATTATTGTGGCTGCTTGTTGGTTTTACAGCCTCCTCTGTAATTGTGTGATTTGAAACAGCTTTTGCTACCAAGAAATGCAATTTTAAATAATGCCTGAAGAGTCTGGAGTTGGTTTCTGCCTTTTGTGGCAAAGTTAACTGATTTCATCCTGGAAGGCATTAATTTTTACTTGTTCTGGGGAGAAAAAACAGTTTATTTATTTGAACATACCAATGTATTATTTGAAAATATGAAAACAGCAACAATATCAATTCTGCTTTGGGCAAAATATTCATGCTAATCCCGCTGCAGACTGAAGGTCAGGGTGTACAGGACAAATGAATGCTGATCTAGTACAATCCAAGTTTTTTGATCATCATTGTAACCCTAATGGCACCATCACATTGTCACACCTTTGTTCCAAGAGCTTGAGATTCATGTATGAGATTCTTACTGGAGTCTTGTCTACTATTTAGCTTTATGAGTTTATTCAGAACTATGGTACTTGTGTCACTATACTCATCACTGCCTTTTCAGTTCAATGAACCACTTTTGAGCTATTGATCCTTTTTTTGGTGTGTGTATGTGTGTGTGTGTGTGTGTGTGTGTGTGTGAAAATGAGAATATAATTGAACAGAATAGGAATGAAATAAAAAGAGAATTTAACACAAATGATGTGAAAACACATTAACTTAGAAGAATTATTCTCTGGCAAGGAAACGGTGCTGAGGCAAAATGCAGGTGCCACCTGCACCACATTTGGCCACAGTTATTAATAAGGGAAAGGAGGGGCACCTGGGTGGCTCAGTTGGTTAAGTGTCTGACTCTTGATATCTGCTCAGGTCATGATCTCAGGGTCATGGGATCAAGCCCTGCATCAGGCTCTGCAGTCAGTGTGGAATCTGCTTGAGATTCTCTCTCTCTCCTCTGCCCCTTCCCTGCCCATGCTCACTCACACTCAATCTCTCAAATAAATAAAATATTTTTTAAAAATATTTTATTTATTTGACAGAAAGAGAGAGAGCACAAGCAGGGGGAGTGGCAGGCAGAGGGAGGAGAAGCAGATTCCTTGATTAGCAGGGAGCTGGACGTGGGGCTTGATCCCAGGACCCCGAGATCATGATCTGAGCCGAAGGCAGCTGCTTAACTGACTGAGCCACCCAGGCACCCCTTAAATAAATAAAATCTTTTAAAGAAAAAGGAAAAAGGAATTTCTGCAGAATTCTAACAGATTTTACACCTCAGATTTGTCAAAGATAGGTGAACAAATTGTTTTATTACATTCTGTACTGAAACTGACAAACCAACTAGATCGATTACAAAAATGGTCCCGATGTCCTATACTTAATTCCATCCAAGACTTTTGAAACATGACTTTTTAGTTCCTTCCATTAAGAGGTAGAGTCTATCCACCTTTGAATTTAGGCTGGTCTTGTGATTTGCTTCGGCCAATAGAAGTGGTAAAAACAACAGTTTTTTAGCCCTGAGTTTAGGCCTGAAGAGGCCTTGCTTTCATTCATTTCCTTGAACCCATCAGAGTCTCAGATCAATAAGGCCAGGCTAGCTTGCAGGGGGATGAGAGATCATGTGGAAGACAGCCAAAGCAGATGAGGCCATCCTAAACTAGCCAGCACTCTGCTGACCTGCCGACTGACTGCAGACACATGTGTGAGACCAAGCAAGAGCTGCCAAACCTAGTCCAGATCACCAGAACTGTCCAGTTGATCCATGAAGCAATCATAACTGCCTTTTAAGTCACTGAATTTGGGAATGGTTTTTATGCACTACTAGCTGACTGATTCACCATCTGTGTTCTATCTGATGGACCACACTTTGAGAAACACTGAATTAGAGAGGGGTTGTATCTATATTTTCAACTTTAGCTCCCCAATATCTACACTAGGGCCTGGTACATGGTTAACACTTCATACGTCCTCACTGAATTAACGAATTAATCAACTTCCTGCCATTAACTCCAAGAACATTGTGCGTTTGTGTATTCGTGAACATTATCAGCATCTACCGTAGACTTTTTTGGAAATTGGGAGAGATACATACAACTTACATCCATTTCTCTGACAACGTAAACTGCTTTAGAGATCATAGTTACAACAGGTATTAAGCCAAGGATAGCAATAGATTTTAATTTGTGTGTCTGCTATAATCAGCTGGTAGTGACTATCTGGAGCCCTGGGGTGAGGAAGATTCTGGAGTCACATTTAAGGTCAATGGAAAGAGAATTAAAATGAATGAACAATGTGGGTTCTGGGTTGGGTGCACAGAGAGGCAGCAATCTGCTTTGTGCTTGCCCATCCCACATTAAGCTGGTTATTTACTGCAGCTCTAAAGGCTAAAGGGTTTGTCTTAGTTTACTGTTGTTGTTGCCACAAATTCAGGTGCTTAACACAGTACAAATTTACTATCTTACACTTCTGAAATTCAAAAGATCAAGATGCTGGCAGGGCTGTGTTCCTTCTGGGGATTCTAGGGAAGAATCTATTTCCTTATCTTTTCTAGCTTCTAGGGCACCCACGTTCCTTGGTGTGCGGCCTCCTTCCATCTTCAAAGTTAGCCATGTGGAGCCAAGTCCCTCTCATGACATCATCTCTCTGGTTCTTCCTCTTCTATCTCCCTTTTCCACTTTTAAGGACTCTGGTGATTACATTGGGCCAACCTGTATAATCCAGAATAATGTCCCTATTTTAAAGTCATCTGATTAGCAATGTTAATCCCATCTGCAACCTTGATTCTCCTTTGCCATTTAACATGACCTATTCACAGGTTCTGAGGATGAGGATGGGGGCATCTTTGGTGAATGGGGGACACATTATTCTTATAGGCTTCATATACTGAAGGTGGAATCTCCGTCCTCTCTGACTAGGAGTTGGGGAGTTTCTCTTTGATGCTATTGGTACTTTATTGGTGATGATTACTTTTTGAGGCTATTATGACTGATTTCTCCAAAGAGTTAGGGAAAAATCTGGCCCACACGTGGTTTTCTGTAGATTATGCAGTAAGGTACTTGGGAAAATAACAGAGGCATAAACCAGTAGCTTCAAGTCCTGAGGAACATTACAAAAGTTTGGGTTTCTGGGATGTACCCTAAACCTACAGAATTAGACTTTTCAGGGATGGTATTAAAGAATCTGTACTTTTAAGAACTTCTCCTGGTAACTGTGATACACACACAAGTTTGGGAAATACTGGTGTAATGTCCTGGATTGGTGGAGTTGACTACCTTCCAGAGGGATGCCCAGATTATGCTAAACTGTATTTCCTTAGCTGTCCCCACCACCTGCGGGCACAGACATCTGGATTTTCTCAGCACAACTTCCAGGTATTTCACAATCTATTCTGAAAAGAAAGGCTTATAAACTAATCAAAACTAACTTTAATATAAAGACATTCACTTTTGGATCATTCTAGTAGTTTAGACCCCTAATCCTGCTACGTTTTCCAAACTGATGATACATACACTGATCATTTTCCCACTCTTGACAGACATGATTTTGTGTATGTACATGACACTATAGAGGATATCTTTCATAATTATACAGAACTTAATCATTTGAGACAGTATTTTGGAAATCATGAACAACATGACTGGCATCTCTGGTATTTTGATAATTGGCCTGACCCTCTTCACAGGTCACAGCACAAATATACCAGCATGGCTAATGAAAATAAATAAATCTTTGGTAACTCACCTTCTCCAGGAATTGCAATATCATCAAGTAATCTCTATTTGGGAGTGATTGTAATAATGCTAGAAAACACAATCTCTTGAAAGACAATTACCCACTCAAGACACAGTTTTTCAGCAACACTGCCGCTTTATAGCAAGAGCACACGGGTTTATGGTTTCTTTAACACACAAGGGGGCCTCTCTGCCCTCCTCCCACCCAGCCTGGGCTGGCTGCACCCCTGCTCCACCAAGGCCATTTATAACCCCCCTACCCCTAACCCAGACCCTGGGGAAGATCTCTGCAGGCCTCCAGTTGCAAATCCCTTCTAGGTAATCATGGCAATAGGAAGATGAGATTTTTGTCCTTCCTTGATTTATTGGCTCTGGTTTTGACCAAATCAGTGGGAGAAAATAGCAGATTTGTGCTATAACCAGAAAATTGGGGGCACAGTTCTGCCCTTCCTGATCTTATCCCTTCCTGTTGCCCAGACCTCTCCCAAACTCCTTCCCACAGTTCCACCCTAGAAAGAGCAGGCTAGATACCCATTTCTCTGCTTATGATTGCTATTTACTTAACTGCATGTGGTTTTTCTCATTCACTCTCATGTTCATGAGGTGAGGCTCCCATTGCTTGGTAATCTTGAGTGGCTCATACTTACTCAATTTGGATGGATCCTCTGTGGCATTTGCTCAAATTCTGTGTTCTTAGTTTTCTTCACTCTTGCAGTCCACAGCAAGGGTTGGTAAATGTTTTCTCTATAAAGGGCCAGGTGAGGTGGTAAATACCTTCGGCTTTGTGGGTCAGATAGTGTCCATTGCTACTACTCAACTTGGCTGTTAAAAAAAATGACAACCACCATAGGCAATATGGAAACAAATGAATGCGTTTGCGTTCCAATAAAACTTTATGGGCACTAAAATTTTAATTTCATACAACTTTCATGTGTCACAAAAATATCACTTTTCTTCAGATTTTTTTTTTTTAATTGTAAAAACCGTTCCCAGTTTACAGGCTGAAGGTGGCAGGACAGATTTGGCCTGTGGGCCACAATTTGCAGGTCTAAACACAAACCTGGTCTAAACGCAAAACAGTCTACACTTCTGTGGTGAATATATGGGCTCAGAAAGCAGATTTCATAGGTGTGGATCCCAACACTACTGTGTGCTGATGTGATCTTAGACTTGGTGCCTATGTCTTTGTATCTTAGCTTCTTCATCTGTAAAATAGGAATGTTCTAGAACCTACCTCATTGGGTTCCTGTGAAGAATAAATGAGACAAGACAGGTAAACATGTAGAATGGGGTCTGGCACATAGTAGGCCCTTAATAGATATTATTATTATTATTGTTATCCTGATGAACTTTTCCTGTTTTATTTGTATTTCTCTAATGCTTTACAGAATTTACTATTTTATTTCTTCTCATTAACTCAATACCTTTTCTTCCTCTAAGCCAGATCTCACCTCTGATTAATACCACATACTTAACACATAATTTGATATTTTAATTGTGAATGACACATATCGTCAAGTCTGAGATTGATTAAATATATACGTATTTTAAAACTTGATTATAAGAAATAATTGACAAATAATTAATAGTACATAAGGAAAATCACAGTTAACACACTACCAGATAATTAAGCCAATTACTTTTCTTCATTTATATGATGACTATAACTTTGTCTAGAAAGTACTAAACACATAGATGAAAACATTTCAGGTGAGGCAGTCATTTGGATAATTGAAGTTAAATTAAATAGAGTTTAAAGTTAAATTAAATTACACTTTCTCTAAAATATCCTTTCCTGGATAAGCAGTTATGTAAAGTATTTCTTAAATGTATGAGAAAATTGCATGAGTCATAAGAATTACTGGAAATAATATCCAATTTTTTATGGGTGATATCATTCCTTAGTCACTTCCATGTTATGACAAATACATTTCTTGATTAAATATTGCAGGAAGGGCAAAAATATCCTGCAAAACTATCTGGGTTGAGAATGCCACTAGAAAAACCACTTTTAAGTGCTTGCACACCATTACTTCACTTATGAAATCAGATTTGATTGCATATTAATGACTTTTTTTTTCTAGTTAGTATCCTGATCAGGAATTAGCAATGGGATAGATTACTGTTGGTTAGATCTGAATCATATTGAGAGACATATTATAGTTGTGAAGGATAATCTGTGCCTTGTGGTTCACTTTTTAGTTCCCAGAAGCTGTTTTGAGTAGTTAGATCATAGGAGAAGGCATAAAAAAATTTAGAAAAAGATTCCTTTAGATGAATCTAACTCAATGGATAATCTGGATTAATTCCAGACATGAGTTCTCCAACAGTTTTATCTTTCCTCGCTCGCCCTAGTAGAATCCTCACAGAGCACTGGCAGTCTTTGGAATAATATTTGAAGTTCTATTGCATTCAAAAAATAAGAACTAGATAATATCAAATATTTAACAAGCTTGACAAAACATAACTGTTCCCAGGGAAATTGGTCTATACACGTGATGGTTTTATGGTCCCAGACTCTGTCTGCAGGGGCAAGAGAGAATTCTTTTTGCACATGATATTTGTTTTCCTCCATTTGGAAGAAATCTAGATTCCTGCTCTTCAAAGTGTGGTCCATGGAGCAGCAAGAGCATCACCTGGGAGCTAATGAGTTAGGAATGCAAAAGCCACCTGTACCTGCTGAAGGAGAATCTGCAATGTAACAGGATCTGCAGGAGATTTTGTGTGCATGTTCAAGTTTGAGAAATGCTCATCTGGATGGCCCTAATTTAGCTCGTCCCCCTACCTGATATACTTTAAAAGGGAGAAGATGAAGTTCATAAACTGCCAACCAAAAACAAATAATAGCTGATCACTTTTGGAAACTGGGGCCAAGTTTCATCCATTTGGAGATGATGGAAACTGCATGGACAAATACCGCATCAATGGCATCTTCATACTCTCTCAGTCTCATACTCAGATCCAATCCTTAAACAAATATTGACACATCATGTTAATACCAAGGTGTTAAATGCGTAGACTCATTGCCTTTGAGAAAATGAAAGTTCACATAAGCACCAGCTTTACAGTGGGTCTAAATATGGGACAAGAGAAACTCCACCTCCCCTGCCTTTTACTGAGGTGAAATTTCCCAGGTTGCCGTTTGTGGTCAGAAGAAATCCTCAGAATATGGTTCAACGTCTTCACACTTGTTTTGTATCCTCTGTAAAATGGAAACAATGATGGTAACTTCATTGCAGAGTTATTGTGGGGAGTATACAAAATAATGCACAGTTTCTGGCACAGAATAAGCTCAACAAATGGCAATTGTTGCAAATACTTCGGGATGCCTGGCTCTAAGGACCAGCTGCTTCCTGGGGAATTGCTAAGATCCTGCCAAATGGTGGGAGATTCTGGCACTGTAAAAACAGCTCAACTGTGATGGAGAACTCTCCAGCAAATAAACCTGCTGGAAATTCCAAATACCAAATATCTCTTCTAGGACATTTGAATACAACCAGATTTCCTTAAGTATTGATGAAAGTCACACAGAGAGGAAGTTACAGGGAGATGGTTGGTGTTTCCTGAGATGCCCCTCATCTATTTGGGAATGTGGAACCAGCTAGCACCCATGTGAATCTACAGGGTTTGAATACAAAGTAGACATTGTGCATCATCAAGGCAATAGGACCATCCCAGGCCTTGAGATGCAGCCCACCTGAGGTTCAACTGATTATCCAGCAAATATGACCTGGAGAGTCTGACATCCTTCCGTGACTACGGTTGAAAAATGGACACTACCTCATGGCGGGTCTGCCTCAATGAGTGCTTGCAATTGAACATGGCTGTCCTTAGTTATACAATTTTGAGCTACCCAAGGTTAACTCCACTTACTTTGCAGCATGAAACTGGGAGATTGGGAAAGGCCAACTGAATGAACATGGATGTGAATGAGGTCTCTCTATCAGGTAAATCACTTATCTCTGTTTCATGAAGGTCTATTTCTGGGGTTTTATCTTGTTCTTTTGTTTGAAACATACTCATTTTAATTTTTTTTGTTTGTTTGTTTGCTGTTGTTGTTGTTTTTTAAATTTCCTTGACTCTCTGTTGGTTTCTGTGCATTAGACAAAACAGTTAACCTCTCCCAGTCTTGACCAGAGTGGAGATGAGCTTTCTCGTTCAGCTGGGCCTTAGCATTTGGTTGTTCCTCAAACCTTCGTGCTAATCCAAATTGCTTCTTTGTTCTAAGTGGCTCACAGTTGTTGAGCGTATGCCAAGATTTGTCTCCATGTGGGTTTTTTCTCATTCCCCCAGTGTGTAGGAGTTGTTCAGCTAGTTTCTGGATATCTTTCAGAGGGAACTGCTCCATATGCACCTGTAGATTTGGTGTGTCCATGAGGGGAGGTGAGTGAGTTCAGGGTTTCCTATGTCACCTTCTTGAACCAGAACCTCCTGAATGAGGTCACAGAATCACCTGATGACTGACTTTTGAGTCTCAGGTAAAATGTATGTGGAACATGATCTGCCAACTCCAAGGTTGTATCAATAAAAAAGGAAAATCGTGCTTATTCCTAACCTCTCAACACGGAATTTCTAATCATGCGGTTTAGGACCCCAAGCCAGTGGGAACTGCTCTTCCAGGCTAATGTGTAACTATCTGAAGTTCTCTCTTAAATGTGTTGCCTGTCCTACCAAGGGTTGCAGGATAGTCAAGCTGCAATTTGCCTTATGGCTCCATCTTTACAGCCTCCCCAGGGAAGTGGGATCCCAAGAGTCTCCAGTGATGTGAATCTCAGGAGAGGAGTGCCCACTCTGGGAGAGTAAACTGCTCCAGAATGTTCCAGAATGAGTCAGCAATAAAATGTGTATATAATGGAACCCTGGCATCTTGATTTGTCAAGACAACATGACAATAACATCTAAAGAGAAACAGTGGGATTTGGGCCCACTTAGGGAAGATAAGAAAGCATTCTAAATTTTCATTAGCCACGACTTTATAGTTATGTAAGAAAATAAGAGTACATCGAACCCTTCAGGTAATTAATTGTCAGGAGTCATGATCTTGCCCCTCTATGAAAAGGAGTTAATTTAATAATGAGTCATTTTAGGAACTTGCAACTAGAAAAAAATGCATTAAAAATTAATAATGAAGGTAATTACTTAACCCCATGAAAGGTAAGCCCAAGATGCTTTTCATGTCTAAGTAAGTTTAGCTGTTCATTCACCCCATGAGGTTATCTATAGCACAACCAATTTGATATTTTGGATGAATTATATCAAGTTCTTAAAATTAAAACTAATAGTGGATGAAATTCAGGTTAAAGACCAGAGTAATTGCTTGATTAAATTGTTTCACATAAATTTTCTTTTTAAAAGCAGAATTGACTAGCAAATGAAGTCAAACTGGCTTCTGAATGAAATTTTTTTTTAAGATTTTATTTATTTGACAGAGAGAGAGCACAAGCAGGGGGAGTAGCAGGCAGAGGGAGAGGGAGAAGCAGGCTCCCTGCTGAGCAAGGAGGCCGATGTGGGGCTCGATCCCAGGATCCTGGGATCATGACCTGAGCCAAAGGCAGACACTTAACTGACTGAGCCACCCCAGGCGCCCCTGACTGAAGTTTAAATTATTTGTCATTCACAGTACTCTTCTGCTTAGTTAAGGGTAGAGCATCTATATCCATTATCCCACTGATGTAATTGTTTTAGAACAAATTCTGGAGAACAGAGCATGTGGGGTCTTTCGAATCTGGAGACATTTACCTGATCAACACCAGCAAAAAGTTCATATCAGCTTCCATGGCCACTCTGTGGGACCTGAGTTTATTTCCTTCCTGGGCTTTCTCTGTGGTCCATGCAGATGTGTTCAACTTCACCTGAAAATGCAGGAGCTCTAGGAAAGAGGGAAATCATTCAGGACCCAAGTGCCTCCTCTTTTAATACGTATTCTGGCATAAAATAATGTTTTCTCTATTTTATACATTCTCACATACATTGTTTTTTTTTCTTTATATTTATTGTTATGTTAATCGCCATACATTACATCATTAGTTTTTGATGTAGTGTTCCATGATTCATTGTTTGTGCATAACACCCAGTGCTCCACGCAGAATGTGCCCTCTTTAATACCCATTGCCAAGCTAACCCATCCCCCCACCCCCCTCCCCTCTAGAACCCTCAGTTTGTTTTTCAGAGTCCATCGTCTCTCATGGTTCGTCTCCCCCTCTGACTTACTCCCCTTCATTCTTCCCCTCCTGCTATCTTCTTCTTTTTCTTTTTTCTTAACATATGTTGCATTATGTGTTTCAGAGGTACAGATCTGTGATTGAACAGTCTTGCACAATTCACAGTGCTCACCATAGCACATACCCTCCCCAGGGTCTAGCACCCAGCCACCCCATCCCTCCCACCCCCCCACCACTCCAGCAACTCAGTTTGCTTCCTGAGATTAAGAATTCCTCATATCAGTGAGGTCATATGATACATGTCTTTCTCTGATTGACTTATTTCACTCAGCATAACACCCTCCAGTTCCAACCACATTGTTGCAAATGGCAAGATCTCATTCCTTTTGATGGCTGCATAATATTCCATTGCGTATATATACCATATTTTCTTTCTCCATTCATCTGTCGATGGACATCTTGGCTCTTTCCACAGTTTGGCTATTGTGGACATTGCTGCTACAAACATTGGGGTGCATGTACCCCTTCGGATCCCTACATTTGTATCTTTGGGGTAAATACCCAGTAGTGCAATTGCTGGATCGTATGGCAGCTCTATTTTCAACTGTTTGAGGAACCTCCAAACAGTTTTTCAGAGTGGTTGCACCAGCTTGCATTCCCACCAACAGTGTAGGAGGGTTCCCCTTTCTCCGCATCCCCGCCAACATCTGTCATTTCCTGACTAGTTAATTTTAGCCATTCTGACTGGTGTGAGGTGGTATCTCATTGAGGTTTTGATTTGGATTTCCCTGATGCTGAGCGATGTTGAGCACTATTTCGTGTGTCTGTTGGCCATTTGGATGTCTTCTTTGTAAAAATGTCTGTTCATGTCTTCTGCCCATTTCTTGATTGGATTATTTGTTCTTTGGGTGTTGAGTTTGATAAGTTCTTTATAGATTTTGGATACTAGTCCTTTATCTGATGTGTCATTTGCAAATATTTTCTCCCATTCTGTCGGTTGTCTTTTGGTTTTGTGGACTGTTTCCTTTGCTATGCAAAAGCTTTTGATCTTGATGAAATCCCAATAGTTCATTTTTGCCCTTGCTTCCCTTGCCTTTGGTGATGTTTCTAGGAAGAAGTTGCTACAGCTGAGGTTGAAGAGGTTGCTGCCTGTGTTCTCCTTTAGGATTTTGATGGACTCCTGTCTCACGTTTAGGTCTTTCAACCATTTGGAGTCTATTTTTGTGTGTGGTGTAAGGAAATGGTCCAGTTTCATTCTTCTGCATGTGCCTGTCCAATTTTCCCAGCACCATTTGTTGAAGAGACTGTCTTTTTTCCGTCAGATATTCTATCCTGCTTTGTCAAAAATTAGTTGACCATAGAGTTCAGGGTCCATTTCTGGGCTCTCTATTCTGTTCCATTGATCGATGTGTCTGTTTTTGTGCCAGTACCATACTGTCTTGATGATGACAGCTTTGTAATAGAGCTGGAAGTCCGGAATTGTGATGCCACCAGCTTTGCTTTTCTTTTTCAACATTCCTCTGGCCATTCGGGGTCTCTTCTGGTTCCATACAAATTTTAGGATTATTTGTTCCATTTCTTTGAAAAAAGTGGATGGTATTTTGATGGGGATTGCATTGAATGTGTACATTGCTCTAGGTAGCACTGACATCTTCACAATGTTTGTTCTTCCCATCCATGAGCATGGAACGTTTTTCCATTTCTTTGTGTCTTTCATATTTTATAGTTTTCTGAGTACAAATCCTTTGCCTCTTTAGTTAGATTTTTTCCTAGGTATCTTATGGTTTTGGGTGCAATTGTAAATGGGATCGACCCCTTAATTTGTCTCTCTTCTGTCTTGTTGTTGGTGTATAGGAATGCCACTGATTTCTGTGCATTGATTTTATATCCTGCTACTTTACTGAATTCCTGTATGAGTTCTAGCAGTTTTGGGGTGGAGTCTTTTGGGTTTTCCACATAAAATATCATATCATCTGCAAACAGTGAAAGTTTGACTTCCTCCTTGGAGATTTGGATCCCTCTGATTTCTTTTTGTTGTCTGATTGCTGTGGCTAGGACTTCCAATACTATGTTGAATAGCAGTGGTGATAGTGGACATCCATGCCGCGTTCCTGATCTTAGGGGGAAAGCTCTCAGCTTTTCCCCATTGAGAATGATATTTGCTGTAGGTTTTTCAAAATGGCTTTTATGATATTGAGGTATGTACCCTCTATCCCTATACTATGAAGAGTTTTGATCAAGAAAGGATGCTGTTCTTTGTCAAATGCTTTTTCTGCATCTATTGAGAGGATCATATGATTCTTGTTCTTTCTTTTCTTAATATATTGTATCACATTGATTGATTTGTGGATGTTGAACCAACCTTGCAGCCCAGGGATAAATCCCACATGGTCATGGTGAATAATCCTTTTAATATACTGTTGGATCCTATTGGCTAGTATTTGGGTGAGAATTTTTGCATCCATGTTCATCAAGGATATTGGTCTGTAATTCTCCTTTTTGATGGGGTCTTTGTCTGGTTTTGGGATCAAGGTAATGCTGGCCTCATAAAATGAGTTTGGAAGTTTTCCTTCCATTTCTATTTTTTGGAACAGTTTCAGGAGAATAGGGATTAATTCTTCTTGAAGTGTTTGGTAGAATTCCCCTGGGAAGCCATCTGGCCCTGGACTTTTGTTTGTTGGGACATTTTTGATTTTCCTTAGTGGTTATAGGTGTGTTCAGGTTTTCTATTTCTTCCGGGTTCAATTTTGGTAGTTGATACATCTCTAGGAATGCATCTATTTCATCCAGGTTATCTAATTTGCTGGCATAGAGTTGCTCATACTATGTTCTTATAATTGTTTGTATTTCTTTGGTGTTGGTGGTGATCTCTCCTCTTTCATTCATGATTTTGTTGATTTGGGTCATTTCTCTTTTCTTTTTGATAAGTCTGGCCAGGGGTTCATCAATCTTGTTAATTCTTTCCAAGAACCAGCTCCTAGTTTTGTTGATCTGTTCTACTGTTCTTTTGGTTTCTAGTTCATTGATTTCTGCTCTGATCTTTATTATTTCTCTTCTCCTGCTGGGTTTAGGCTTTATTTGCTGTTCTTTCTCCAGCTCCTTTAGGTGTAGGGTTAGGTTGTGTATTTGAGACCTTTCTTGTTTCTTGAGAAAGGCTTGTATTGCTATATACTTTCCTCTCAGGACTGCCTTTGCTGCATCCCAAAGATTTTGAACAGTTGTGTTTTCATTTTCATTGGTTTCCATGAATTTTTTAAATTCTTCTTTGATTTCCTGGTTGACCCATTCATTCTTTAGTAGGATGCTCTTTAGCCTCGATGTATTGGAGTGCTTTCCGACTTTCCTCTTGTGATTGAGTTCTAGTTTCAAAGCAGTGTGGTCTGAAAATATGCCAGGAATAAGCCCAATCTTTTGGTACCAGTTGAGACCTGATTTGTGACCTAGGATGTGATCGATTCTGGAGAATGTTCCATGGGCACTAGAGAAGAATGTGTATTCTGGTGCTCTGGGATGGAATGTTCTGAATATCTCTGTGAAGTCCATTTGGTCCAGTGTGTCATTTAAAGTCTTTATTTCCTTGTTGATCTTTTGCTTAGATGATCTGTCCATTCAGTGAGGGGGGCGTTAAAGTCCCCCACTATTACTGTATTGTTGTCAATGTGTTTCTTTGCTTTTGTTATTAATTGCCTTATATAATTGGCTGCTCCCATGTTAGGGGCATAGATATTTACAATTGTTAGATCTTCTTGTTGGATAGACCCTTTAAGTAGGATATAGTGTCCTTCCTCATCTCTTATTACAGTCCTTGTTTTAAAATCTAATTTGTCTGAAATAAGGATTGCCACCCCAGCTTTCTTTTGGTGTCCATTAGCATGGTAAATGGTTTTCCACACCCTCACTTTCAATGTGGGGGTGTCTTTGGGTCTAAAATGAGTCTCTTGCAGACAGCATATGGATGGGTCTTGTTTTTTAATCCAATCTGATAGCCTGTGTCTTTTGATTGGGGTATTTAGCCCATTTACATTCAGGGTAACTATTGAAAGGTATGAATTTAGTGCCATTGTATTGCCTGTAAGGTGACTGTTACCGTATATTGTCTGTGTTCCTTTCTGGTCTATGCTGCTTTTAGGCTCTCTCTTTGCTTAGAGGACCCCTTTCAATATTTCTTGGAGGGCTGGTTTCGTGTTTGCAAATCCCTTTAGTTTTTGTTTGTCCCGGAAGCTTTTTATCTCTCCTTCTATTTTCAATGCCAGCCTAGCTGGATATAGTCTTCTTGGCTGCATATTTTTCTCATTTAGTGCTCTGAAGATATCTTGCCAGTGCTTTCTGGCCTGCCAGGTCTCTGTGGATAGATCTGTTGCCAATCTAATATTTCTACCATTGTAGGTTACATATCTCTTCTCCCGAGCTGCTTTCAAGATTTCCTCTTTGTCTCTGAGACTCGTAAGTTTTACTCTTAGATGTCGGGGTGTTGACCTATTTTTATTGATTTTGAGAGGGGTTCTCTGTGCCTCCTGGATTTTGATGCCTGTTTCCTTCCCCACATTAGGGAAGTTCTCTGCTATAATTTGCTCCAATATATCTTCTGCCCCTCTCTCTCTTTCTTCTTCTTCTGGGATCCCAATTATTCTAATGTTGTTTCGTCTTATGGTGTCACTTATCTCTCGAATTCTGCCCTCGTGATCCTGTAGTTGTTTGTCTCTCTTTTTCTCAGCTCCTTTATTTTCCATCATTTGGTCTTCTATATCACTGATTCTCTCTTCTGCCTCATTTATCCTAGCAGTTAGTGCCCCCATTGTTTATTGCACCTCATTAATAGCCTTTTTGATTTCGACTTGGTTAGATTTTAGTTCTTTTATTTCTCCAGGAAGGCTTTCTCTAATAACTTCCATGCTTTTTTCAAGCCCAGCTAGTATCTTTCACATCATGATTCTGAACTCTAGGTCCAACATCGCACTAATGTCCGTATTGAGTAGGTCCCTGGCAGATGGTACTACCTCTTGTTCTTTTTGTTGAGGTGATTTTTTTCATCTTGTCATTTTGTCCAGAGAAGAATAGATGAATGAGAGAACAAAATGCTAACAGGGTAACAACGTCCCCAGAAAATATACTCTAAACAAATCAGAAAAGACCTGAAACCAGGGGAAAAGAAAGGGAAAGAAAGAAAAAGAAGGAAAAAAAAGAAAAAGATAAAAACAAACAAGAACAGAACAACAACAACAAAAAAACAGAATATGATCAAATATGATCAGGCTGGTGCATAGATCACTGCCACACAGTATATTTTGGGTGTATTTTGGTCTGTTAGAAGAAA
The DNA here is from genome assembly GCF_037043125.1 of Eumetopias jubatus. Classification (NCBI taxonomy): domain Eukaryota; kingdom Metazoa; phylum Chordata; class Mammalia; order Carnivora; family Otariidae; genus Eumetopias; species Eumetopias jubatus. The sequence continues at coordinate 14,881,629 of NW_028274823.1, forward strand.
GTGCCTCCTAAAATTTTAAAGAAAGAAAGACTTATATGTGTACAAAATAAGGGTTGATACAATGAAGGGATGGAATATGACCTTAAAGATGAAAATTATAAAACATTTTAAAAAAGAAATTGATAAGGTGCTTGAAAAAAGAAAGAAGAGGATAAAAGAAAGAAAGAAAAAAAAAAAGGGAGAGAATGTGATCAGGCAGGAGACAGAACAAAGCTATACACTAGAGATTTAGGGTATATCTTGATATATTAGAAGAAACTGTATCTCAAAATTTTAAAGAGAGAACAACTTACATATATATGCCAAAAATAAGGGTAACTACTATGAAGGGATAGAATATGACTCTAAAAATGAAAAATAGTTTTTTTTAAAAAAGGGATTGGTAAGATGTTGGTTGAAAAAGGGAAAAAGAAAAAAAAACAATTAAAAAAAATTAACTTTGAACGACTAAAGAGCCATGAATTCTATGTGCAGTATTCCCCTAGCGCTGGAGTTCTCCCGTTCTCCTTGATCGGTAAACTTGGTCTTGGCTTGCTGGCTGTTCGTGCTGATCTTCTGGGGGAGGAGCCTGTTGCCGTGGTTCCCAAATGTCTTTGCCGGAGGCGGAAGTGTCCTGCCCTTGTCGGTCCGGGCTAAGCAAGCTGCTCGGGTTTGGTCTCGGGAGCTTTTGTTCCCTGCAAGCTCTCGGTACAGCTTTGGAGGACCAGGGTGAAAATGGTGGCCTCCCAATCTCCGCCTGGAGGAGCCGAGAACTCGGGGCCCCGCTCCTCAGTGCGCCCCCAGAGAAAAGCAGTCACTCCCATCTCCCTGGTCTCCGGGCGCACTCCGTGCTCCCCCGGCCTGTGACCGAGCGTTTCTATCTCTGGCACCCGACCCCGTGTGGAGTCTCCAAACCCAGCAGATCCCTGCGGTGCGCTCCCGCGCCGCTCCTCCCGGGGGAGGAAGGGGAGTCTCCCCGGATCTGCCGCTTGTTGGGTCCCTGCTGGAGGAGCCGTGGCCCGACTGGGCCGCGGATCACAGTTTATGGCAACCCCGAGCTGAGAGCCCGCGTCTTGGCTCCGTCTCTGCAGCCGGCTTCCCCGCTCTGATGCCTGGGAGCTCTGCTGCACTCAGACACCCCTGGTCTTTCTGTGACCCCGAGGGTCCTGAGACCACACTGTCCCGCGAGGGTTCCAGCCCCTGCTTAGCCACTGCAGCGACGTCCCTCAGCGGAGCCGACTTCTACAATTTCCGATTTTGGGCTCTGAGGCTCTAGTACTTGCCTCAGAAGCAGCCAACAGAGGCCCCCTCCTCCGCCATCTATCCTCCCGAATATCGCCTCGGATTCACTTCTCCGCACGTCCTACCTTCCAGTAAGTGGTCACTTTTATGTTCAGAGAGTTGTTGCTATTCTTTTCTTTGATCTCCTGTTGAGTTCGTAGGTGTTCAGAATGGTCCCTATTCAGCTGAATTCCTGGGACCGGAGGAAATCCAGGTCTCCTACTTCTCTGCCATCTTGCTCCGCCCCCCCTTCTCACATACATTGTTAATCTAAAGGCAATAAAAACTAACTGGGATAGAAGAAAATGTAAGTGTTACAATCCAATATATGTACTCTCTCATTATATTTTAAATTTGAATCCAAACTAGAAGTTTAATCTAGTGACTTGAATCTTGAGCATTTTATTGTAATATAGGCATAGATATTTTATTTTTTAATATACAAAATGCAGCATGATAGGTTATAAAACTTCTAAGCAGTAACTCTTATAGCGCTGTATGCAGATTCTTCCACTAGAGGGCCCCTCAACTAAATATATTGAAGAGACGTGAAAAAGGATTTTTTTCATGATGAAAAGTCCATTACAAAAAATCAAAAAGCTTTTGAATCTCTACCATTACTGTATATTAATGGAAAGTTATTTTACATGAAACCATACAGATATTCAATGAAAGCTTTGTAAGCTGGAAGTCTACGGTCAGAGGAGAATGTCATAAAGCATAATAAAAAACAGAATCTTACAATGTTAGTGCTGGATGGCAAATTTTAAAAACCTAACAAAATAATTATTTTAGAAATACTCTAATTTCATTACAAATTTTTTTTAAGGAAACAATCTTAGAAATAATCTCTAACATTCTTCATTTTACTGAAATTGTAGAAATCAAGGGCCAGAGTGCTGTCTGGATGAGATGCCAGCCTCCTGGCCCCAGTCCCAGGCTTTTCCCCATTCTTCTCCAGTAAATGATATTCTCTATTCAATCTACCTGTATCTGTATCTGCCTAGAATAAATAACTGTCCTTCTGATTCTCAAGTCCTGGAAAAAGGCCCCACATCCCATGACTTTTGGGCTGATCATTAGGTAAATACTATGGTTTTCGTCACTTCTCTCCTGTCAAATGCCTCTTTATTCCTTGAAATCTCTTCTTTTTTAAAAAAAATTTAAAAATTTATTCATTTGATACAGAGAGATACAGAGAGAGAGCATGAGCAGGGATAGAGGCAGAGGGAGAGGGAGCCCACTTCCCACTGATCAAGGAGCCCGATGTGGGGCTCGATCCCAGGACCCTGGGATCATGACCTGAGCTGAGGGCAGATGCTCAATGACTGAGCCACCCAGGAGCCCCTACTGTTTTTTAACTATACTTCTGCATGTTATATTTTTAGTGGTTGTTCTAGGGACCTATATATCCCAGTGTATGTATACACATACATACATGCACTATATGCTTATATATATATGTATACTATATCTAGATGACATATATATATCCTTTACACCAGAGTCGTCCTATTACATCTCTGTAACATTTCATATCTCACAAGACTATTAAAATCAAGTCACAAAGTTTTAAAAAATGAAGAGTAAAGGTCATCTTTTTTATTTGCCCACATATTTACCGTTTCCAGCGTGCTTCATTCCCAGTTCCTTTTGGGATCCTTTTCCCACAGCCTGATAAACTTTCTTTGGCATATCCTGTAGTACTGGGAGTGGGCACACATTCCCTTTGTTTGTTTTTGATCTGAAAATGACTTTATTTCACTTTGTTCTTGAAGGATATTTTGCTGGAGATAGATATTGGTTGGATGCCTTTTTCCTTTACCACTTTAAAGACATTTTATTTTTTTTTTCTGGCTCTTATGGTTTCTGCCAAGAAGTGAGTAGCCGTTTAAATCATATGTAATATATTGTCTTTCTCTGGCTGCTTTCAAGAGTTCTCTTTATCTTTGGTTTTTAGCAGTTTGAGTGTTTGGTGCCCAGGTGTGGGTTGTTTTTTTTTTTTTTTTTTTTTGTATTTATCCTTCCTGGAGTTTGCTGAGCATGTTGATTCTGTAAATGTATGTCTTTTACCAAATTTGGGAATTTTGCAGTCATTATGTCTTAAAATATTTGTTCTGTGTCATCTGTTTCGTCTCTTCCTTTAAAACTCCAATTATAATAAGTATGTTAGCCTTCTGTTATTGTTCCACGGGTCCCTCAAGCTTTGTTCTTTATTATTTTTTTCAATATTTTTCTCTGTTCTTAAGATTGGATAATTTCTGTTAATCTATCTTTGCATTCTTCTGTTATCATCAATCTTCTATTAAGCTCATCTGTGGAATTTTTAATCTCACATATTTTATGTTTTCATGCTGGAATTTCTAATTAATTCCTTTTTATAGTTTTTATTTCCATGTTGTGATTTCTTCTATGTTCATTCATTATGACATAATTTTCTTTATACTCTTAAACATATTAGCATAATGCAAATTAAGATAATAAGATACCACTACATCCTTCAGATTGGCTAAAATTGAAAAGACTGACAATACGAAGTGTTGACAAGAATATGGAGAAACTGGAAAATACACTGCTGGTAGGAACGTAATAAGATATCACCACTTAGGGAAAATACAGAATCAGTTTCTTAAAGTTAAACATATACCTCCCTGACACAGTCATTCTATTCCAAGGTATTTACTCAAGAAAAATGAAAACATGTGTTCATATAAAAACTTGTACATGAGTGTTCATAGCGTCTTTCTTCCCAATAGCCAAACTTGGAAAAACCTAAATGTCCAAAAGATAAATAGATAAACAAAATGGGGCATATCCATTCAATGAAATAATATCCGACAATGTAGAGGAGTGGCCAACTGATGCATGCAACGCTATATGGATGGATCTCAAAATCATCATGCTGAGTGAAAGAAGCCAGATGCAAAAGGATATATACTGTCTTATTTATCTAAAATTCTAGAAAATATAAATTAATCTTTTTGCACAAAAAGAAAATTAAGGGTTGCCTGGAGCCAGAGTGGGGGCAAGAGGAAATTTTGGGGTATACCTTAATTATGGTGGTGGTTTCGTCAGCTTATATAATTATCAGAACTCATCAAACTGTACACTTTAAATAGGTGCAGTATTTTAAATAGTAAGTCTTATAACAAAGTTGATTTTTAAAATAGCCCTATGAGGCAAATGCTACTAAAATCCCCATTTCATAGAAAAAAGCCATTAATAATAGAATATATTTATTACACAGGGAAATAAGAATAACACCAATGTAATATACCAATTAAAATTAAATTTATAAATTATATTTGGGCTTACTGATTCTAAAGGTCACCAAACATGCAAATTTCACTATCTGAAACTATCTAGATTCTTAATGTGCCTGTTTAATGTACCTGTTAGTCATTTGTATGTCTTCTTTGGGGAATTATCTATTCAAGTCCTTAGCCCATTTTAAAATCTGGTTATTTGTTTTTATGCTATTGAGTTGACTGTCCATTGTCAGATGAATGAATAAAGAAAGTGTGACGTATACCTACAATGGAATATTATTCAGCCTTTAAAAAGAAGGACATTCTGTAATATGTGGCAATGTGGATGAACCTTGAGGACATTCAGCTAAGTGAAATAAGCCAGTTGCAGAAGGACAAATAATGCAGGAATCCACTTATTTGAGGTATCTGAAATAGTCAAATTTGTAGAAACAGAGAGTAGAATGGTGGTTGGTTGCCAGCACCCAGGGGAGGGAAATGGGGAGTTACTAATCAAGGAGCATACAGTTTCAGTTAAGTAAGATGAATGGACTCTAGAGATGTGCTGTACAATGTTGTACCCAGAGTCAACTGTTGTGTGGAGTTAAAATTTTGTTAAGAGAGATCTCATGTTAAGATCTCATGTTAAGGGCGCCTGGGTGGCTCAGTCGGTTAAGCATCTGCCTTCGGCTCAGGCCATGATCCCAGCGTCCTGGGATCGAGTCCCACATCAGGCTCCCTGCTCAGTGGGGAGTCTGCTTCTCCCTCTGCCTGCCGCTCCCCCCTGCTTGTGCTCCCTCTCTCGCTGTGTCAAAAAAAAAAAATAAATAAAAAGATCTCATGTTAAATGTTCTTACTACAATGAAATAAACAATTTTTAAAAAGTCTGTAGCAGGCATTTCGTTTCCCTCAGCGACAATTCACAACCAAATATCCAAAGAAATGTGTCAACAATTCACTTCAATATCAATGGCAACAATGCTCTTTTCTAAGTAAAAATGTATCTTATCCCTGCCATTTCTCAGGTTAGTCATACTTTCAGACTTTTTTTCCTACTCAAGGCTGGTGGCCATGACCATTAATTCAGAGGGAGGAGTCATATTGGTTTTCAGTTTCTTTTGGTTTAGACCCTAGACGGAGAACTTAAGCTTCCCAGGAGTCTTTCATTTTATACGTAAAATGAAAAGCTGAGCTTTTCCCTGATGGCTTGAGCTGGAGGTATCCTGGATGTGAGTGCACTCTTGAACAAGACAATGTGTGAATTTTAAGATTCTAAAACTATTTTATGATATAGGTATCAAAGGAAAAATATTTGGCATACCCAAAATTTTACCTATTGTGTAATTTCAAAGCATATGATTTTATCACTTTACAAAAACTTTTGTATGACATCTCTTTTAACACAGGATTTGTATTTATCTGTCATTACAGCCAAAAGCAGCATCTACAAAAAGACTAAAAAAAAGTTGAATCTAGCTTTAAAAAAATGGAAAAATAACTGAAAGAATTCAACTTAAAAATCGTGGTAATACACACATGACATAAAATTTACCATCTTAACCATTCTTAAATATACGGTTCAGTGACATGGAGTGACATGAAGTGACATTCACATTGTTGTGCAGCCATCACTCCCATCCACCCACAGAACTTTTTTCATGTCGCTAACCTGAAACTCTGTGTCCGTTTAATAATAACCACACTTTCCCCTCCCACAGTCTCTGGCAACAACCACTCTACTTTCCATCTCTAGGAGTTTGACTACTCTAGGTACCTTGTATAAATGGAATCATACAATATTTGTCCTCTGGTAACTGGCTTATTTTACTTAGTATAAGGTCCTCAAGTTTTATCTACGTCGTGGCATGTGCTAGAATTTCCTCCACTTTTAAGGCTGAGTAATAGTCTATTCTGTGTATATGCCATGTTTTGCTTATCCCTTTATCCATCAGTGGGCACTTGGGTTCTACATTTTAACTATCGTGAATAGTGCTGCTATGAACGTGGGTTGAAAAATCTCCATTTAAGCTTCTTCTTTCGATTTCTTTGGGTATATAGAAGTGGAATTGCTGGATCATATGGTAATTCTACTTAATAATTTAAGTTTTAAAAATTTAAAAACACTTGTAAAACTATTGTATGATTCCTATTACAGGAAGGTCAAGAACAGGGAAAACTACGTTACGGTGATAAAGTCAGAGAGGTGATTACCTTTATGTGGGGGCAGGCTGAGGGTAAGGGCCACGAGGGAGCTCTCTGGGGTGATGGAAACATTTTACATCTTGATCTGAGTAAAGGTTACACAGTATACATAAAAATGCATCAAACATTTAAAATATGTACATTTTACTATATGTAAATTATACCTAAAAATCCTCAAAGATGTTTAACAGTGTATTTTTAAGTAAATATGACTCAGAAAACTCAGAGGCATGATATATTTAAATTTGATTTAAATATAGATAGATAGGTAGGAAATCAATTTTATATGCTTAAAAGACCATTTGTAATATCTCATTGAACACAACACATTTTTCAAACTCACCAGACAGTTCTAGGAAATTCTACATGTCATGCTAGAGTATAAATGACATTTAATAGGTAAATGTTTCCTTTTGCCTAGAGTTCCACAGAAAAAGAGTAAGAAAAGAGAGAAGGGTCGAAGGATATGTTTCCAATTTTAACCATTTTATTTAATTTATTTTTTTAAAGATTTTATTTATTTATTCGCCAGAGAGAGAGAGAGGGAGAGTACAAGCAGGGGGAGTGGCAGGCAGAGGGAGAAGAAGCCTCCTTGCTAAGCAAGGAGCCAGATGTGGGACTCGATCCCAGGAGCCTGAGATCATGACCTAAGCCAAAGGCAGGTGCTTAACCATCTGAGCCACCCAGGTGCCCCCAATTTTAACCATTTTAAAAGCTTATATGAATAACACCTGAGGGAAGTTCATAAACATACATATAAAATTTATCTTGAAATCTGGGTAATTGATGTTTAAATAAGTCACTCTTTTAATGTGTGTGTGTGCTTTTTTTCATTCCACAATTCTGAGTATATATGTGCTTATGGTTGAACAAGCTTTGTTACCATAGAGCCTGTTAGGAGAGTCTGCCAAACACTAAAAATTACCTGCCCACATATTTTTTCTGTGAACAGCTTGTCTAACCCACAGCAAACTCAGAAACAGAAAATAAAGACACCTCTGCACCCAGCAAGATAATTCAGTTATTTTAGAAAAAGTGGTGTTAGAATAAGCATGCCTAGCCAATGGACCTCTCAACAATAACGAAGAAGAAAAAGTGAGCTAACCAAAGGAGTTGTGGTTAAAGCCTAAGGGAAGAGTAAATTACAGGGTTACCCGATGAGATCAGGTGAGAGAAAGCTGAGAATCAATTTGGAAAATTCGATCTAGAGGAAGAAAGAGTCAGGAAAGATCTCTGGAGGAGAATCTGAGATTCTGTGTTAGGTGTCTAACGGCTCCTAAGCTCCCTGCAGATAGGTGTGGGGACTCACTGTACATTAGAAAGTCGGTGCCACTGAGTCCGGATTACATGTCACTAGGAAAGATGATTCAGTGCCCAGATGAGGCATGAGGTATGTGAATGAGAAAGCAAGATGAATAGAAGGGCAGAGAACTTTGTGTATAATGAGTGATCAAGAGGCTTGGTGAGTGACTGCTGGTACTGACAAGGTGGAGGAAAGGACTAGTTCTGGTAACAACTGATTTTATGGATAGAGGGAATCAGTTACCTGGTACAGTGGGACTCGTCCCACCAGCTGCCTATAAAATCGTACACTGGGATTTTAATGAGCTCTTGTTATCTCAAAACTGGGTTAGAACCTCAGAGAACAGAAACTTCTAAGAATCAATGTCCTAATTCTTCAAGGCATTGAGTCAGCGAGCCTCCAGCCAACCTCTCAGCCACAGCCAGAGACGAAGTCTGGGCTTGTCGTGAAGGTGAGTCTGTGCAGCATCTCTCGACTGCCGTTTAGAAAACACAGCATCGAATCCCCACAGCAGCCTTTCCTACTTATAATTGTGTTCCAAGCATATTTACTAATTGGAACATTTAAATGATATATTCACCTATTTCCCTATAAAACGGAGAGAGCGAGCGAGCGAGCGAGCGAGAGAGAGACTCACTTTAGGCCTTAAATTGCTTTTTGAAAAATTAATACTGAATTGTCACAGAATAGTTACAGGATGTGTATATGGTATAAAGAGTCATGATCAAATGTCTGTTCATCCTTTGCTCAAAAACTCCCTTTAGTGTCACATCTCCCTCACATCACAGGAAAACCAGTGTTCACCACGATCCTCCCCTCTGACCTTGCCTCCTATTCCCTGATGGCTGGGCTCCAGCGCCCCCCCTCCCCTGCCCCCGACTTCCTGCTGACTGCTCCCTCTCAGACTCTGTCCCTCCTCCGCCTGCCCCTCCCCTTTCCCACACGGCCCCAGGGCTGGGTTTCACCCAAATGCCACCTCCACAGGGAGCCCATCCCTGGCCAGCTGCACACAATTTCAACACTTACCCCAGTCGACACTTCTTCTGTGCTTCATTTTAAAAATCCCTTAGCATTTATCACTATATAACATATATTATTTATTAATTGTATTTGTTGCCTATCTCCAAGCACCAGAAGTCAGCTCCAAAGGACAAAATGTCTATTTTGTTCACTGCCATCTCTGTGATGCCAAAGAAATATTTGTTGAATGTGTGTATGAGTAAACACCCTTGTATCTACCATGCAATTGAAGGCATAGGACAAATCCCCTGCATGACCCTCCCCTATTCCCCTCTTCCCTCCCCCATCAGAGGTGGCCACACATCTAAACTTATCCTTCCTCTGCTTTGCTTTAAGCTTTGTGTGTTTGAAACACAGTATGTGTTTGTCTCCCAAAGATATACTGTTTCGTGTTGCATAGTTTTGACTTTCTATAAGGGCAATCATACTGTATGCATTCTTCAGTGATGTGGTTTTGTTCACCCAACATCATGTTTCAAAAATTCATCCATGTTTTGTGTCCCTTTTATTCAGTTTTCACCATCATATGATACTCTTTTTTTTTTTTTAAGATTTCATCCTTCCATTTTTGCAAGAGAGAGGGAGGGAGAGAGCATAAGCGGAGGGTGGGGTGGGAAGAGGCAAAGGGAGAAGCAGACTCCCCGCTGAGCAGGGATCCAGACCCGGGATTTAGTCCCAGGACCGTGGGATCATGACCTGAGGCGAAGGCAGACGGTTAAGGACTGAGCCACCCAGGTGCCCTGTATGATATTCTATTACATGATTTCACCACAATTAATTTATCCATCTTGCTCTTTATTGATATCTGGATTATATCGAGTTTTGGTATTATGAAAATTGTTGCTATGAACATATGCAATCCTGTGCAATTATGTAAGGTTTTTTTTAGATTACCCATCTAGGAGTGGACTCGATAGGTTGTAAGGTCTTTTGTTCTTTATTTTTTTGTAAATGTTTTATTTATTTATTTATTTGAGAGCGAGAGAAGCAGACTCCCTGCTGAGCAGGGAGCCTGATGTGGGACTTGAACACAGGACCCTGGGATCATAACCTGAGCCAAAGGCAGATGCTTAACCAACTGAGCCACCCAGGCACCCCAAGTCCTTTGTTCTTTGTCTTTATTGGATAGTGTCAATTACTTCCAAAGAGATTGTTCCAATGTACATTTCCTTCAGCAACTATGTAACTGTTCTCGTTGTTCCACAGCCTCCTATAATTCGAGGTTATCAGATTTTTACATTTTCGCCAATCTGTTGGCAATAAAACAGCCTAGTGGTTTCAATGAGCATTTTCTCAATTATCAGTGATATTGAGCTTCTTTTTTTTTTTTTTTTTGTATTTGAGTTTCTTCCTCTGAAAAGTGTCTCTTGATTGTTTTTTATTGGGTTATTTTTCTCTTTTTTATTTGCAAGCTTCCCTTACATACTCTGGATATAAACAGCTTGTCAGTTATACATGTTGCAATATACTCTCCCAGGCATGAGATTGTGGGCTTTTTATTTTCTTTATGTTTTCTTTTCATGAACAGGAAATTCTTTCTATTTTAGTGTAATTGAATATATATATTTTTCCCTTTATGACATAGTTATTTTTATATTTTTTCAAAGAAATCCTTTTAAATTCAGAAGTTATAAAGATATTTAACACTGTCTTCTAATTGTTTTATGGTTCTTCCTTTTAAATTTAAGTATTTAATCCACCTAGAATTGATTTTTTTTAAAAGTATAGTATGATGCTCACTTCGAGTGTATCATCAATGTCCTGTTCGTTGAAAGATCCAATCTGTTCCCACTGGTCTGCATCTGCAGTTTTCATATTTGAATGGGTCTGTGTCTTTTGTTTCATTGGTTTCTTTGTCTATCCTTTCATTCAGTATTTGTTCTCTCTTTTTTAAAAAAAGATTTTATTTATTTCAGACTCCCCGCTGTGCAGGGAGCCCCATGTGGGGCTTGATCCCAGGACCCTGGGATCATGACCTAAGCCCAGGGCAGACGCCTCACTGACTGAGCCACCCAGGCATCCCCCCCAATATTTGGTCTATTAATTTTATTTTTATTTTATTGTGGCAAGAACACTTTACATGAGATCTAAGTGTACAATACAGATGCTTATCTACAGGCACAAAGTTGTACAGCAGATCATTCATTTTGCATAACTGAAATTTTATACCTTTTGATTAATAGCATCCAATTAATAACACTTTAGAAAGTAAGAATAGAAAGCTACTTCCTTAACGCACCAGTGATACGTCTCAGGAGCCAATGCTTAATGATGAAGGGCTACGAATATTCTCAATTATACTAGATAAGACAAGTATGCTCATTATTTATTATAATTTGTATTGTTCTGAAAGTGCTAAATAATGCAAAAATCTAATAACAAGCAGTATACCAGCTGGGAAGGAGAGAGGCAGTATTCCCTTATTTCTAGATGTTATCACTATATTTATGAAAAAAAATCATTGAAAACAGTAAGACGGTTCTGTAAGGTGGTCAGTCGGAATTTACATGCAAAAACAACGGATTCTTTTTAATGGAAACAATATCATGAAAGAAGAGATTCCACTCAAAATCAATAAGACACAACATATCTAGGAACCCTAATACATCTATGAACAAATACCAGCTGAGGGTGGGGGGCTTTTTACATTATCACTTAATCCTCAAAGCAAAATATGAGTAGGTGTTGTTATAACCATCTTGTGGTGGAAAAAACTGAGCTTCAGGAAGGTTCAGGAGCTTCCCAAGGTCATTCAGAGGACACAGCAGAATCAGGATATTAACCATTAGGCAAGGCTCTACCTTTACAAAGAAAACCGTAAGGACTCTACTAAGGGTTCATAAAACACCCAATTCGGTGGAGATAAGTTTTGAAGAGGACGGCAGCATGTCATGAAGGACATCCATTCTCATCATATCACATCTGAGTTAAAATCACATCCAATAAAGTCCTGACAGATTTTTTTTTTTCCACAACAAACTTACTGATATACAATTTAATTTTCATAGCAGGATTTTTCTGTTAATTCTCTAAGTGATTCCAAGTTCTGGAGTTTAAACAGAAATTCTAAAAAGAAGGTGGAGGGGTGAGCTTGCCCTAGCTGAGACTAAAATACACTCTAAAGCTCCAGTCAATAAAATAATGAAGCACTGGGTTAGAAATAGAACAGTGTTCTCTATCTGGGGCAATTTTGCCCCTCAAATGTCTGGGGACATTTTTGATTGTTACAATGGAGGGACAATATGTTACTGTCATCTGTAGAGGGCGGGGACAATGCACACAGTGCACAGGACACCCTCTTTCTCCCACCTCCAACAATAATCTGGCCCCAAATAAAGAATAATCTGGCCCCAAAGTGTCAAAATGCCAAGTCTGAGAAACTAAAATAAACAAACAAATAGAACAGAGTAGAGAATGTAGCATTAGATCTAGGTATCTACTGAAATATAATCAAATATAAAGGTGTCATTAAATCAATAGAAAATGATGAATTTTAGATAATTAGTGAGTGATTTGAGAAAAAAAGGGAAAGCTAATTCTAACCTCATCTCTTGTACCAAATCTGAGAATGCATAAAAATTAAAAATATCCCCACAGTATGTAAAACAGGCAAAATACAAAACACAACTTGGGGAAAAAAATCTGCACTACGTGTGTCAGACAAAAACATTAATACCCCTGATATGTTATGCAAAGAGTTTTTACAAATCAATAAGGAAAAGACAAACCATACAGATAACATAGGCAAAGCACACAAACAGGATATTCAGAAGTTAAAAACATATATAAAATATAATGAAAATTATCTATAAAATGCAAAACATATAAAATACAATAATAAAATATGGTAATAAAAAATGCAAATTCAAATGAGATATCATTTTGACAAGAAAAAATACGAAAGCCCTCAGTGACTGAAGACAGAGTCTTGAGTCCCACCGCCTGGGAAGGAATCCTGTAGTGCCTTCCCTTACTGGCAGTGACAAGCATTACTAGCAATATAAGCTTTCTACTCTCCAATCTCATCGGAAAGCTACAAAGGGCACTCACCGCAGATGTGGTTACATAATGAATAGTCTAAATTTATGGTGCCCAAATGCTGGCTAAACAGCATTCTTTTATATAGACTGACCTTATTTGACAGTATAAATCTGTACAAATTCAATATTCCTGGCGCAAATCCACTAGAGGCAATATCAGGAAATTTTATTAGCTGTAATGATTTATTCAGGCCTCTAGAGTGCCATTCATTTCCCAGTAGAAAAGTACTTTAGAGTATTTCAGTATTTCATTATTCACTGATTTCCCCTTAAAGTCCATTAAAAGTTCAAGTAAAAAAAAAAATCTCCTACTGGGCTACAAACATCCTTAATGTTCTGGGCAATAGTTACAAATATTTCTGAAGAAATAATATTTGTACATAACCCTCGTATCTTGCAAGGAGCTATTCTATATTAGAAAAAAAATTCCTTTCCATTTGCTGTCCCTAACTTACCTGAAGTTCATGATTTGGTACAGCACTCAAATATGACTGTTGTTATTTATCATGTCTAAGGAAAGTGTGATTCCCCCGCAGCCTGGGGTCAGGCGAAACCCTAAATCCCAGTGCAGATTTACCCTGGCTGCCTGCATCCCTGGAGACCATTTCTGTGAAACTGAAGCTGCCTCTCTGCCAGCACAGAGAGGCCCTCGAACGCCACGGGTGGGCTGCTTGGACTTGCACCAAAACCTGTCCTCTGGCAGCATATCACATCTCTGGCTAGCCCGACCGTGTCATCCTTGCCCGGCTCAGGTCCCCACCAGTCGCAGCTGCCAACAGGGGGCAGGCAGTTCCCCTTTCTGAGCGCAGGGATCCTGCTAAGGCCTGTGGGTTACGTGGGGAAAACATGACTCAGAAACAAAGCATTTAGGAAAGGAAAGGAGTTACATGAAGTCACTCTTCAGAAGAAGAAGAAATAAAACACCCAATAGGAATTTTAAGGCAAAAGAAAAAAAAAACCCACACAAGATTACAAAGCTCACGTCAGTTAATGGCAAGCCTATTCACCAAACTTGGGACATCTTTAGCCAACAGCTCTGCAAACGTGAAGGGTAAAGTTGTTCTATTAGGGAACTAACTTATGGGAGATGCTCAGAATCTTCCACTGTTTTCTCAACGTCCTTGGAATGAATCCCCAGGTCCTTACTGTGCCTTATAAGGCAGGTCTCTTTGCTCCCTGACTTTCCTCTCACTTTCTGCTTCTGCTCTGGCTCTGACCACGCTGGACCTTTTGCTGTTCTTCAAACACATCATGCAGGCCCCTGCCTCAAGCAAATATTTGTTGAATGAATACATGAGCACGAGTTTAAAAGTCTGACAAACAAGGTGGTGCAGAAAAACCAACAACTCTTCCCGTGTCTTCTCCTGTGGCCAGCACGGTGGTGGGGTGAGGACGTTCCCACAATGTGCTCAGCCGAGCAGTCGAATTCTCCCAAGGCCCTGCGGACGCCCAGGGCTGGCTACCTCTCAGCTCTCCAGTGACCTCCACGTGCTTCCAGCAGGAGCATCGCGTCCTGGCAGCACCCCGGGCCTCCGGTGCCAGTGCCTCACAGGGTGACGTTGGCGGGCAGCGGGCTTCCGTACAGTAATTATTCTGGGCACAAAATCCTGCCCTGGATGTTCCTCTAGCCCAGCACCTGTCCTGCCCCTCTCCCACACGCAACCCATGCTATTTTCCCCCTCGGACCCCTTTCCCCTTATCCTCTGACTGTTCAGCTGACCATGAAGGTGTCTAATGTCCTGGCACGCTCAGGACTCCCTAGGGCTGGGGTGGGGGACAGGCCGATCTCAACATCAGCTGCAGTTAGGTGAAGCTGGGTACATCTTAGCACGCGAAAATGGTGATTGCAAGACTCCTAAATGCCACTAGGTAGTAAAAAGGATCAGAAAGGAAAGAAGGAAAATTCTTCAGATCCAGCAAAGGTAACTTGTTTGTTATGAGCCATGAAGAAGAAGGAGAAGGAGGAAGGGGAGGGGGAGGAGGAGGAGAAGAAAGAGGGGGAGGAGGGGGAGGAGGGGGAGGAGGAGGGGGAGGGGGAGGAGGGGGAGGAGGAGGGGGAGGGAGAGGAGGAGGGGGAGGAGGAGGGGGAGGAGGGGGAGGAGGGGGAGGAGGAGGAGGGGGAGGACAGGGAGGAGGAGGAGAGGGAGGAGGGGGAGGAGGGGGAGGGGGAGGGGGAGGAGGGGGAGGAGGAGGAAGGAGGAAGAAGAGGTTAAAGAAATCTAAACTCGGTAATAATTTGTGCCAAACTATTTCTTTTGTTCCCTCCCTAAGATAACTTTGTGATCATTCTATTTTTTTCCCAGCCTTGGCTGAATGTTGGAATCACTTGGGGATCCGTCAAGAAAGTGTGAGCCCACCCCCAGGGATGCTGAGATAGTTGGGCTGGAGGGTGGCCTGGATGTTGAGAGATTCTGGTGTGTACTTTTATATCAGCAGTTAAAATGATAGGTTATAATAATTTATAATGATTTTGGCATAATGTTTAATTCAAGTGCTTACGTCTATTAACAAATACAATCGGCAGATATCTTTGGGATCACACAGAACTACAGGGCCATATTGGGTCACTCTGCTGTAGACATCACTTGGGATGTTTTACAGAGAGAATGAAGAATACTCGGGAATCCAGCAATTCTTAATAGTGTTGAGGAGAGGCTGTTAAAGAAGTTTCTTCTTTATTCTTACAAACTGTCTATTTGATGGCAGGAGATGGCAGGGCACAGGGCGTGGGGGGATTAGCAAGTGACAGGAAAGAATAAAATCTTGGAGAGCAAGCAGTTTTTCACTTGAGCAGCTGGCTCTCAAAAATTCTAAAATTTGATTGTCAGCATTATAATTTGTATTTTATCCAAGAAGTGAGAGGTTCAGGCTATTGCAGAAAAGGACTATATTGCTGAGGTACCTCCCTTGAAGCCATGAAACAGATGACATCAGGGGTATTGAAGAGGCTTTTGTCTCCTTCACGGGAACACCCTTCTCCTCTGAACTTAAGCTCAGTTCACATGGCGTGCTCGGTGTATTATCCCATGGCCTCGAGACTGTCACAGTCAACATGCCACCACTTTTCCAGCACCGTGTCAGGAGCAGACAGCACTTGAAAGCTGACCAACTGTTCTTTGCAAATTCGGCCAGGCATTACCTGGCATCCCAGGCCGCGTTTGTCGTCGGTGTGGTCTCAGCCTCCATCTGTCGTGGTCCCCGCACACCTTTTCCAGCTTATCTGACAGCTCGTGAACCAGTCATCTAGCTGGATGGAAGTCCTTCCTCCTTTCAGCCACGCAGGACGAGCGGTCATCACACGCTTCCCTCACACACTTCCGTAGTGATGGTTTTATACAGTTAGCAGCCGGCGCCGCACACGAGTGATAGCAAATCCCACGGGAGGGCTCGGGACATGCTCCCCCCAGAATGTGGCATCTTGGGCTATACTGAACATGTTAAGTTGAAGGAATCTGGGAACTGGCAGGTGCAGGAAGGACTTTCTGATCTTCCCTGAAAGCAGGTAAGAAGGACTTCATGTGAGAGTTCTGGAAGGGAGGGACATCTTTATTCCTGAAGACAAAGGGACACAGAGAGGAATCTGAGTGGACAGCCTTGCTAAATTTCCCCAGTCTATTAGTTAGTTCACACTCTGCCCTTATGTATCTTTCCACAGCTTCCAGCTCTTCATCAAGCCCAACACAAAACACTCAGGCTTAACTCTTTCTTCAGGTCTTCATTTCCTTACAAAGACTCTGGTGTCACATAAACCTTAAATTAAATAAATCTGTACACTTTTCTCTTATTAGTCTGTCTTTCAGTACAGGGGTGCCAGTTGAGAACTTAAAGGGTAAGGGTAAAAGATATTTTTTCTCCTTTACAATACTATGCACATCCAAAAATTTCATCCAATAAAGGAATTTCACCAATAGCTTATTCTGTGTTTTCTCAAAAATATTTGTCACTGTCCTCGAGACTGGTTTTATAAGCTCCTCTGTGAAGCTGTAACTTGATCCTGTGTTTGCTCCAACGAATGCAGCATTGAATGCCAGCTACCTGCTCTTGAGCTCATCCCCTATTAACAAACCTCATACTGGAAAGTAATATATTCTGTTTGCTTTACAGAATACTCTCTCTCTCTTTTTTTAAAGATTTTATTTATTTATTTGACAGAGAGAGAGACAGCGAAGAGAGGGAACACAAGCAGGGGGAGTGGAGAGGGAGAAACAGGCTTCCCGCCGAGCAGGGAGCCCGATGCGGGGCTTGATTCCAGGACCCTGGGACCATGACCCAAGCTGAAGGCAGACGCTTAATGACTGAGCCACCCAGGCGCCCCTAAAGAATACTCTTAAGAAAGAAGTCACTATATTTTGCTAAAAAAAAGCCATGAGAATGTCAAAAATCTATGCCACTTTTGCAGAAATATTTGTGTATTAGGCACCCAAAGGAAAATGGAGGAAGTCTTGCTGTTCAATTTGTTCCGCTCATCCTTCTAGTCATTTGACCCAGAGCTGGTTTTACGTTTATTGTATTATTCTGTGCTATGGTATTTGCTCCTGTTGTCATCTCTGATTTTCCATCTCAATGAACATCTTTTGAGCCGTCGATCCTTTTTAGTGAAATTGGTGTCATAACAAACACAGAAGGAACAACAAATTAGGCAAAGTAACAAGCTCGGCTGAAGAGTAGACCCACAGAGGGTGTGAGAATCTGAGAAGAATGCCCGTGCAAGCACGATGCTTGCCGATGCCCAGGGACAGGTCCTACCCTCACAGCGCACACTGCCGTTGTTAGGAAGAAAGCAAGATTGCGTGGAAATAATAGCCAATGTTCCATGTCCTATTTGTCGGATTATGTAAACAAAATTGTTTCAACTCTATTCCTCTGAAACCGCCAAACCATATGCCCCCCCGCCCCCCGACAGGACGCCCTCTGAGAAATGTGGGACAGCAAGCTCCACGCAGTTAAGACCACGTCCGGATTTCCTCCTTTCAACCCCTGCTGGCCAGCCTGGGACCTGGGGACGGTCAGTTCCGTAGATACTCACTGAGGAAGTGAGCACGTCCACCCCTACGAGCCCCCGCCACAAGAAGTGTTCATGATTTCTCCCACTTCATTGTCTCTACTCTTAGATCCACACTCATGTTAAGAAGTAGATGCAGGCGAATTCTATTTTTCCATCTCCTTAGAGTGCTTGAGGGCTAACAGTCACACCTGGAGCTGAGGATGACAAATCGTTTTTGATTTGTGTGTCAACAATAATTAAGTGGTAGTGACTGCCTGGAGCACTGGGGTGAGAAGGATTTGAGGTCACATCTGATCTCAGTGGAAAAGGGGCTGGTGATCAATTAGTCCTGTGGTAGTGGGCTGGGAGTGAAAAATGACACCACATCGGCCACGTATTTCCATTCCCATCTTTACTTCATTATTCTGACAGCAGAAAACTAAACGCTTTAGATGCTGATGGTAGAGTTTAAGGTGCCAGCAATGAGCTGAAGGAGGGATTGAGGATGTTAGCCTTTTGATGGATTCTCCCCAAATCCCAAGGCTCCACGTGCCTACAACCTGCTCCATGCCGGATAGTAGGTGAGGTTTTAGGGACAATCAGTGACACAAATCAGGGGTTCTCATACTTGTCTGAACACCTGAAATACCCATGGAACTTTATAAAAATCAATTCTTAATTGAGGACTATGAGACCATATTCTCAGGGTTTGGTATTTAAAAAAAAAAAAAAATCCCCCGATGACTCAGATGCACACAAGTTTGGGAAATAATGATAAAAATCTGCTGGGGGGAACTGAAGTCTGACTTCTTCCCAGCAGGATGCCTAGGAAGCTGTTTGTCAAATCTGCTGCTCGAGGATTTTATACAACAACGCGAGGCGAAGTAGTGTATTTCTAGACTTTGATGTCTAGATATCCGGTTGTCTCTCTTTTGGGGAGGTTGGCAGTCCTTGAAAATCACTGCATATATCCTTTAATTCATTAGGGTTTGAAAACAATAGTACTCTAATTATATCATTCCTTTTTCATATTTCGCCTGGGCTATTTCTATAAAGAAATCTTTAATTCTTTGTTTCTATTACTTGCCTCTTTAGTAACTACGTAATTACCCTGAGTTACAGTTCATATAGGAAAGACAAGATAAATGATTGATGTTTCCATTTATATGTCAGTTTTTTTATTAATAATGTTTTAGAAATGTTAACCTCTCAACTGAAATATAAAAGGCATTTCTTTAGGCAAAATATGTATATAATGAATAAGCTATTTTTCAGCAAAGATTGGCCTTTGGCAGCAAGGGCACGCAGCCCCATGTGGGAGAGTCCTCAAAGCCGCGGTGCTCATGGCTCCAATCTCCACTCAGTTTGCACAGGCCACCTGGAGGATGAGTTTTACAGTCATCCCTTCTAGCAATGATGACACGTAGAAAAAAATGAGACACTGTAGATTTTTACTTTCTTTTTTTCTTTTTCTTTTTTAAGAGAGAGAGAGAGAGAGCACATGCAAGTGGGGGAGGGGGAGGGGGAGGGGCGGAGGGAGAGAGAGAATCTCAAGCAGGCTCCACACCCAGACTGGAGGGGCTGGATCTCACAACCCTGAAATCATGACCTGAGCCAAAATCAGAAGTCAGACACTTAACCAACTGAGCCATCCAGGTGCCCCAGATTTACTTTTTGATTTACTGGCTCTTTGTTGATCAAATCAGTGAGAGAAACAACAGATATGTCTGTGTGCTTTGGAGCATAACAGTTTATTTTGGCTTCATTTTTTGGAACCCAGATTCTTCCCTATAAGCTGCCATGCCATGTCCACGGCACAGTCTTCCCCAAATGCCTCCACACATCTTCCCCTCTAGTGGAGCTATCTACTCCCCCGTTTCTCTGCTGCTTCTACTATTAAGTAATTAAGTTAATTTGCAAAATGTTTTGTCTTCGTAGTCATCAAAATGGTTCATTGCCAGGGCAACTAGAAATGATGAACCCTCATTTCAGGGTTCAGTAGGATTGTATGCTCTTATTTCATTAAATTCCAAATGTCTTTTTGGTTCCTGTCACTCCTATGGTCCAAAACGTGTAAAGCATTCACCTGTTTGTAGTACTGCTGACTGACTTTGAGCCAGACTTCCTGAACCTGATTCTTCTCTGCCATTGACTGGCTGTGTGATCTTTGGCCAGTTACTTAACCTCTCTGTGCCTATATCCCTCATCCACATAAGTACCTGTCTCATAGGGTTGTCCTGGAAATTAAATCAGAAAATGTTCAAAGCCCTTGGAATTATAGTTGGCGTACAATGTGTGCCCAGTGGATTTTAGTTTTTATTATTATTCTGCTGATCTCTTCCTGATTTAGATCGTTTCTGTACAGGGTAATGTCAACCTGTTTAATCTTCTGTAAATTCCCTAACATGATTTATTTTACTTTGACTAATTAGGACTAATAGTTTTCCTTCCCACAATGCAAATGATCTGATCAATATCTCCCACTTAACATATACCCTGGGAATTTACTTCTTATATGACCACATTGCCAAGCCTGAGTATAATAAATACTGAAAAAATGTGATTGCTATTTTATTTTCAATATTACATTTAAAGATTCTAGACTAGATATGAGCCAATTGTTTCTTCCTTTTTCTTTTTCTTTCTTTCTTTCTTCTTTCTTTCTTTCTTTCTTTCTCTCTCTCTCTCTCTCTCTCTCTTTCTTTCTTTCTTTCTTGACAGAGAGAGCGAGAGAGCACAAGCATGGGTAACAGTAGAGGGAGAGGGAGAAGCAGGCTTTGA
Organism: Eumetopias jubatus; assembly: GCF_037043125.1. NCBI lineage: Eukaryota > Metazoa > Chordata > Mammalia > Carnivora > Otariidae > Eumetopias > Eumetopias jubatus. The sequence continues at coordinate 14,902,467 of NW_028274823.1, forward strand.
TGCGGGGCTCCATCCCAGGACCCTGGGATCATGACCCAAGCTGAAGGCAAACGCTTAACCATCTGAGCCACCCAGGCGCCCCTCTTTTTTTTATTTATATAGATACCACAATTATGTCTCCAATCATGCAGGTTTATACAAATTTCAGACAAAACTGTTTTCAGATTCAGTTTAAAAGAGAAGTTTGCCTAAAACAGGCTAATTTTAGTTAGTCATATAACAACATATTTTGAGTACATTGGATGATTAGATGAGACTTTAATAGTAATTATGATTAAAACTTCTGAGAGAGTAGATAAAGAGATGGAGTATTTCACCTGAAAACTGGAATTTATAAAGAGAAATCACGTAGAAATATATAGAACAAAAAATGAAAGAATTAAAATTGAGTCCAGGGGCGCCTGGGTGGCTCAGTCGTTAAGCGTCTGCCTTCGGCTCAGGTCATGATTCCAGGTCCTGGGATCGAGCCCCACATTGGGCTCCCTGCTTGGCGGGAAGCCTGACTCTCCCTCTCCCACTCCCACTGCTTGTATTCCCTCTCTCACTGTGTCTCTCTCTGTCAAATAAATAAATAAATAAATAAATATTTAAAAAAATAAATAAAATAAAATAAAATTGAGTCCAATGGGTGAGTTTACTAGCATATCAGAAACAGTAGAAGAGAAAATTAGTATAGTGGAAGAAAGGACAGTAAAAAGTATCCAGATTAAAGGACAGAGAAAAAAACCTGGTAAATATGGAAAAGGCCATAAACAACTACAGTACACAAAGACAAGATTTAATACATGTGTGTGTAATTTCCCAGAAGAGAGGAAAGAAAGAATGAGGAAAAAGCAACATTACAAAAGGTACCGGTTGAGAATTTTTCAAAACTGATAAAGTCATAAAAGACCCTAAATAGACAAAGCAATTTTAAAATGAAAGAAGAACAGAGTTAGATACATCACACTTCCTGATCTCAAATTATATTATAAGACATAATAATCAAAAGAGTGTGGTACTGGCATAAAAACAGACATATAGACCAATGGAACAGACGAGAGAGCCCAGAAATAAGCCCAAGCATAAATGATCAACTAATTTTGACAAGGGTGCCAAGATATAGTGTGGGGCAGGGACAGTCTTTTCAGTAAATGGTGCTGGGAAAACTGGATATCCACACGCAAAAGAATGAAGTTGGACTCTTATACCATATGCAAACCAACTCAAAATCGGTTAAAGACTTAAAGACCTGAAACTGTAAAACTCCTACAAGAAAGTATAGGCAGTAAGTTCTTGGCTTTGATCTCGATGATGAGTTTTTGGATATGACACAAAAAGCTCAGGCAAGAAAAGAAAAAATGAGCAAATGGAACTACGTCAAACTAAAAAGCTTTGGCATAGCAAAGGAAGGCATCAACAAAATGAAAAGGCAACCTATAGATTGGAAGAAGATACTTGCAAATCCTATTTCTGATTAGGGGTTAATAGACAAAATATGTACATACAACTCAACAAAACAAAACAACCTGCCCCACCCCCAAAAAACTCCAAATAGTTTGATTGAAAGATGGGCAAAGGACCTGAATAGACATTTTCCAAAGATGGCTTACAAATAGCCACTAGGTAGATGACAATGGTGCTTAACATCATTCATCTTCATGGAAATACAAAACAAAACCATAATGAGATTCCTCACACCTGTTTGGCTATTATCAAAGAGAGAAGAGATACCAAGTGCTAGTGAAGATGTGGAGGAAAGAAAAGTCAGGTGCACTGTTAGTGGGAATGTAAATTGGGACAGCCATTGGAGGTTCCTCAAAAATCTAAAAATAGAACTACCATATAATCGAGCAAACCCTCTTCTGGATAGATACCCAAAGGAAATGAAATCAGTACCTTGGAAATCAGCATCCATTAAAGTTGTCCCTACTCTATAAATCTGCAATTCCAATCCTAGGTTTACACTCAAAATAAATGCATACAAAATATATGTTCAGAAATATTTGTACATACAAAAAGATTCATAGAAGCATTATTTGTAATAGCCTCACACCAGAAGCAACTTAAGTGTCCATCAACTATAGAATGGATAAATAAATTGTCACACAAGTGTTCTACACAACACTGAAAAAGATCAAACTAGTATTATTTGCAACAATTCTAGAGACATAATATCGGACAAGCCAAGAATGAATAAATACTGTATTTGTGTCCAGTTTAAACAACAAACAAAAACAAAGTATGGTAATAGAAATCAGAATAGTGGTTACTTTGGGTGAGTCATGATTGGGAAAGGTAGAAAGGAGACGTCTATGATGCCATTAGCATTCTTTTTGAAAGAATTTATGTGGGTGTGTTTACTCTGAAAAAATACATTGAGCTGCACCTTTACAATTTATGCACTTACTTGGATACATTGTTATACTTCAATAAAAAGTTCAAATGAAAGCAAAATGTGGCAGCCATGTCCTAGGAGCTTCCTTCCTATCTGGTGCCTAGGTTATATCATATACATTTAGCATTGATATCTAGTGTTTGCCCTCTTTGCCAATCTGGAATTCACCCACTGGCCCCGTTTATCTTCCCTCTAAATCGCCCCAGCAACGGGGGAGCCAAGCCTGTTGTCCATGGAGTGAACAACCGAAGGAGAGGGCGTGTGTCAGAATTAAGGATATAGCTCTGCAAACAGGAGTTACTCAGATGACAGGAGCTACAAAGAAATGGCAGGGTTTTGCTCGATTCAATGCAAAGTATCAGCGCCCCAAAGATCCATTAGTCATAGATTTTTTTCTGTAGTCACATAAAAATGGAAATACACCTAACTTTAAATCAGCTGCCATGTAGCGACCTATTGTCCTTTTGCTATGAGGGGTGACCTAAATTTAAATTTAATACAAAGAATAGTTATAGAAAATTATGTTGCCTGGTAAACTATTAATTTATTTAACCCCATGACATTCAAGTTGCTGTACCCTTTTCTAGCTTTTTCTTTACTCCACAACACTGTTTATACACATGAGTAATGTGATATTTCAGATGAATTGGTGTTTCGATACAGTATTAAATTGAAATCAATAGCTGGTGAAATTCTGTTAAAAGATAAACTTGGCCGCTTGACTAAAACACTCTTGTCACTTTTTAAGAAAACAAAGCCTACCAGTTAATTGTGTTAAATTGGTTTGTCGACAAAGCTTAAATGCTCTACTCGCACTTGGGTGGTTGCTGTTCAATCAAGGGTAAAGTTCAGTCTCTGGATAGAAATATCTTTATTGATTACTACACCAGCAGCAATTACATCGAAACAGAGGCTAGTGGGTAAGATCTTTAAGTTCTTATAGAACCTTATGACAGATGCTGAAGAACATCCACAACGTGTGCCCTTTCTGCTCCCATGCCCTGGACATTCTGTGAAGTCCGAGGGTCTCTATTATACTTATATACATATAAGTATATATATACTTAGTGCTCACATGCCCCTTGTCCCACCCAAAACATGTGTTAGGGACAATTCCCAGTACACTGGCAGAGTACAGGTCCTCAAGCTTCTCTGTCTTTACTGATCTCAAGTCATGCATTTAACACAATTAACTGGTAGGCTTTGTTTTCTTAAAAAGTGACAAGAGTGTTTTAGTCAAGCGGCCAAGTTTATCTTTTAACAGAATTTCACCAGCTATTGATTTCAATTTAATACTGTATCGAAACACCAATTCATCTGAAATATCACATTACTCATGTGTATAAACAGTGTTGTGGAATAAAGAAAAAGCTAGAAAAGGGTACAGCAACTTGAATGTCATGGGGTTAAATAAATTAATAGTTTACCAGGCAACATAATTTTCTATAACTATTCTTTGTATTAAATTTAAATTTAGGTCACCCCTCATAGCAAAAGGACAATAGGTCGCTACATGGCAGCTGATTTAAAGTTAGGTGTATTTCCATTTTTATGTGACTACAGAAAAAAATCTATGACTAATGGATCTTTGGGGCGCTGATACTTTGCATTGAATCGAGCAAAACCCTGCCATTTCTTTGTAGCTCCTGTCATCTGAGTAACTCCTGTTTGCAGAGCTATATCCTTAATTCTGACACACGCCCTCTCCTTCGGTTGATGAGCACAGTGAAATGTGCTCCATGTTTTATAGAGTCCAGTATACACTGTTAATACTCCAAGAGCAACAATCGTTTTTTTGTTTGTTTTGTTTTTAACAATATTCTATCAACAGCATATTTTCACATGCTGTTATCCTTAAATTTCAAGATTGGTTCCAAACCAGAATTTTAACCAGAGTAAGATATTTAGACCTTGAGAGTTAAAAGTTTCACTGCACATAGGTAGAGGTTAGATTCACTAAAAATGCGTATAATGCTGTGGTTTGTTGATCATTAAACGGGCACAGGATGACGCAATATGCTCGCTCTTCCACTAGAGGACACTCTAACAAATATATTAAACCAAGCAAGTGCGCCTTTCCACAATAAAAAGACAAATCAAACTTCAGGAAAACACGAATTTATTGTGTACAATCAGTATACATCATAAAAACGTATAAATACCTAATTAGGGCTTTATATGGTTGGGGAGAATTATGACCACACAAGAAAATCCAAATTTTATTTTTTTGTTGATTGATTCACCCATCTATTCACTCATTTGTGTATACGTGCCATCACCTAATTAACCAAAGGGTTTCAGAATGAGGAAGCGATCTCAGAAATCATAAATGTTATCTTCGTTTTACAGGTGGACACACTGAGGCCTGAGGAGGAGAAATGACTTGCCCTAGTCCAAGTCATTAACTGAATCTGTGATCAGGATGAGACCTGAGATTCAAGTCCTGCTCTATTCTCTATGCTAAATTTTAAAATACTGTGGAAGTTCAAAACGGAATAAACCTCTGTTTCTGAGATTTCAGAAAACTTCATCCTGCACTGTTGGTACGAAATAATGTGTCCCATATTCCTTTTGTTTTCTGCATTTTGCTTTTTCCACGCTATGTGTTTTGGACTCCGCGGGCCTGTCTCCTTCCCTCTGTGATAACCAGTTTCTGGTCTTGAAAATCCATGGACCTTTGTCAGTGTTGGTGAGAGAAACCTCTGTCAATAAGACTGAGATAATGTTGCATCTTCCCTTCAGCTTCAGAGAAGAAGCAAATGGCTCTGTGCATAAGAAAAACATTGTTAGTAAAACGACGTTAGGTAATGATGCTGTATCCTGTGAAAGCAACCATCGTCCTGAAAAAGGTCTAATTCTCATTGGTTGACTTAACTATATTTTGTCATGGAAATAAAATTGAAATTCCTTTCTGTTCTCCAGAAGCTATAAATACGCATGTCTTTTCATTTTTAAGCCAGAAGGGAGTCACTAAGCTTCCCTTTTCTTACACTTGCACGTGGAATAATGGTTTGGATGGAGCTCTTCCTTAAACAAAGAGCTTGAGAGTCTTACCTCCCTGAACGGTGTACAGAAGCATAGCCTACTGCTCTTTGAGCGACGAGTTGAGTTCAAGTGGCATTCTCTTCCGCCACACACTCACACATTTCTAATCTTGAATTCTTTTAAGTGTGAGGTTTCTTGTGGTTGTTGAGAAATGATGGACTGAAGCTTGGTAATTCCATCTGTTTTCATGATCAATGGGCATCCTTCTGCCATTCACTCAGGGCCGCTGAAGTGCATCAGAGATGAGCCTGAGGTGACTGTGTTAATCACGCTCTGGGTGGTGTCATCCTAAATCTACTGGGCACAGCCTCTGGCTCCCTCTGCCTGGGACCCTCAAGGAAATAACTGCTCTTCTGGCCACAGCACACAGTCAACAGATCCTTGATGGACAGATGTGTGTGTGGATGAGTGAAATTCCAGTTCTAGTTCTCCGGGATCTTAGCAACTGCAAACATAAAGCACACCGAATTCCAAAATGGAATCATTTGTAACAACGGATGTGGTGACCACAGGACTCAGAAATGAAAGCTGACTGATTTCTGTCTATTGTTACGGCTTCCACACGAGATCAGTGAGCAGAGGGCCAAGAAGGTGAGAAGAGCAGTATTTTCTTTGCTTCTCTCTCTCTGTGCCTGCTTTGATCCCAGTGTTTTCCATGATAGATTCTAAGCAAGGATTTCCTTTCCCGTGTCCTGCTCGGTGCTGCGCAGAGCACTAGAACGGGCTATCTTGTGTTTTGCATAAAACCTCATTACTTCACACAATGCCCCGCACAGGAGGAAAACAGGAGCATAACTCAGTAAATGTGTGTTCAATGAATGAATGAAAGCAAATCCTATGAAAAGAGAGGAAAAATATGTGACCAGGGCAAGGCTAAATGTTTATAAAATGCAAATATAGAAAATAGGCTGCCCAAGGAAGAAAACATTGGCCCCAAGTCTTTGGCCCCAAGTCTTTGGCTCAGTCGACATTCAGCCTCTCATATTGGCATGAAATCTAGTAGAAACTCCACTCTCCTAAGACTTAAATCATTTTCAGCAGAACTTTTAGAGACGCATGTGTAAAATAAAGAAGTTCATCTGGTGATATAAGTATGTATTTGGGGGGGAAGAAAAGCATCACACAAACAAAGCACACCTATCATTTTTATTACACGATCTTGAGAAAGTAAAGATTTACAATCTTTTTAGTCGGAAGGTATATGAAAAAAGATTGATTTTTCCCAAGTGGAGGAGAAAAGACCCCAGGAGGTACATGAGATTTTTATGTTTATCTAACATGAGCTGAGGTTTTAAGAGGCTGGGAAACAATAACTTGGCATACATTTCTGTTCCTGAGGCCCTGGGCTTATTCTGGACAGTTGCAGAGTTAACAAAACCTGGGGGCTCTAGTAAGCAGGGTAATTCCTATTATCTGTTCCAATCTGCAGAGACTGGGGAGAGAGTCACACAAATCAGCCGGGTATCTGAATCTTCCTTACTTTTGCAGGATCCGTTATTGTCTACTTCTTCCAGCCCCAGACAGAGCACAGAGTTCAATGCCTCTTCCATAACTGGATCTTCATATGGCCATTTGCCCCCTCCTCTGCTCTTCCCAGAGCACAAACTCTTGCCAGCAAACTCTTCTTCAGGCACTTTCTCCTCTTAGCCTGTTGTGTTAGCAACCAGATTCCAAGCCATCCAATATTCTCTTCTACCCACAGCTCTTGTTAGTATAGCCCTTCCAACTTTGTAAGGTTCTAATATATACTCTATTCTTTAAATAGAAAGAGAAAGAGAGAAAGCATGAGCGAGCACAAGAGAGCTGCTAGGTGCTCAGTCTCTGCTGCGCAGCATGGAGGAACCTGAGTCTCATCACATCTCTCAACCTAAGAACTGGTTTACAGGAAATACACAGGATGGAGAAATGTGTGAGATGATACCAAGAGGGTTCCAGCAGTTGCATGTGAGAAAATTCCCAAGACGAGTGACCTGGTTTATTTAATGATTAGTGTGCAGGAAGGGGAAGGAGGAGCTGTTACAGGTGAAAAGAGACTGAGGGATGAGTCAATCAGAGGTATTATAGGGATTTTGCTTGGCTCCCAGTTTATTTTTTTAATTTTTATTATTTTTTTAAGATTTTTTTATTTATTTGACAGAGAGTGACACAGTGAGAGAGGGAACACAAGCAGGGGGAGTGGGAGAGGGAGAAGCGGGCTTCCCGCTGAGCAGGGAGCCAGATGTGGGGCTCGATCCCAGGACCCTGGGATCATGACCTGAGCCGAAGGCAGATGCTTAACAACTAAGCCACCCAGGTGCCCCATTGGCTCCCAGTTTAAACAAACTCACTGCCAAAAGACATTTTTCAGGCAATCCCAGAAATTTCAAAACCACCTCAATATAAGATGATATGGAAGAATTACTGCTATTTTTTTTTTAGTTAATATGAAGCTTATTTAAAAATGATTATTGTTGGGGCACCTGGGGGGCTCAGTCAGTGAAGCGTCTGACTCTTGACCTCAGCTCAGATCCTGATCGCAGGGTCGTGAGTTCAGGCTTTGCGTTGGGCTCCATGTTGGGCGTGGAGCTTACTTAAAAAAAATGATTATTGTTGATCATTATAAAATGGATATTGTAGTTATGTTCAACGATTTTAAGTATAAATGGAAAGGAGTACAATAAAACCAAACAGGTTTGGAGGTGAGCACTTGGGGTGATATGATGACAAGGTATGGGTGAATCAATGGCAATGAGGGGTGGCAGAAGTCAATGGCTCACTGTATTGGAAGCCACTCATCAGCATTAATGGCAGTCCATTCAAGGAGCAGAATTTCCTATCAGTCCTTGCCCCAACATCTGCTGGTTCAAAATACTAAGTTACCATAATGCAGGCATTCAGAGAGAAAGGATGCCATTTTTTAGTGCTTTCTGAGGGAACAATACTCACAGAAAACAATGTCATCATTCTAAACGTTGAGAATCCCTTTGCCTAGATAGAGCAGGCACAATTTTTCATCCTCACAACATTCTTGTAATGCAAGAAAAAAAAAAGACAGATAGTAAGATCTATGGAACAGAAAGTTTGTGTTTTATTAAAATAGGTTGCCAGAAGTTAATTGACTCCCATTTGTCTTTCCAAGCTGAGAAAGAGCCAGCCAAGAGGCCTCTTGGGCAAGGAGGCAGGCCAGGACTCACAGAGCCTAATGCTGCTCCTTGATCCATAACTCTCCCTGCTGGTGGCCAAGCCCTTTTCAAAAAAAAAAGAAAGGCTGAGCAGAGAACAGTTGCAGGGTCAGGACAGGGAAGGTGTCCTGCCCCCAGAGTCATGGGGCTGACTCCACTGCCAGGGTGCCGAGGAGTGTTGGGCTGCCACACTGTTAGTAGGTCTCAGAGACTCAGACCTTCCCACGGGGCTGCTCATGGCCACCCTGCTCCCGGGCTGGCCCAGGCCTTGGGCTGACATGCCCACCAGAGAGTAGACAATCAGCCAGATTGTGCCAAACGTGTCCGCATCTCCTTCCTCCTTCCATTGAGTGTCATGCTCCAATCAGTCTTCTATCTCCCACTTGCACAGTGAGAAAGAGACACCCCACTTGGTTCTCTGCTTTCTGCCCCAACACAAGTTTAAGTACATCCAGGAGCCTTTTTTCTTTTCAATAACATTTATAGTACAGTGCTGGGGGCTAAACACTAAACCCATTAGAAAACAGAGCGGATAAAAACAGTCATCTTTGATTTACACTGGATATGGACACCTGAATTACAAAAAATCGAAGCAAAGTTTTAAAAAAATTGACACAGTTAAATATTGCAGGATTATTATTGCACACACAAAGGGACAGTCAAGTGCTTTACAAATGAAATACTGCCTTTAGGCTAAATGCAAATTTGCAATGGGTCTTTCAAGCTCCAGAGAGGAAGGAGTAACTCTCCCTGGGCAGGTGGCTTCGAGAGAAGGGGCTGATGATCCTCAGGGCCTATTGCTTACTATTGGACATATCACAGATAAGCCCCCAAATCTCTTCTACTTCACACACACCTGAAGACCAAGGAACACCTTGGAACTACTAATGTACTCTCATCGGTTTTTCATTATTAATACATAGACATATCAACCCACAGGGTTATCAACTACAGATCATGAACTATAGCCATAATTTGTCTTAGCAAGATTTAACAACATAATAAATATTCTTTATATCATTCTAGAACTGTGCTTATTCTACCTGGAAATACTCAAAATGTGCTTCAAGTACTCAACCAGAGTCTCACTTTTGCGCAATTTATACCACCACACTTTGGCATCACCTCCTCTCATTCACGAAGGCCAAGTTTGGTTCAGATACCAATGAGAAGAAGATTCTTTCTTTCATTAAATAAATCCATCAAAACTGTATCTGAAATTAGCATGGTTCCAGGATCTGGGCAATATTGGGTCCCATTATGTCCTGGCTACAGAAGGTAGATCTGAAAAATTTTAAGGGGAAAAAAAGGCTATTAAAATGATTCGAGGGGGAAAAAGAGACATGGTAGATCTAATGTAATGAGTAATTATTATTTTGTAAACACTTTTGCAAATATAATGTTCATTTTTTAAATAAGTTTCCTTTTCTTTAATTATAAAATTTCAAGATGTACAAATTTTTATATAAGTTGCAAATTTCAAATTATATGTAGGTTTTAAATACCATTAAAAATTTAAACTGTTTAATACAGAGTTTAAAATACAAGGGAAAAGGTAATACTTACTCATATCCATGTTTTCCAGATATATCTGTCACCATTTCTGCTCCCAACTTATTCTGAGAATGCCCCAACAAATATTCCTTCCAAATGAACTCAATATTTGTAACATTTCCAACATTAACGTCTGCATCAATTAATTTTGTATAAGTCATGCCTGGCTTAAGTGTCCCACTGTAAAGAGAAAAAGAAGACTCATAAGCTCACACTGGGTATTCTCGATGCTGAAGTGAAGCCACATCTGTGTTGTATCATGAAAGAGGAAGTCGCGTCTGCTGGCATTTGCTTGCAGGAGATTTATTGTTTTCGTTCACGTCGATCAGCATCGTGGAATAGCAGGGTTCTGAAGCTTGAAAGGAAGGGTGAGGTAAAATGTTCCCATTCCCTACTTGACTAGTAGATGTTGGGGAATGCCTAGAGAGGCATTATCTTGATGGGATCTCCATAATGAAAGGTCTGGTCTTGGCTTTCTAGTCTCAGAACACCAGATTTTTATTGACACCAGGAAATGATCACACTGTCAACGAGGAGCTAAATTCACAGAAAACTGATCTCTCTGTTCCCAAGGGGGAAATGCTTTCTTTTTATTAACCAAAATGTCCTCCAACTCTCTCCCTGGTAACTTCTTCACTTGCATGAAAAGAATCACGTAACCAAACTAGTCATCAGAAGTTGTTTTGGTGAGCATGGCCACAGAGCAGAGAAGTGGATTATCTTGGGGCATAAGGCACATCTTATCCAAGCCAAAATTAGACCAGATGTGATTTCTCTATTTCTCCTGTTTCCTTCTTCCATTCTTAATGTATTGTCTGTCTCTTCTCATTAGAAGGAAAGCTCCACAACGACAGGACCTGTGGCTGTATTTTTAGCAATCAGAACAATTCCTGGCTCACAGTGGGCATTTAAATGTTTGTTGAGTGAATGGATTTTGCTGTTCCTAGGGCCTGTCTTCCTCTATTCCATTTAGAATTAATTGCTTTACTTTTCTTCCAGCTTCTGAGGGATAATCTCCCTGTTGCTCTCTGGACTGCCTCCACTCAGTGAACCTACTGTGCAGACCTCCATAACAGTGTCACTAGAAGCCCACATGACTAAAATATAATCCACAGGGAGGGGCCAGACTCTTGATGCTTGACTGAAAAATAGTAATAAAGAGCGTGCAGACGCGTTTATCTGACTTCATTTCAAGATGGGACATCTACTGTGAACCAGAAATACTGAATTATTCTTAAAAGAGGATTGGATGACTATGCAACAAGATGACAGACTGCTTCTTTAAATATTTGCAAAAGAAATGCAGAGATGTCAAAATATTCTTACAATTTTTAAAAAAGATTTTATTTATTTGAGAGAGAGAGTGTGCAGGCGCTAGGGTGAGTGGGGGGGGGGAGGGGCGGGAGAAAAGAATCTTAAGCAGACTCCCCGCTGAGCGCAGAGCCCCACGTGGGGCTCAGTCTCATGACCCTGAGATCATGACCTGAGCCGAAACCAAGAGTCGGATGCTCACCCGACTGAGCCACCGAGCTGCCCCAAAATATTCTCACAAATTTTTAAGCGGGTTTGTTCCCACCTGCCCCAGGTCAGAGGCCTTTACGCAGGGCTCAAACTGCCCAGCCTTAGGCAATATCCTGTGGGCCTCAGAGCCACAAGCACACGATCGATCTTATTGAACTGCTCTCAGGGAACTAGCTTAATGGAGGCACGAGGAACACGTGGAAATAAGATATGTTAAGACAGGGAAGAGTATTTGGAACAGAGGAAGCACATGAGTGAAGTCAGGAAGAGGAAAAGGGGGATCTAGTGAATGCTGGGTAGTGCAGTCAGGGTAAACTGGCTGAGCTAAAGATGAACAAACCCGATGGTGGGAGACGGGGCTGGAAAGGTGGGCTGGAGCCTGTGTGTTCACCAGGGTCCAGAGGATCAGACTGAACCCATAGTTGCGGGCAGGTCCACTGAGGCAAGATGATGTGCACAAACGGCCAGAATGATTAATCTGCCGCATCCTTCGACTGACAAAATAATCACAGAAAATCTCTTGTCTTTCATGCCCCTGCCCACTCTTTGAAGACAATGGAAAGCAAAGAGACAAAAATCTAATCCATTCATTGGTTTGCAAAAAGGAAGCATCTAATTAGTGTGCGTAACCTTTTTTTTTTTAAAGATTTTATTTATTTATTTGAGAGAGAGAGAGAATGAGAGATACAGAGCACGAGAAGGAAGAGGGTCAGAGGGAGAAGCAGACTCCCCGCTGAGCGGGGAGCCCGATGCGGGACTCGATCCCGGGACTCCAGGATCATGACCTGAGCCGAAGGCAGTCGCTTAACCAACTGAGCCACCCAGGCGCCCTAGTGTGCGTAACCTTAATTCTGAAATGGATTACAGAATTAAACAACGTAAGTAAAATCTCTAATACAAAAATGCTAAGGCTGACCAAAGAAAAGATTAAAGGAAACTCAAGATAAAAGGGGACTTTAGCCAAAGGTACACAGTGAATGTCTCTGCTGAATTATTCCCACCTTTGACTCTTTCAACACTTGTCTGGTTTCTGTGCATGCTACTCAGACAGCTCATTAGAAATCTGGCCATTTATATAAATGTCTTATTCTATAAGTAATTTGAATCTATACAAACCAAAACATAGGCGAACTTGTATGATGTTAATGGACTGGATTAAAAATAACTTGTTTATTGTCCACTTGCTTTATTATCTAGATCTATAATTTTGTGCTATCATTTTCTAACCTTTTCTGTTTGTAGGTGAACTGCAGAGAAAATAGAGCCTATGATTTCTATTTTATATCTGGAAAGCCAGAAGTGAAAAGAAAAGTCGAATGTGTCAGGACAGCCCGTGGCATTCCGCTGTCGGGAAAGACTGAGCTGCTGACTGAGCCAGTCTGAGCGAGTGCCCAGCACCGTGCTACCTGCCACTGCCTCATCCTTGGCCCTTGCCTACCTGGCCATCACAAACTCCTCCGTGTTCCCGGTCGTTCCACCTACACGGAGAAACAGGGTCCCTTGAGTGGCGTTGTTTCCATCGAGTTTGACAGATAATTTGTGCCTCCAACCTGGAAATTAAAACAAAACAAAACAAAAAAGTGAAAGTGAAGAGGTGAAAACACAAGAAAAGCATGACCTCCTGGGCACTTTGATGTGAACGCAACTTTCAGCCTTGAACACGGCTGTTCGTTTTCACGAAAAAGTACAACTTTATATAGCTTGAGTGACTTTGGTGAAAAACTACATTAAAAATACATATAAATGTACATGATTTCATGTTATGAAAGTAAATAGTGTCATGATATTCTCTAAAGAAAATTCTTCAATTTTCCAGGCATTTTTATGACTTTTTAAAATGGAAGTGTGTGTCTTCTTCTATTACATTTGTATTCTGCAGCATGTATGGTTTGCACCGCCAGCTTTTTATTGGCCATGGTTTGGCAACTAACCCAGAATAAATCTAGAAAACCTAGCGGGCAAGAGGGTCTGTGCTTTTCAGAATGGGAGGCGAAGTGAGCTGTCCCGTCGTCTCCCGCGGGGCTCTGGGCTCAGAATGCCCAGTTAGCCCAGGTCTGGGGCAGCACAAAGCCTGCCAACAGGACAAATCCCTCGCAAGTGGCCAAGGGTCACTTTTACAAAATCTGGAACGAAACAGATCTTTCATTGTGAATTCTGAAACTGCTGTATGCTTAGTAACACATTGAAAAAATGCAATTCTTCCTAAAATTGTTTGAAAAACCTTTGAATGGGGAAAAAGTCTCCAGAGAGAACTTTCAATTCCTGAGTTAATCGTTGCCGGCGTTCTTCCCTCCTCAGCCCACCCCACTGTCACGTCTGCACGGAAACCCCTCTCCCCAAGCTCCCAGAGACACCTTATCCCATGAGCCCTCGGGACCATCTCATCTGACCTTTTAGCATATTTGGTGCAGTGGATCCCTCCTTCCTTCCTCATTGTCTTTCTTTCCCTGGCTCCTTCTACTGCTCTCCACCCCTGTTTACCTTCTGTCTCTGAAAGAGACTGAGACCTTCTTCAGTCTCCTTTGCAGGTTCTCTTTCTCTGTTCTCTTTCTTCTCATTTGACACACTTTTTTGGGTAATTTCATCATCCTTCTCTGCAGCCCTGATGGCTGTCTACACACAGGTATATCTCTCAAATCGCTATCTGTAGATCACGTCGGTCTCCTGTATCTCTGACTACCTTGTGGGGACACCACCCCCCCCCACATCCCAAGGCATCTGAAAACCTGGTAAGTTAGAAACTGAGCCCATCAGCCACCTCCAAGCCAGACTTTCTTCCCGTGTCATCAAGTTCGGTGAATGGAACAACATCCAGCGAGCCAGAATCATCCTTGACTTCTCGACTTTTGGCATCCCTCAAATCCATTCGCCAGGTTCCATTTTGCTTCTACCTCCCAACCATCTCTGTACTCTCTGTCTCCTTTCTGACCAGCTTTACTGAGACATAAACATTGTGGACGTGTATACCGTGATACCCACATAATGATATACTGTGAAATGATTAGCACACAAGGTTAGTTACCATCCATCACCTTCCATGGTGGTGAGGCAACACTTGTCCTAACAGGTCATTCTGCTTCCATCTTGTCTCCCTCTACTCCATGCAGCAACAAGAATGGCTTTTTAAGAAACCAATCTGATAATCTTAAACACCTTTTGGTGGCTTTCCAGGAGCTCATAATGTCCGAATTCACCACATGGCTCGTGATTTCATTATTGACTTAATTTACATCTCCTGCCTCATCTCATATTACTCTCCTCCTGGCCTCCACAGTCCTGACGTGTGCTGTTCCTTCTGCCTGGAACGCTTCCATTTCCTTCTCTCTTACTCATCTTTCAGGAGTCTGCTCAGAAATCACCTTCCCTCAGAAAGCTCCATTGACTTGGTTGTGGCAGATCCTCTTTTGCACGTCTCTTAGCAGAACGTTGATTAGCCGGGATTGAAACTCCCTACTTGTCTAAACTCACTGTATTGCTTCTTCACTGCATCCTCAGAGTCTGGCCCAGTGCCTAGTTATTTAGTAGACACTCAGTAAAAACTGTTGAATTTTTAAAGATAAGTACCTTAAAGCATTACAATAAAAAAACTGAGCTTCAGTACTTACGGGCAAATGGGGAAAGAGACCCTGTGTTTAAAAAATAATATGATCTATTAGGCTGCATATTTTTGAGGTGAAATCTATCAGCAAAATGACCCATTGTTGGACAACCTTCTTTGGGACAATGGAAGCAATTTCCCTGGTGACAAAAAAAAAAAAAAAAAAAAGAGGTAGGTGAGAAATGTAATTAGAAATGCTGACCTTCAATAAACTCTTGATGTTTATTGTAAACTATGATAAATGTAAACTGTGATCATGTAAACTATGCTAAATCCTTGAAATTTAAATAAAGCATATGCATTTAAAAATGACTAAGTTGCCTAGTAGGCCACCCTGTCTTCAAAAACAAAACAAAATAAAACAAAAACAACTGAGAGGAAAAAAATGGCCTATTAGAAATGTGAGTAAATGCTATGAACAGATAATCCCCAGAGGAGGAAAGTCAAATAGTCGATAACTATGTAAAAAGCTGCTCGATCTTACTAGTTGTCAGGAATGGGCTAATGAAAACAACATACAATTTCATACTCAGCAGATCTGCAAAAATTAAAACAATTTGCAACATCAAGTAGTGGTGAAGACAAGTGTGGGAATCTCATTTGCTCCTGATGGGAATGTAAATTGACAGATGTTGCAGACAGCAATTTGGTAATGTCTAATAGAGACAGAAATGTGGGGCGCCTGGGTGGCTCAGTCAGTTAAGCATCCGACTCCTGATTTCAGCTCAGGTCATGATCTCGGGGTGGGATCAAGCCCCGTGTGGGGCTCTGCTTGTCCTTCTCTCTCTGCTCCTCCCTGTGCTTGCACTCTCTCTCTCAAATAAATAAAATCTTAAAAAAAAAAGACAAATGCACATATGCTTTGACAATTTCACTTGTATTACATGCCATAAAGATGCTTCCACACAAGCACACTAGCAGACATACAGAAGTGTTTACTGAGAACTGCTTTTTTTTTTTTTAAGATTTTATTTATTTATTTGACAGAGAGAGACACAGGAGAGAGGGAACACAAGCAGGGGGAGTGGGCGAGGGAGAAGCTGGCTTCCCGCCGAGCAGGGAGCCCGATGCCGATGCCGGGCTCGATCCCAGGACCCTGGGATCACGACCTGAGCCGAAGGCAGACACTTAACGACTGACTCACCCAGGTGCCCCTGAGAACTGCTTTTAATAACAAACACCTCAAACAACCAAAATGTGTATTAGTAGAATGAAGAAATCAACTGTGACTGATTCCTATAAAATAAATACATTAGATCTACATATATCAATGTAGATCTCAAGTTTATAAAATTTAACAACAAAAAAGCAAATCCACAAAGATAAGTGTAATACTATTTATCTGATACATATTGGATTTACTCCAAACCCTGCCTCAGAGGAGGGTGGGAAAGAATGAAAAGGAATGAAATTTTATCTGTACATTTTAAAATGTGGAGCAAAACTAACAAAATGTTAACTTAAAAAAATCTGGGTAGCGGTGTTTGAATATTTGTTATTTTAGATTTTGAAGTTTTGGATATATAAACCATGAACATTTAGGCTAGGATTATAGTAAAGCATCCCAAGTAAAACTCTATTTTTAATGAAGAAAACTTGTAACGATAATAAAAGAGCTCATATTTCTTAGGGGCTTACCACATGCCAGGCACTTTTTGAGCACTTTATGCGCATTTAACTAATTAATCCTTACAAGCTTCTTTATTATTATGGTGCTTTCAGCCTCCCTGTCGAACAGATGAAGAAACCAAAGTGCAGAGCAGTTAAAGAATTGGTCCAATGATGTGTGTCTAGTAAGTGAGGGAGCAAGGATGTGAACCAGACAGCCTGGTACTAGTATTCCTCCTTCATTTTATTTTATTTTATTTCATTCTGTTCTATTTCACTTCACTTCCTTTTTATGACTGTTTGGGTAGAAGCACAATAAAACATGTCAAGGAAATTGAGGCAATGTTCTCTAGTTTATAGCCATAATTGGAAGCCATGCGGCACAGGAGCCTAAGCTTCTCCCATCTCGCGGATTGTAGCCCATTATCTCTGACTATACTGTGACTCCGAGGGCTTCTTCCACATGCCTTCAGTACAGTAAGTGCCAAGGTCTCTTTAGCCACTCAGAGCAGCATCTGGGGCCAGAAGGAGGAGGCGGCATAAAAGGAGGTGATTGGGGAAATGCCAGGATTCGGCTGGCAAGCTTCCCAAGCATGGCAGTTCACCAGGGCGTGCCATGGGTAAGGACAACTGGCTCCTGAGACGGAGAAGGTGGCCGAAGGGCACCCAGTCACCTTGCTCTGTTTAAGAGGATGGAAACGGCTCATTCCTGTCCCAACACTGCACTTAGTCACAAAGTAGCTATTACTTACAATAAACTCCAGCTGGAAACCCCACATTTTCTACCCTGATAAAACAGGGAATTAGGTCTCTGAAGCATAAGAAGGAAAATCTTTCCACTTCTCACTACAAAATAGATTTTCTTTCTCCTTTTCATAGTGATAACCAAATGAAAAATACATTTAGTTCAGATCTGGCACCGTGCGTTTTATGACTTAAACAAAATCAGATTTGGTACTTTGTCCCTTATGGATCTGTGTGGAGCTCCTGGGAGCTATCTATGCCTTAGTTCGGCTCTGTATAAATAATTAAATTTTAATAAAATAATTTTCACGTTCCAAGTAAACAGTAATATGTTTGGTTGTACCTATTGATTGGTTCAGTCTTCTCGGGGCATCTTTGAAGATGACATTTAAAATATATACACAGAAAATTTTTTGACCTGGACTTATGCCTGTTACACAGTAGCATCTAATTACTGCATAAAAAATGGCCCCAAATGCAAGACTGGGGATATAATCTTCAAAAGAGCTGAAACAACCAGAATACAGATAGTTGGTTTAGTTATTTAAGCCCTTCAGCAATCCAGCTACTGTTCAACACTCTGCACAGAGAAAGAATCTATTATTTCCCAAGATGGCAGATGCATTTTTTGCCATATACTCAAAGCACTAATTTTCGTTGGCCGATCATGGTTCAAAAAATGACTTGCTAATTAAATTCCACTGCAAAATACTTTACTTACCGCTTTGAAAGATCTGTAGGATCTACAAGGATAAGCAATAAATGCATCAGGGTTGAGAATGCTTTCAGTATAGAAGCGATGACTTCGGGCATGGTTGCAATCAAAGAAGGAAGCCACTTCTACGAAGACAATTTCCAATTAATTGATAGCAATAAACGGATTAACTGATAACTAATAGTAAGAACCATTTCTTAGAAAAGTAACTTAAAAAAAACAGATTCTTGACTTGGGATGTCTAGACAGCCAGGCCTTGTATGTAGGCTTGGAAACTGCACAACATTTATCAATAGCACATATCATTTTCTTTGTACCAAAGAATTCTTTGTGTGAATCTCAAGGGACATTCAAGCAGGGTAAATAAACAAATGCAAATATAAATGACTTTGTGTTCTGATACTATTATCTTCAACACTTCCCGGATCTTTGACCTAGAGCTTTAAAGCACTTAGAGCTTTCAGGATTCTTGTGCACACAGCATCTCCACCTTAGACCAATTTGTACTCTGTCTCCCTGTTTCTGCAGGAAGCCTGAACTCCCTCCTATTCAATCACAACACAGCCAACAATGTTAACCCATGCACACCTTCAACTGAGCTTCGAGGTGTGACAGGTGAGAGGTATTATAAAGAATGCTACAGACAAGTTAGTTCTGCCATTGTCAGGCATGACATTATGGCCACTAATAGTTCAGATTATTGCAATAAGAAATAAGATGCATCTAAATACATTTGTGCATTCTGAAGTTAGCATTCTAGTCACTTACGCTCTTAAATCTTCTATAGCAACATCTTTAGTGTCTGCCATGGACTAGTTTTCCAATGACCTACACAACTTGGTTGATCTTTGAGAATCTAGATTTTGTTTTAGTATATGTGGTAGATCATTATACTGTAATAGTGGCCTCCAGTGAGTCACTCTTTTTTAGGTCCTCACCCCTTTGCAAGAACAGATTACCATTCCTCCCTTCAAGAGCAAGGGGCCTATTTTTTTTCACCCCCCCCCACCCCACCCTGGATGGCAAGCTAGTCCCCTGACTTGCTTTGACCAACAGAACATGGAGAAATTGACCCCGTGCAAATTCAGGTCCTGTCTTAAAAGACCTTCTAGCATCCACTATGGCCTTCTTAGAACCCAGCTTTTCTGTTAAGAAATCCTGGTTAACTGGCTGGGAAGAAAGGCCCTGAAGAAGAACAGACCACTTAAAGAGAGGAACCAGTACCAAGACCCCAGACGTGGAAGACCATGTTGAATCTTCCCACCTAGCTTAACCCAGTGTAGCCCCCAAATGGATGCAATCACACAACTCACATCGCAAAGCAAAGTCTCTACAGAACTCTGCCTTAATCTTGACCCTCAGAACAATGGGCAATGAAACCACTGTTCTTTTCAGCCATTCTGGTTTGTCATGCAATAGATAACTGAGACAGGGTAACTTCAGAAAGCAAGATCAATAAATGGCATCATTTTTTTTTTTTAAACAAGGACATCTCTTACATCAGGTCTTTTTATATTCAGATTTATATTCACAATTAATTGTGATGTAGACAAGATGGTTCGTTCGCATTTGGGAAATATCAATTTTAAAAGTAAGTAATTTCTTAGTCATAAGTATAATGTAAAATCGAATCTCTTAATGCCTTTGAACTCACCTAAATCATAACATGAATGATACGCATACTTTTTTTTTTTTAAGATTTTATTTATTTGACAGCGAGAGACACAGCGAGAGAGGGAACACAAGCAGGGGGAGTGAGAGACGGAGAAGCAGGCTTCCCACGGAGCAGGGAGCCTGATGTGGGGCTCGGTCCCAGGACCCTGGGATCATGACCTGAGCCAAAGGCAGGCGCTTAACCAACTGAGCCACCCAGGCGCCCGGATACACATACTTTAAATAAAGTTGTAGGAAATTTTATAACGTCTTAAAATGATAGCTTGTGAAAAATGTATTTTACTTGAATTAATTCTTTACAGAATTTCAAATGTTCTGTGTATGTATATAGTTATATAAAGAAATATTATGATCTATATTTTATCCTAATAGAAAGGATTTTAAGTCATAATACAGAAAATAAGAGAAATAAGTTTTATAATAGGCCTTATTTGAATGAATTTTGCTTATCTCTTCTAGCTGGAATTGGCTTTCTCGTTTTGAGTGTCTGTAATTCACCAGTTATTGTTTCTTTTCTTCAGTAGGCATTGCAAACAGATACTTCTAATCACATTTACTCTTCAGAACAGATATTAAAACTTTGCAATTTGTCTCTAGAGAAGAGGACATTCCAGCTACTCTCAATGTCATGATCTGTGTATCTTTCCACTACACAAACCGACTGGAAGATCAAATAATTACATCATCAAGATATTCTGACCATGTGGAATCAGAGGGTGAGATATTTAGAGTCATTCACTTATTATCATATCATCATACATTATAGTATTATGCATTTTATATATTATGTATGATACATTTCATTATTTACATGATGATGATATGCAGATCCAGAGAATAATGAAATCCCCCAATAATAACTTCTGTTGCCTTATTACCAGGTTCTCTATAGATACTATTGTTATTGGACACTATTATAAAGGGTTAAATACTATTTGTTTATTTGTGATTAATTTAATGTATAATCCATAGTGATTCTGTTAAAAAGTAAGTCAAACCATATCTCTCTTCTGCGCCAAATCCTCCCACATCTCCCATCTCACTTGAGTAAGAGCTTAAATCTTTATAATGGTCCATAAAGCCCTGTATTATCCTTCAGCCCCTTCTCTAACCTCATGCCTCCTGCTGTCCTCTTTCAGTTCACTCCAGCCACAGTAGGCTCCTCACTGCCATGAACGTCCCAGGCAGGCTCCTGCCCCAGGCCCCTTACACTGGCTGCCCCCCACCCATTGGCCTGGCATGCCTTTCTCCCAGGTATCCTCATGGCTAATTCCTTTAGGTCATCTTTTCAGTAAGGACTCCCTGACCACCCTATTATCAAAAATCTCCTTTCCTCACTGGACCCCCACTATCATCAACACCTCATATTTCATTCCATGCTTTATTTTGTCTCCTTACTCTATTATTGTTTTTCTAGCAAATTAGAATATTAGCTCCATCATGGAGGGGTTTTTGTCTTCTGTAGTCATTTCATTTTGTATTCTGTTCCTAGAATTATGCCTGGCACATAGTAGGTACTCAACACAGCTTGCTGAATGAATAAGCATATCCTTCTCATTTACATTGAGTGACTACAACCTGCTGGACATTCTGACAGGCCCTGGGGACACAAAGATAAATAAGACACAGAACTGATCTCAGAGATCTCACAACTGGCGGGAGCTTTATGCATGTGACTGTGTTTTGGGCTAAAGTATATTTTTATATGATATTATGTGCAGAAGGGTGTGGATCCTGTCCAAGGAGGGAGCCGTGTGAATGTATAATAGCCAACTTCATATTTTAGGAAGTATTTACCTTCCTTGTAAGCGTGGAGATCGAAGTTAAATAAAGGCGTTATTAAGTCTTCACATCCTGGCATATGCTTCCCTCCATTTGGGTAAAAGTCAAGGTGACCACAAGCATTAATAGTCCCAGCACCTGAAATAGATAAAAGCAGGATAAATGCTTCTAAAATTCTTTTCCATGCTTCAGTGTAGTTTCTGCTTGTCTTGAAAACTTACCAAACTCAAAGAGCAAGCGAACTGCATTTGTATGAATGACATCGACGAAGTCGGCATCCGAGGGGTCCAGCCTAACTTCATTTGGAGTATTGTGGAAATATGGCCCGGCTGGGTCCAACCCTGGGAAAAAACATGAAACTCCATTAAACCAAGACATGTTCTCTCCAAGAGTATATTCATAGTGTTGTTATTTTGGAAGGATGGATGGTGAGGGCAAGGTATTCTTTCCTTTATGATATATATAGGTCAAACACCACGCAAGACAAAATATAGATACATAAATTGAGTATAGACACGCAGGGCTCTATAGATTACAATGTCACATTCCTATACACAAGTAAGGCTGTGTCCGGAAAATGCCAAAACAACTAACAAAATCAGAAGGATCAAATTCTAGGGTCTGTGCAGGATTACCGTATACATAATTAAGATATGGATTGCAGATGATCTCAAAAGCAACATCTGTATGCAAAAATATAGATAAAAATAAAAGATAAGAGCTCTTTAGCATGTAAACATGAACCTACAAAGCAACACACTTAAGCTTAGTTTTCAGCTGTGGCTCATTATTTCCACTTCATTACATTACAAATGAGAAGCCTGACATCCGGTGAAGTGAAGTGACTTGACAAGTCACCATATACTGGAGGCAAAATGGACTAAGAGCCCAAGTGTCTAGACCCTCAGCCCACTGCCTCCTGTTCAAATATCTAATAAAGATAAAGCTAAGCTATCTAGAGGTCTCTAAGATGTTATGACCATTCACATATCCACTCATTTATGCATTTGACACTTATTTATCAAGCACTTACCATGTGCCAGGAACTAGGTTCAGCACTTGGATGCAAGGAATAAGGCCTAGCCTTGTCCTCAAAGAGCTTTGTGTTTGATGGACACAAAGAGAGAAGACAGCTTGATCCAGGATGCTCTCAGTGCAGAGACAGAGGTGAGCCTAGGTATTATGCAAGCGCAGAGAAGCAACCCATAAGGCAGTCTTGGGAAACTGGGACATGCTTCTGCTGGAGACGGGAAATACGAGCAGAGATCTGAGGAACCAGAAGAGTCGGCCAGGGTAAAGAGGGGTCAGCAGTGCCCCAGGGGGAACTCTTCATGGCCTGCAGGTGAAACAGTTAAGCACATCTGGGAAACTAACTGGTTTTTGAGGGCTGGTGTACAGAGTTTTAGAACTGGGTGAAAGACAAAGCTAGCATTTTAAGCAGGGGCCGGATGTAATCTGAACCACGCAAAAGGGTTTGGACATCCTCTGGTTGGCAATGGGAAGCTCTTACAAGTTTGCAAAAGGGGAGATTTACATTTTAGCAAAAAATCCCTTTGCTGTACAGTGAAGACTGGATCCCAGAGTGGAGAGGACTTGGAGTGGAGGGGCCTGAGCCCTGTGGAAATGTGGCAGGAGTGAGAAGTGAATGCTTGTGTCCCAAGCTTCCAAAACACAACAGTCTCAGGATCCATCTTCAACACTAGGAAGTTCATTTGATTGTTTAGTGTGCAATCACCGATTTGCTGCAAGGTATTATGCAAGCACAGAGTCAAGAGCTCTGCAGAGATGCAACCAAATGTGAGACCCACTTCAGAGTCTACTGATCAGAGAAGGAGCAAATAGCAGGGAAGCAGGGCCCTTCACGTGGGGGGTTCCAGGTCTCAGGAGGAAAGGCAGCAGAAGGTTCAGCTTAGGCACATCTTAAAATCTATCATTTAATTTTGCTTTGAACTGGTTTTATGATAAAGCTAGTATCTTTCTTAAAGTTTTAGTTCTTTTGTTACTCAAGGAACATGATTGTTCAAAAACTAACCACTTGCAAGGAATATAGATTGCAGCGTCCAAATTATAGCAATCTTTGGATTTTCAGAGAGCCTTTAAAAATGTATTGTTTTCTATTTACTCAACGGGATAATTCACTTGGCAGGAAGAATTGGGAGTTATATAGTATCTGATTTTGGAAATCGAAATTGAGAAAATCAAAATCTTCACAAATTTATGGTAACCCAGTGTGATTTTTAATACATGAAGAGCAATGTTCCTCCCTCTCATTTATGGCTGAAAGGCTGTGTAGGCCCCATGACATTCCATCTTCACAAACTCTGCCTGTTTCTTCATTCCCCCCGACCTGAAAACTTAGAGCAAAGGGAGATTTTTGCTACCCAATGACTTCAGAATAAAAATACAATTTTATTATTCCAAATAAGAAAGATGGCCGTGGGCTGGTGCTGGTGTTGGGGTAGGGATTTGGGAGCTGGAATAAAGGAAGTTTTCAGCAGGAGAAGTCTGTTATACCAAAAGGCTGCAGAGACAAAACACTGTACATGTAATTTGGCATTCTTAACTATTTTTAGAAGAAGATACTTAAAGTTCAAATTCGAATTTAAAGCATGTGTGTGTGTGTGTATACACACACACACACACACACACACACACACACACACACAGAACTACAGTTTATTGTTTTAACCAACAGGAAATGTACACCTACTATGTGTCAGGCCTGGGGAGGTGTGGGGATAAGGGAGACTTTCTTAGTAGTTCAGAGTCTATCAAAATAAACAGGTGAGTGAATAATTGTATATATATGTATATGTATGTATATATGGTATATATGTATATATATAACCATGCAACACAAGAGTTGCATTTTCGGATCTAATAGAGGGATATTTCAAAGGATATGGGAAGTAGAGAGAATTAACTCTGCCTGAGGAAGGTGCATTTGGAATGAATCTTGAAAGATGAACTGTGGCCATTTCGGGCAAGGGCCAATAGCATGGGGTAAGGCACAGACACATGAAAAGCCATGATGAAACATGAACCATTTATGTGACAAGCTAAGAGGCTTTGGACAATGGAAAGTTCCGGCAGCGAGTGACGCAGCCTGTATTTGGAAACATGAGGACTTGGCAGCACTTGTGGAGGATTAGGCTGGGGGACCAGTCATGAGTGACCAAATCCAGGAGAGCAATGAAGAAGGCCTGAGCTGGGACAGTGACCAGGACATGGACAGGTGCAAAGCAGACGAGGAAATCCAGCACCTGCTGACTGAATATTGGTTGGGGATGCAGAGTAGAGAGACGTCAGGCCAACTTGTTGATACTGAGGCTGATACTTCGATCTCCATTCATCTGACTCAATTGGTTTGGAAGTCGGCGTACAGGGAAGGGAAATGATTATCATCCTCAAAAATCTAGTTCACAGTATATACTAATTCATGCTAATTCATAGTATACATACCTGACTCAGCAACTTATTTTTAGACTTAATAGTATATCCAGGGGTAATATTCAACATTCTAGCAACTGGAATAGCATGGGCACAGGCCTTAAACCAGTTCCACACAGCCAGCATCCACTGTGAGCTGCGACCCCGATGTGTCCAGGACAACCTTCCAGAACCATCAGTGGGGCTCTAACTCATTCTTTGTGTTAGCAGTATGGAGTTGCACAGCATGTGTCATATTCATCAGCCGTCCTCTGCTGGTAGAGGTCAGCTCCCATTACTTTCCCATCACAGGTAATGCCACAGTGAACATTCTCTAACGTGGATCTACGCCCTCATGCTTTGAAAACCCTTTTATGTGTAGTTGAGTCCCATTTTCTCCTATCTTACATTTGCTTCCTCAACTTCAGTTGGTGTTTCAGATACTTGATTTTGTGTGTAAACAAATGTGTAAGCAAATTCCAGGCCCAATCCCAGGGCAGGCTTACCTGTTATTCTTCCAAGGCCTGGTACCCTCGACCCAGCTTCCCCAGCCAGATGTGCTCCCACGCTGTGGCCAATCAAGTGAACTTTAGAAGGAGAATATCCAAACTTTTTCTGATAGGATTTTTAAAGGAAAACAGGACACGTATTTTTAAAAGACCAGGTGGAATGGTTTACATGTGCTTGACCGATGCTTGACATATTTGTCCCTCTCACACACAGGATGGGAATTAGTCAATGGACAAAGTGACCCCCATGTCCACTCGCCTCCTTGTCTGGCTGAAGGAGAAAGCACCAGAGGTGCTTTCCTAGAATGTCCAGCTGCCTTTGTTTTTTGCATTGCATGGCTTCCCCCCCCCCACGCCCACAAATTCTTAACTACATCATTCAGTCTATGGAAGTGAGTTTGGATTTCGAAATGAAGATTGTTATAAATACCGTCTATTTTCAACTGGAGGTCAGGTTTTTCTCCCTGTGCTAAGGGGCCTCGTGGTCCTCAGGAAAAGAACAGCCCAGCAACCACATCTATGGCTTCCAGCCCATACCCATTCTTCCTGAGACCCAACCCTTCCGGTATACACCCAACACAGATCAAATGCAGTCATACCCGGGCTGTCACCCACCTTACCCATGTCTGTCTCCTCCAGATGAAGGACACTCAAGCAAATGCCTGGGCTGAGTTTGGTCTTCAAAGAGGTCTTTTTAAGAATATTTACAAAATGACTATGTGTCTAAGAGTTCTTTCTCTCTCTCTCTCTCTCTCACACACACACACACACACACTCAACGGGGAACAAAGGAGCAAGCATTTTTAGTTTCATCTAAGCTTCGAGTTCTCTATGATAACAGTGAAAATCAAGCAATTGCCTTCACGTGGATAAATTTATCATTTGATCAAATGCTGCACTTTTTTCCCACCAGTAATGACAATATTACGTGCTGCTTTATAAAGAGTATTTTCTCTCTCATTAACACGTGAATGGCCGCCCCAGGATGTCTCCTGGTCCTTAGGGGGCCCCTTCCTCCAATGCTGCCACCCTTTCAAATCTATGCTTTCTTTCTGTCTTTCTCTACAGCCTGTTATCTGAGATCAGCCCTCTTCCCCCTCAGCCTTCCCCTTCTCTGTTCCCATCAATTCACTGAACATGTACCTCAGCAGATGCTTCTCCCTTCAGCTCAGCAAACATTTCCTCTCTTAAAAGCCACTACTATTTATTTCCTGGACCTAGAAGAGCTCACAGCGCAGGCCCCAGGATCCACGAAGAAATTCACAAAAGCTTAGGACAGGTTTTTCTCTGAAGAGGAGATGAATCGGATTTCGTCCTTTGGATGCAAGGACCCATTCTGGTACCCCCTTGTGCCCCGGTCTCCCTTGACAGCAAGGAAGAGCAGACAAGCAGTGTGGGGGCAGAGGTGAGGACTTGGCTCCCCAGGTCCTCTCCCGCTGCTTCCTCACTGTGCTCAGGATTCGAGGATCACCTCCCTTGGCTGCCCATCTAGGTTAGCTGATGCTCCAGTCTCTCTCCATCCTTGGACGTCCTCATAGTACCATCCCCACCCTTTGTCAGAGCAGAAACACTGTCTCACTCGCCCTGTATCTTCAGTGACTAGAACAGCGCCTAGCCCACAGCCAGTGCAGAGAAAAACATTTGTGGAATGAATGAGTGAACCCTCCTTAAGAGTCTGAAAGGGTCATAAATCTTTAGATTTTACTTCACTACATTTTATGGTGGGAAATTACTTTCTATAATGGTAGGGCACTTGGAGATTTATAAATGTCTCAGAGTATAACCCTCATAAATAGCAAAGTCTATTTTATTCTTTTAGAGAATGTATAGGTTATTGTGCCTGGACTGGACTACAGACCTAACTAATTCACTGCCACAGAACCCACTTTCTGTGGGAAAATGTATTTCACATTCTAAACAAATAGTATTCATAAGATGGGAACAGTTTATAATCATTAAGGATAGGTTTACAATGGGATGAAAACTAACTGGCAGGAGAGGGGCCTATAAGCTGACCGGGGAAGTGACCTTGGGGGTGGGGTTAGGGCTGGGGAAGCATTTGGTGAGGAGCCTGTGAAGGGACACTGCCACCAAGTGGCGCTTTGGAGAACCACAGGCACTTCTTTCCCAAGAAGTAACTTCCCTTTCCTGGTCACCATACAGAAAGGAATGCTTAATATCTCACACGTTCAGAACTCGTGTAAGCTAATAAAAAAGCCATAAAAATCAATGCAAATTCTTGGTGTTATTGTGCAAAACCAATTAAATACAATTTTTAAAAAATCAACTTTTCTTACCGCGAGAACATCAATAAAATATGCCACCTCAGCACCGACAACGCGGAGATTGTTTACGGCGTGGATGTATTCCATCGAACCGTTAATCCAGTCTATGTTAATGCAGTTCACGTCTTCCACTTTTAGTAACACCTGGCACAAAGATTTATTATGAGTATGGAAGAAAGAAGAATTAAAGAAAGCCAAAGTGACTGAGCAATGGATTCTATAATAAGAAGTAACACTACCAGGTATTGAACCCACTACGGGCTAGGTCCTGTCCTAACCCTTTTACATATATTATCTTATTTAATCCCCTTTACAGATAAGGAATCCAAAGCATAGACAGGTTAATTAAACTTCCCCACGATCATGGTACGTAGAACCATGGTATGAATTCAGGCAGCCTGACTATACTATACTATACTATATGGCCTTATAAATAATTAATTGCCCACTATGTTAGCAGTCTATTAATCTTGAGTATCAGAGAGGAAAATTAATTTCTTGGAGTGGACCTGGAAAATTTTTTCCTTTAAGCGAGAAATTTATCCTATCGTTCAATCTTTTGTCAAAAGTGAGAATTTATCAAAGAATAATTACAAAGAAATATGCTCTCATTGTAATCTAATGCAATTCATAGTAAGTGAGTATAAATAGGAAGTGGATAATTCATTTGGGGCCTTGGGACAGGGACAATGTGAGTAACTAGATGGAGGAATTTCCATGAATATGCATTAATATATGCAAAGTACATTCTCATTAAACATACAGCTTTTACACTAGTATAAAGAAGAGTTTGTCCACATCATACATTGCACATGTCTTGCTGCCATTTTCCATCTGATTTCCATCCAGGTATGTTGATACGGGTCATCTTGTCTGTTCCAAAGTGTGAGGTTTGGATAGTTAGATAATTAACTGCACTGATTTCCTGTTTCAAGTGAAAAGAGATTAAGGTAAAATAATAATTCAAAATTATTTGACATTTAGTAGAATTATTCTAAGTCTGCTCAAAAGTCTTCCACTACATTTGATTCTTAACAACCTTCTTTAATATATTTTTACCAAAGAAATAGCTATTGCTATGCACGGCAAAGTGCCAAGAAATTATTAATGCATTATCAAATACAGTATATAAATGTAATCACAGGAAAGGAAAGGAAAGAAGAGTGTTTGGTTTTAAGGCAAGGTTTGTAAGACGATGCTGGGTCAGTTTCAGTCAGGACTTCCGTCAGCCTTACTTTTGTATAGCACTTACTTCTCGGCTACCGACGGGGATTCATGAGCCGTGTGCTGTTTGAGGCTTAGAAGCATGCTGCAAAGGGGCGCCTGGGTGGCTCAGTCGTTAAGCGTCTGCCTTTGGCTCAGGTCATGATCCCAGGGTCCTGGGATTGAGACCTGCATTGGCCTCCCTGCACAGTGGGAAGCATGCTTCTCCCTCTCCCACTCTCCCTGCTTGTGTTCCCTCTCTCACTGTGTCTCTATCAAATAAATAAACAAAATCTTTTTAAAAAAAAGTATGCTGCCAAGGTGGCAAAACAGATTGTTCACCCCACTTTATGAGGGAGGAACAAAGGTTAGGATCTCACCACATGCAGTAAAATAGCATATTAAAGATCATTTTATGCAATTACCTTGAATGTTCTTTTGTATTTCTTGTGTTTTGTTGGATTGTTTTTATAACCAACCAAACTCATCTTAGTGATACTATGCATTTAAGTGATTTCGTTATTAAGAGAAAAATGAAAAGGCACAATATAAGAAATGCTCAAAATTCTATTTTGAGAAAAAAAAATGAACACTCTAATCAGCGAGTTGCAAGTTTGACAATGGTGAATCTTATAACAAAGAGCCTTCAAACAAAGAGCCTATTACTAGCTACTTGTGTTTAACAGTAACATGCAAATTAATCATACAAATTGCTGGCTAGTTAAAGTATCTCCAAGATGGTAAGCAAACAATTATGAGAATCCTAAATTGGCTTACGCAGTAATTATAATATAGCTACACTCGTATCTGCTTATGTGCCAGGAATTGTTCTAAGCACTTTATGGTGTAGTTCATTTACTCTCCATGACACTGTGAGGTAGGGACTAACTTTACAGATTATGAAAGGGCACAATGAGAAGTCAAGGCACTTCTCCCAAGAGCACTCCGGCTAATGAGTCCCGGAGTAGGGGGCTGAAACCCACACGGTCTTTCTCTGAAGTCATGTGTTCCACCACTGAGCTCTCAAGTTGGGATCTGATCATACTGTTCTTTACCGATAGGGCACAGAGCAGATGTGGGATTTGTTGAGGCAGATAATAAAATCAAATGTATCTGGGCTTTCCTGGAAGTTCTGCTCTGCTGAATAATGGAATCCAAAGGCAAAACATTTGTCCATCTATATATTTAAAAGAATCCAGATGTTAACTCCAACTCCAGCTGGAGCCCCTTAAACACCAACTATATTTCTATTTCTATGTCAAAAAAAAAAAAGGCACAAACCTATTTGGGAAAGGGGATTTGGTAGAAAAAGTTTGTTTAATCTTTCCCCATCATGAGAAGAGCTAGATGCTGGATGTGGGGCCTTGTGAAAGCTTCAAAGTGTCAATCTGACAAGAACTGTGGGATCCGAGCATCCTCCATTGTCACGAAAGCCTTGAAGAATTTAATAAAGTAAGAAAGGTAGAAAAACATTTTTGTTCACTTCATATTCAATCTGGCACACCCCTGTGACATGGCATACTAACCTAGAAAACAGGAAACTCGAAACAACATCATGGAATCAACTCAAAGAAGACACCTCAGCTTCTGCTGCCACAAGGACAGAGCCATAAAAGGGTGTCAGGACAGAAGAGATTATCCCAAGAAAGGGTTAGGTAAAGTCTCAGTGGTTATCTGGGCGCCCAGGCCTTTACTTTTAATGTTCTTATCTTTGAGGAATCATAGAACCTCACTGGTATGAGATCAACCCATTCCACAAAGCATGACTGGTCTCTTGATGATCTCATTTGTAGTAAGTCAAAAGTAGTCACCAGTTAGGTATGTTCCAGCCTTGAGAAAAGCTGCAGGCCCAGAAACTACCATAATCATGCAAAATGGGCGTCACCACTAGTCACTAACTGTATGAGCCACTCTGGGAGATAGCAGGTTGGATTCTTCATTCTAGCAGAAATGTAGCTGTGAAGACCTGTGACTCTCAGAACTGAGTCCGGTTTATTGCACCATGTTTAGCTTTAAGAATTCCTCCCTCTGAGAAAAGAGTATGTTAAACCATTGCATAGTTAACTTCTGCTTTCTCATATACAAAGTCAGATTTGCACAGTGTAGCAAATGGCTCAAGCCTGGGGCCATCAAGGTTTTTAGTATTGTACCCTGAGTCATCCTGTCTCCTCACTGTTGGTATAAAACACTTTAACTACAAACCTTCAGGCTTCCTTCCATTGCAAATTCAAGTACAGATCTGGTTTGTCACGTGGTTTTTTCCAAATGGAAGGGAGTGGAAAAGACATGAGGAATATTGCCTTTATGGTCCCTTTATTAGGAGAGTGCTTGGTGTCTGATATTCTCTTCATTGCCTTTAGGGTCCAGACTCTCCCAAAGACTGACCTTCATCATCTGTTTTAGTGCCTGTGCTCCATGAAAGTTCAACCTTAAAGTCCTAGCCAGAGAGCGAAGGTGCTCCAAAACATTTGTATTCAACAGATTCTCTTTACGATAAAAAAAAAAAAAACTGTGGCAAAATAGATATAACACAAGAATTACCACCTTAACCATTTTTAAGTATACAATTTAGTACCATTAAGTCACTGGCATTGTTGTGCAACCATCAGGACCATCCCTCTCAAGGAATTTTTTTATCATCCCAACCTGAAGTCCTATACCCTTAAATAGTAACTCTCCATTGTTGCCTCCCCCAGCCTGTGGTAACTATTATTCTACTTTTCCATCTCTATGAATTTGACTACTCTAGGTGTTTCATATAATGGGAATTTCATATAACGGACAATGCTTGTCCTTTTGTGTCTGGCTTATTTAACTTCGCAAAATGTTTTGAAGGTTCGTTCCATGTTGTGGAATCTACCACAATGTCATTTGAGTACACTTGCTTTGTAAATTTCTCTGTACCCCAAATAAGGGCTTTTCTTCTTTGTTTTTGATAGAACTGTCATCTACAGAGCAAATGGTGTAATTCAGTGAAGAGCCATGTGCGCATATGTAGGTGTGTGTCTGGTAAGTAGACAGCTACAAATCAAATTCTGTTTGTAGGGGGTGGGGGCACAGCAGAGGCTGTCTTGGCTGGGTCTGATGGAAAGTGAGGCTCAGGGTTATGGAGTTGCAGGTAGAGACTGGAAATGATCTTTCTCTGGTCTTTGCTCCACTTAAGTCTAGTATCATGCTTTTTTTCTCTGCCCCTGAGATCACATCACTCTTTGGATTTCAACTCTCACCTCTGGGTAAAAGACTTTGGAATCTCTTCTTCCAGCTCTAGACTGCCCACTGAGCTACAAGAGGCAAATATCTAATAGACTGCCCGAACCTCACTGGTCCAAAATGTAACTCATTCTCCAGCATCCCCAATCAAGTTCTCTTGGCAAGAGGGTCATTATTCTTCCTGTGACTCATGTATAGGATCTCAGGACAGTTTATGATGTTTATCATGTCAATTTTCTATTATCATACTCATGCTCATGCTCTGGCTCAGGCTAGTTCCCCGAATCTGATCCAAACTGCATTATGGTTTTCTAGCACTCTCAAATAGAACTTTCTGTGATGGTGGAAATATCCTGCATTTGCACTGTCCAAAATGGTAGCCACTGGCCCGCATGGGGCTACTGAGCACTTGATATGTGGTTGGTGCAGCTGAAAAACTGAATCTTTAATTTTATTTAGTTTTAATACCCACATAGTTCATGGTTACCATGTTGGGTGGCTTGGTACTAAAGAGTCTGGCAATCACCTGCAGGCTCTCCCAGCTCCAGTCAAGAAAGTGCACTGTAGCCAGGGTAGATATCTTAAAGCCTCTTTAAAAACTCCCAGTGGGGCCTCCTGGCTCACAGGATGAAGTCCAAAGTCTCCAGGAAGGAGTTATAGAATTTGCCTCTAAACTACTTTTCTAACTCACTCCATATTTGAGGACTTCCTCTCTGTCCCCGGTCTAACTCAACATGTTGTATTCATCAGATGTACTCTGCAGGCTCTCTCCTTTATGCATTTGCCCACGCCAGTTCATTTGTCACTTCCCTGTGTGTCTCTGCTTACGCAAACCCTGCCCACCCTGCGGGACACACCTCAAACAGGTGTCTTCCTCAAAGCCTTTCCTGGCTCCCGTCCCACCCCCAAGGGGAAGGTAAGCCCTTCCTCACCACGCTCCCAGATTCTTTTGTTTGTATTTTATGTAACAGATTATAATTTGTGCTGCAACAGAGGTTAATTGTTTCCATATCCCATTTTCCCTACTATAATAAATTTAGGATACTGTCTTGTTTAATCAATTTAATACATAATAGGTATTGTTGCTTGTTCAGTCTTGCATGTGGAAGGCTCTCAATTAATATATTAATAGAAAGAAGTATCAAATCAAGCTCATGTGAAACAACAGATTCAGAGCAATCTTTATAATTTAAGTACTAGGACAAATAATATGACAAGAAAATCTGGCTCACAATACTAAAAAGAAATATCAGCCTTTAAATCAGTAGTTTATGCCAGAGTAAGTTACTGAAACTAGGTCTTCTCTATCTATAGCTACATGTTCTATTTTAGAATAACCTATGTGTGAAGGCAGCAAGTTAGCTTACCTGATAGACTTTGGGATTATGTCTAGTGTAGAGCAGAAAGCGAGTGTTTATCTCCTCTGGAGACCAGGGCAAACCTGCCAACTGTCTTGACAAAGTCCCAGTCCATGGTAAACCGTCTTTAAAGCACCCCACCCTTTCATAGCAAACTTCTTTTCCTGAAGCAAAAAGATGGAGTGTCAGTATTGTAGGAACCAGGCCCAAAGAGAGGCTATGTTTCCCACCATGAGGGTTCATTGAAATAGGTCTTTAAGTTAAGCAAGTCTGGCTCAAGGAGACTCTCTTTAAAAAAGTGCTCTCCTCTCTCCTTCCTCCACCACCCTCCTCATATTATTTTTGACCATGACTTTGTAGATCAAAGCGTTGAAGAGGAGAGCACAGGGGCTGGAATCAGACATTCCTGGCTTTGGACAATTCTTTTACCTTTTATGAGTCTCCACTTCCTCCTCTGCAAAGTGGAGTTAATCCCACTTACCTTACAACCTTGATAGGAAGAGTAAATGAACCATTACACTGGACAGCCCTTGTGAATGGGCCTGGACTTAAGAGGGATACTGTGTGTTCCCTGAATTCCTGCCTTTCCTTACGAGACTGCAAGTTTTTAATGAAAGGGACCTTGGAGTCCCCAGAGCCTAGCACTATGCCTGACATGCAGTAGGAGTCCATCATAGGTCTCCGGAGAGTACAGATGACAGCAAAGTTCCATTCAGTTGTAACCGAGTCTCTTCTTTCTGGAGCTCACCTCACTCATCTCTACAATGAGAAGCTTCGGGGAAACTTGAGTCTTAATGTTTCTGTCATCCACTGACTTTCCTTTATCTGTTCAATAAGGCCTTTCTTTTTCATATTAAACAATTCATTTCCTACTGTTTTATGGAGGAATAATTTAATTTATTCAATTATAATTATTATTTGTTCAATTTATTATTGAATTATGTATTCATTACTACTTATTAAATTGGTTTTCCTTTATTCATTTTGTGATTATTCATTATTAGTGGCTAGATCTGTTCAAAGACTCGAATTTGAGGGTTTTCTTTTATCACTTACCAAAATATGGTCAATCAGTCTTTGACTTTCAAGTCCACCAGATTTTACTTTAAAATTTTAGGAGATATTGCATTTTCTCCATTCCCTAGCAATGAGGTTCCACAATAAATACAAAGAAAGAGGAAAGGGAATTTTTTTTTTTAATCAGAGAAATGTTTATACATTGAAAAGAAATTGTACAGATGAGCAACATCCCCTGCTCACCCCCAAACCCAGCCCTCTCCCCAGAGGTGACAGTTACTCTGGTGGTTACCCCAATATCTATATTTTACGTGCTTATACTCCAAGTTTTGATTTATTAACTTTAGTCACACATAATCTATTAACTTGCTGCAATAATAAATGAGGATTTAACCCACCTATTTTTGGGATCAGCCAGGATCAGGGCAAGAAAAAAATCATACCAGTTATTTTAACTGTGAGAATTTAATACAACAAATTGTCATCAGTCAGGTACTGGAGAACTGAAGGCACAAAGGGGACCAGGTAGGAGC
Organism: Eumetopias jubatus; assembly: GCF_037043125.1. Classification (NCBI taxonomy): domain Eukaryota; kingdom Metazoa; phylum Chordata; class Mammalia; order Carnivora; family Otariidae; genus Eumetopias; species Eumetopias jubatus. Next base: position 14,937,790 of record NW_028274823.1, read on the forward strand.
TCCCAGGTGACAACTGCAGGGAGCAGCTACTAGCAGGGGGCTGGAGGATGACACAGAAGAGGTTCATTAATTCAAATAAGGAAACTTGGAGGAAGGGCTGCTAGACCCGGGGAGGGGTGCTCTCTCCAGAGCTGGGGCTCAGTCCCTGAAGAGGGGTGCTAGCTGGCTAGTGCTGACATCTCTGAGTGGGCACCACGCGCCTGGTTCTGGGAGTTTTACAACTGCAAACCGGAGCCACCTCCTGTTACTGGATGATTGTTTATGCAGGGGTGAAAAGTCATTGCTGAAAAAACACTGACAGGAACCAGGAGCTAGCAAGAAGGAACACCTCCCTTTTTCATCCTGGAGCCTCAGTGTCCCTCTAGTGTCCCCACTGACAGTGCTTCTCTGGGAGTGGCTGGACAGGGTGAGCAGGGATTGAGCATCCGAGTGCCGGCCAGGCAAGGGCTGACCTGGAGCTGGGGGACAACAGCTCCTACAGGACAATGCTCTCCACACTGTCTCAAATCCTCCTCCTCTACAGTCAGTAACACTGTTTTTAGCTCATTTATCGGCTTCCTTTGTAAACTTAAATAGTAATCTTCTATTTTTTTTTAAGAGAAAGAGAGAGAGAACATGGGGAGGAGAGGGGCAGAGGGAGAGGGAGAGAGAGAATCTTAAGCAGTCTCCAATGCCCAGCATGGAGCCCAACACAGGGCTCGATCTCATGACCTCAGCCAAAATCAAGAGTCGGATGCTTAAGTGAGTGAGCCACCCCAGGCGCCCCAGTAATCTTTTATTTTTTGATCCATACCTCCTACTCCTCAAAACTTGACTCCCTACCTTTGCAAGACAAGGTTTAAGCCATGTTGCCTGTCTTCTTCCCTTCCATCTTCCAAGGCCTCCCAGCCACATTTTGACTTTCAGACCATCAAAGTTGATAACATTCAGACTTTGTTCTATAATCATAATTAAGTCTTTCATGTTTTGTCTGTAGGCTGGCTCCGAAAAATTGAATGTCGATAAACAGAAACATATTATTATGACTAAATAAATATTTTTCCTTTCAGAGCCAGCTAGCATGCTATAATTACATTTCCTTGTCTGCACTTCATTATTCAGTTGCCCATTCCCTTCAAAGGAGAATATTCAAATGAATTATCTTTTCATAGACATGAATTGCTCATGATCAGTGTCATTTTAGTTTCCTCCACATTTGGCTTTTCTTGGGCCGTTTTCATTTTCCTGGATTCTCTGGTTGCCTTTGTTTTCTCTTGTTGCAAGAGTAAACATGTGCCGTCTTCAATATATCCCTAGTACAGTGCAGCTCCTCAATCAATATTTCTCCTGCCTGCAATCTATTCTGTTTTTTCTGTTTAAGCACACATATATCCAGTTCTGACTTGGACCAGTGAGTTTACATTTGGGTCGTGCTTTTTTTTTAAAAGATGTATTTATTTGAGAGCGAGAGCATGGTGGGGAGGGGCAGAGGGAGAGGGAGAATCTCAAGCAGACTGTGCTGAGCATGAGCCTGACACAGTGCTTCATCTCACGACCCTGAGATCACGACCTGAGCCGAAATCAAGAGTCAGATGACTTACCCAACTAAGCCACCCAAGTGCCCCTGGATCATGCTTTTCTAATACAACCTTCTGTTTTTTCCTAGAATGTCCAGCTGCCTTTGTTTTTTTGCATTGCATGGCTTCGCCCCCATGCCCACAAATTCTTAACTACATCATTCAGTCTATGGAAGTGAGTTTGGATTTCTAAATGAAGATTGTTGTAAATATTGTCCATTTTCAATGTTTGTAACTTATCAGGGTTACTGGTCACCATGCCCTTTTTCATAAGGAAATACCCATTGAAGGAGCATAAAGTTAGAAGAAACTACATGTGACAAAGGAGACCGATCAACTCATAAGATATTAAAGCCATTTGGAAAAAAAAAAATGGAAAGATTAATAGTTCTCTAAAAATAACATGTTTTCTATAAAATCAGTAAGTTGATATTTGGCTAATAACTTATATGGCCAATATAAAACAAAGAATATAGTTTTAAAATGGTAGCCTTGAAGATACTATGCAGCCACTGAAAATGTTTACAGAGATTTGTAATGCAGTTTGTAATGAAAGTGAGAATGATACAGTGGTAGGGGGGAAAGGCAGTTAGCAGAGGTATGTGTGGTTTTATTTAAAATGCATGGGGAAAATCAAATTTAAAGGAAGTGCATCAAAATATTAACAGTAGTGAGAACACAGTTTTTATTTTCTTTACCCTTATCTATGGCCTTAAATTTTCAATGATTAATAATAACTACTTCTATAATAAAAAAAGTTACAACAGAAAAAAAAGAGTACTTCTTCTCCAAATTATGTCCGGTGCGGCTTCTTTGTCTTATTAATAATAATTAAAACAGCAAAAACCGACTGAGCCCTAAGTGTCACCTATGTGAGGAAATGGAGAATTAGAAAAAGTAATCACTCTTGCCCAATGTGTCATTGCTATTAAGTGGTAGTTGGAAAAATAAAATGAACCATCAGGCAGCTCATTCTATCACTAAATAGAATCGAGAGGTACATTAATTAATTAGCTTTTGCTAGGTTATGCTGTGGTAACCAAGAACCTCCAAATCTCCTTGGCTTACCAAAATTAAGGTTTATTTCTCATTCTTGTTATCTTTTGGCTGCAAGAGTTTTAGGTTGGCTGTGGTTCTGATTTACCGGTTCTCTTCCTCCAGCATCTAAGCTAAAGGAGACCCTTGTTCAGAACTTGTTGCTCTTGGGGCAGAGGGAAATGGGGTGATGGCTGAACCCTGCAAAGGCTCTTCACACAGGCATTCAGACTTGGACTGCTCTCTGCACATCCTGTGGCTAAAGGTGGGGGCTGTGGAGTCCTCTTCCCGGGACTGGGAGTAAGTAGTGGGGGACAATAATACAGTCAGCCATGGAAAGGTGTGTGGGTTTACATTTTTACAAGCGCCACCAGAAGGAAAACCTTTTGTCATTTAAATTTGCATTTCTTGAATTACTTACACACTTGAATATCTTGTGCATTTCTGGCCCTTTGCACACCTGTGGGTGAGATCTTTGTGTCCTAGGCACATTTTTCTAAAGTTTGCTTTTTTCTTATTTATTTGTAAAAACTCTTCGAATAGTGGAGAGATTTGCTCCTTTCCAGTCAGATATTGAGAAAAGATATTCTAGTTTGCTGTTTATGTTTTGGTTTTATAGAAGCTTCACATTTTATTCAATAAAATGATCAATCTTCTCCTTTATGGTTTTGGGGTTTCATCTTATTTAGAAAAGCCTTTCTTACTTCAAGATAATGAACAATTTCACTCTGTTTTCTTTTATACTTTTCTTGTTTCACTCTTTTACTTTAAATGTTCATCGATCTGAGATTTATTTTGGTGTAAAAAGTAAGACTTTCATCTAGAATTTCAATTCTCTTGGCCTGAATTTATACAAAGTATAATCATTTTAATTTTTTCCACACCTGTGGTTATTTCCCTTTGTTTATTTAAATCTGTCAGCATGGTTTTCTATTCCTTGAGTTTTATTAAGCAACCACCACACATATTTACCAATTATATTGCCTTTCTCCTGTTATTCTAATGCGTTAACCTCTATGTTTATTTTTATTAATGAAATTCTTCCTTCAATGTTACTTGTTCTTTTTCTAATTTCTTCAATTCTTGAGTCATTGTATTTTGATATATTCTGCAATTTAAGTGTTTTATTTCCTCTTTGACCTAAAAGTTCTTTAAAAGAGCATTTGAAATATAGCACATTAGATGAAGCTAGGTTTAATTGGCTAAGAAATCATACAAAGTTGGCATATCAGTTCATATTTTCTTAATTTCCACTTTCTAAATGAGTCATTTCTCTATCTTACTATGAGCAGCCTTTTCCAATGACAAAAAAAGTCTTGAAAATAGATTCATTAATTTATTCAAGAAATATTTATTTGAGTGCCTATTAGGTGCCAGATATTGTTCTCAGCACTGGGGATTCAGCAGTGGGAGAAATAATCCTAGCCCTCATGGAGTAGAGTCTAGTGGGGCTGTGGGGACAATGAATTAGAACAAGTAAATAAAATGAAGGTGCATGTGTGTTTAGGCGAGGAGCGGTTTACTATTCAAATAGGGTGGCCAAGGAAGATCTCCCCAAAGGAGGTGGCATTTTTTTTTTTTTTCTTAAGTAGGCTCCATGCCCAGTGTCGAGCTCAACATGGGGCTTGAACTCATCACCCTGGGCTCAAGACCTGAGCTGAGATCAAGAGTCAGACGCTTAACAACTCAGCCATCCAGGTGCCCCTAAAATAGGAGGCATTTGAATCCATAGCTAAAGGGGGTAAGGAGCAAACCGTGGGGAATTCTAGGCAAAGAGAAGGGAACGTACCAGCCTCTGAGGGAAGGAGCATGCTTAGCGTGAGAGAGGAATTATGAGGAGACCACCCTGACCAGAGTTGAGGGAACAGTGGGGAGAGACAGGTCTCTCAACACCCGATTTTGCAGCTTCAAAAATCTAAACCTCTTTGGGGAAAAGAAGTGGGGTGTTGACTTTTTCATTCATTTGTTTTTCAATTTGCAACAGACTCATGTGGCAGCAAAAACTGATCTAAAGCTATAAATATATATCTTGTTATCCTACTTAATAGGAGTATTCTTAGATTTTACTACAGAAATATCCATATGGTTGTTTATAGGGTGCTGCCCCGGAATTCCTCTCGGGGTTTGTATTTTACAGTGTACTTACCATAGTCCCTTTCTAAAATAAAATAAATAAAATAAAATTGGAATTCCAGAATACATTGGCCCCAGGGGGTTGAAAAAGGGATGGTAGACAAGTAGCAGGGGGTAGTGTTTAGAGAGGTTACAGAGGACTAAAGCATGCAGTGCTTGGAAGATCATTGGAAGGACTTTGGCATTTCCTCTGAGGTGAGGGGGAGAGCCATGGGAGGGCCTTGAGCAGAAAAGTGATGGCAGACTGGCTTAGCTTGGCTTTTGTTTTGAGAACAGATTGAAGCAGGAGAAGGGGAGAGGCAGAGAGACCAGCTGGGAGGCTACTGTAGTCAACTAGACAAGAGACAATGGTGTCCAAAAGGTTAAGGTGGTCGCAGGGTGGGGGCTGGGAAATGGTCAGGTTCTGGATAAATTGTGAAGGAGGATCCAAAAGAATTTACTAATTAATTGGCAGGGAGGTGTCATAGAAAAGTTGAGGATGATGTTGAGGTTTTTGGATGAAGTTCCTGGAAGACTGGAGTTGCCACTGATTAGGATGGAGAAACTCTAGAAGGGACAGATTTGGGAGTAGAATCAAGAGCTCAGCTCTGGATATGTAGCTTTTATCTGAATCAGACACATCGTGGAGATGCCACAGAAACAGCTGGATGTGAAACTGGACTTCCAGGGACAAGTTCAGCTGGAGACAGGAACTTGGAAGTCTTAAACACAAAGTTGGTATTTGATGTCATGAATATGGGTAAGACCACCAAGGGAGTGATGACGGGTAAAGAAGGGGGATGATCTAAGGATGGAGTCCTAGGACACTCCATCATTAAAACGTCAGGAAGATGAGAGGATGAGCAAACAAGACTGCCGAGAAGTCACTGAAGAAGAAGGAAGAAATCCAGAAGAGCGTGGCATCCTAGAAGCCAACTTAAAAAAACCTGCTGCCAGGGGAGGGGGCAATCGAGAGTACCAAACACTGCTAAGTCTAGATGGATGAGGGCAGAGAATTAACCACGGTTTTGTCACCATGGGAGTGACTGGTGACCGTGACAAGTGTAGTTTCTGGGGTGAAAGCCTGATTGGAGTGAGTTCAAGAAAGAAGGGGAGGAGAAATAAGAAGCCCGATGTACAAAACTCAGAATTGGGAGTTTTAGAGATGGGTGAAATAACACATTTGTGTGCTGCTGGGGACGTGCCAGGAGAGAGGAAGAAAATTGGTGAGGCCGGAGAAACAGAAGAGAGTACTGTGGAGGGGAGTCCTTGCACAGGTAAGAGGAGATAGAGAATAATACATATTCTCCCCGCTACGGGGGGAAGGGCTGCCCTTTGTTGGGACAAGAACAGCTTATCCCTTGTGAGAGAGAGGGAAGGCAGAACGTATGGGCAGGTGCATGCAGGTAGCGGGACAGAGGTGGTACTGGGAACTCCGGGAAGGCCTCTTCTCTTTGTTTCCCATTTTCTTACTGAAATAGGAATCCAGGCCATCAGCCGAGTGGGGCTGAGCAGGGAGGTGTTCGAGGTTTCAGTGGAGGGGAGGAGAATGAAACAACCCAGGAGCCGTGGCAAATGAATGGACAAGGGAAGAGGAGTAAGATGGCTTGGCAGCTTTAGAGTCGGCTTCAGCTTGGTAACCATGAATTCACAGCAAGACAATCATCATGCTATGTGTTTTTTTCCAGGCACATTCAGCTGCCCATTCAGCTGCGCAAAGGAGATGAAGAGTTGGATTTAACCAGGGTTGTGGTCAAGCCAAGTGAAGCAAGAGCAGCAGAGAGAAGGCCAATGTGTACGCTAAGGAGGGATTATGATGGACCATGGGATTTAAGCTAAGTAAGGAGGGAACTGAGGAGACAGTTAGCTGCCAAAGAAATTTTTAAAAAGTAGGGAGTAATATGAAATTTAGATTATTTATATATATACATATATATGTGTGTGTATATACATATATGTATTTCTATGGCACACATAAGTTCATTACAGAGCTGACATAATTAAAGATTTGAGTCTCCATCACCTCTGTGTTATTACCTATATTGGCATCTATTAAATTTGTAACAAGGTCCGTTTGGGTTCAGTTCTCTGGTAGCTGCCATTTTACAATTTATGTTTAATTCGATAAGCCTTCAAACAGAAATCACTCCCTACCGAAAAACACACATTTCTGATGGGCGTAGTTCCGGAAGCCTTGTTAGTCACAGCTGTGTCTCCAGAGCTTACCCCAGTGCCCGGCACAGAGTAGGTGATTGTATTTGTGATGAAGTAAAACAGATTAGCATCCTCGTTCAGAGAGCATTTTGAGGGGTGGGCTGTGAGTAGAGATGGCAAAGAGGCACTGAACTCTGGAAGGAGGAGAGACCACCTGAGAAAAGAAGGCGTCAGATAAAGGAAAAGAGACCAGGGTGGACTTCTCTCACTCAATTCTGCTTTGGGAGCTCATCAGTCTAACCTCTTCCAACATTCAGATCAGGCCTGTTTCGTGCCCGTTCCTGGAATATACTGCAACAAACAATAGCTCCATCCACTCTTATCCCATACTAAAAAGCTGGAGGGCAGGGACTAAAAACACTGAAATTCTTTGATTCTATTTTGGTTAAAACATATCAGCTAACTTTTGTTGTACTTTAGGAGGTAAAAACAAACAAACAAAAAACCAAAACCAAAAAAAAAGGTTAAAAACAGAGAAAACCAACTACTACATAGGAGATGCATAAGGATGTAAAGAGCACAAGTCAGTGAGTGTTGAGTTAGTGTGTAAGAAATGTTCACAGACCAAAATCCTTTCCCAAAATCAAGATCCAAATAGAAAAAATCAACTTGGAAGTTCCAATCAGCATTAATCATTCATTCATTCATTCATTCATTCATTATCTACAGTGTATCAGGTATTGAAATAAAAAATATGAATGTATTTTTTCATTTACTGCTACATACCTATCTTAGAAGTGAAGAAATTAAGACTTTAACAGATAAGTTACTTGACCAAGTTCATAAGGCTAATAAATACAGAGCTGGGAACCCGGTACAAGACCATCCAGCAGCTATTATATTATTGGAAATAGATGTTTATATACTCATCAGATTTAGTATTACTAAGTTGATGCATTTCCCTTAGATACTTTTATGACAAGTAAATCAAAATATAAACAGAGCCAGTATTTCAAAGGCCATGTCAATCACATTTTGGACATAACTATCCCCCCTATTTTTAAGGAACTAATAAATTATGAGTCTTACCTGTTGATATGTCGAAGAATAAGAGTGCAGCAATCCAAAATGCAAGCATCTAAGTTGATTTTAAAAATCACATCAATTCTTCTTGAAGGTTTTTACTGATAAAGTCACCTTACTATAAAATATTAAGTAATTTTCTTCAAAGTGATACCATTCAACATCTAAATTCTAGGTCCAGAAGAGCATGGAGTTCACACGACTTTTAATCCCTATGCCCTGCAAAGTAATGTGCCATAGCCTACACTCCTAGCTCCACGTTAAGAGATTTAATTAGCAGGGTGTGCCTTCCACTAGGTGATTGGTAATTAAAACTTCTGAGGTTTTGCTGTTTCATCATTAGCAATATTTTGATTAGGCACAAACCGAGTCACTCTGGAAAGTTATTTTAAGGCTTTGGAATGGTAGATAATAAACATTTAAAAGGCACAATTTTTCCAAATCAGGATTATGCATTTTGAGTATTCTTTCCCTAACACATTTCTGAGAGCAAACATTTGCTTACTACAAACAGACCCTCCTAAAATATTATGAATTGAAAATGAACGTGGCTAATAATGGCTAACCTGCTCATTATAGTGGGGCAATATAATGTAGTACTGTCATCTAGAGTCCAATCACCTGGGTCCAAATTCTGGCTCTGCCACTTATTAGCAGTGACCTTGGGCTAGTAAGCCGCAGCTGCACCTTTCCTCACTTGTAAAATGGGGATAATCATGGTTCCTACCTCATAGGGTCACTTAGGTGATTGAATTACTTATTATATGAATAGCACCTAGGAGACAGTACTATATTGAGTTAATTTTATTGGTTATTTTTCCACTATGTTAATGGTTATAAGAACAAATTTACGCCCACATATAGCCAGATACACCCTTACGTCATGATACATAGGCTTCATAATGACATTTAATGTAATGCAAACCTGCTTTGTTGGCTTCTACATTCACTTAAAGTGATTGAGTTCACAGATATCCTCAGTCAGTTTCTCCATTTTTAAATGTTCATAGAAAATGGCTGAAAGTATTTCTTGGTTTTTCTTAATTTTTTCCTCTCACCATAACAACATTAAGATTTTCACGTACTTATGAAGCATTCAGCCCTTTCATCCAATCTTGTTACATTATGAAATGATCAGACAAAGGAGAAATTATGACCAAGAGCAGTTGCAAGTCTTGGGGGCTTTCTCTGGTCGAACTATTTCCTGGAAGTGGCAGCGGCCAGCACCCTGGCAGGCAGGCAAGCAGACACGCAGGAGCTCGAGAATGGGCTCTTCAGCAGCACGGAACTGCGTGCCTGGCACACTGAGTGGCCAGCAGCTACTCCGTGGAAAAGGCACGTTCTAGAAGCTTCGCCAGTTGCCACTGGTCATTTTTCCAAGAATCCATGTTTTCAGCCACACAGGCAGGATCCACATGAATCGCAGAATCATCAGCAGCACCTCTCAGAAGACAACTCTTACTCATGTCTGCATCCCAAGGGACAAGCCCAATCCCTGGAATTTAGCAAGTGCTTAACAAACGGTTTTGAATGAAAAAATACAAAGCTCTTCAGTGATAATATAGGGACTTTTTCCAAGCCATGCCCTCTTCCATGTTTTCACAGCACTTTTCAATGAATCTGCTATAGCCCTCAGCATGTCATAGAATGGTTAGGCATTTACCTGTTTCTCTCCTCCCCTAGACTGAACTGTTCAGAGACAGGACTGGTTTTTGTTCATCTCTGGGCCCTCAGGATCTAGCAATAGATCTCTCACAGCAGATACAGGGTCAGTATTTGTTGATAGAAAAAAAAAAGTAGCATTAATTTTCATTGACTTCACATCATTTGAGGAAATTCTTACTCTAGAGAGAATATGATTCTAAGAGTGGGAGTCTCGTTATACGTTAACAAGTAGATTTAATGATCATCAGATGCTGGTGACTCCATAGCTGCTTGCTGAAATCATGGCCGTTCTGCCCCCCAAAAATGTCACATAGAGCAGTTAACAATAGTTTTTAAAAGTTCATCATGAAATCAAAGCTCCACTTACATGTGCCAGCACACCAAAATGAGGGAAAACACCAAATTAGTTGAATTCTTGATTCAAGAATAGAGAATAATTTAATTTTGTCCCCGACACGATAAATTATTTTTAGGATTTAGTACGGCAGAGAACCTTTAAAGATGTCATGACGGATATTTCAATATTAATGTCAGAACCCTGAAGAATATGGCTGTAATTTAAAAAATCACTTTTTAGGCTATTTCTTAATGCATGGCATTTTAAATTATCCAAGATTTCAAGGAGGCCAGGATTTCATCATGGCCACTTTGGTGAAGCAAAAAAAGAGTGAAGTACAAAGACAAATACCTAAGTCATCTCAGCAAACCAAATATTTAAGTGGCTACTACATGCCAGGCACAATTCGAGTTTCTAGTGATACATCCATGAAAAAAAGACAATAAAGACTCTGCCCTCTTGAATAGGACAATGGGGAAAGCGGCCAATAAACACTGTAAACAAGTAAGATAGAAATTCTTACTCTAGATAGGACTCTAAGAGTGGAAGACTCATTATACTTTAACAATTATATTTAACGATCATCAGACACTGGTGACTTACAGAGTACGGGGAAAGGTGGTTCAAATACTATGGGGCGGGGGAGAAAGCAGAGTAAAGCAGATTGGGGAATCTGGGATTTGTTTGGAGGAGAGGGTTGCTATTAAGTTCGAATGGTCCAGGCAGGTCTCACTGAGGAAGGTGATGTTTGAGCAAAGACTACTGGCAGAGGTGAGGGAGGTAACCATGTGACTCTCCAGGGAGAGGGACAGGTGGTCCCTCCTGTCTTTGAGGAAGAGCAAAAAGGGGACTATAAGGGGACTATGGCAAGAACAGAGGAAGAAGAGCAGGGGATGAAGTCACAGAAGCACTTGGAGTGCTTCTGTGGGTAAGGCTTTATTGGTCATTGTAAAAACTGCTGCTTTTCATCTCAGGAAAAAGGAAGCCATTGGAGGGAGGGCTCTGAGCCGAGGGGACCTGGTCTGACTGGTTGTACCGGGGTCTTTCTGGCAGCTGTGCTGCCACGAGGCTGAAGTAGGGCAAAGGCAGAAGCACTTTTTTTCCCCCTCCTTTCCGTTCTGGTCCTTTTATTTTTGTAGTAAACTCTCTGCGGGCGGGGGTGGCTGGTGTGGGTTGTGGGGAGCTTGTGCGGAGGGGGCCCTCCTGGGCGGGGGCTGGAGGCAGGGTTATTGGCCCGAGCTCCCTGTCCCCAGGTGGCCTCTGTGGGGAGGGTGTCAGGACGGGGGGCCGGCACAAACACGAAGCTGACGGCACGGGGGCGTGGGCAGGCAGGAGAGGCTGGGCGCCATACTGCACTTTGGGAGTGGGGCCAGCCTCCTAGCCAGGAGGCTATTTCAGTAATCCAGGTGAGAGATGATGATGGTTTGGACCAAGAGGGTGCCAAGAGAGGTGGTGGGAAGTGGATCGACTCAGGATACAGTCTGACGGCAGAGCCAATAGGGTTTCCTTTCTTATCATGTCTGTTCTTCGACTTAGCTCTTGAAGGATGCAATGATATAGGAAGGTCTTCAGTGTGTTTTGCAGATCTACTCCCTTTTTTTCCTGCTTTATTCTTGAATAACACATTTTCTCTCATGAGTATCATCCTTACCATGTTTGAAAGGACAAAAATATTTTAATGAATTTGTTTAGCTTGATTGGTTTAAGGAATGTAATTTTTCTGCAGATTTTTAGAAATGTGTTTCTAAAACATGATGCTTCCAGAGTCTATCTCTGTAGTAAGGCTTTATTTGTATGCACATTTTGTAATAATACACCACTTGTAGGCAGACATAAAACAAGTATCTCATGTGAAAGAATAACCTCTACCAAGGAAATATTGTAAACTATTACTTTGTGAACTCTAGACTGTAATTAGAGAGTCATCACATACTTGTTAAATTACACAACACAGTAAAAATATACATTGCATCAACACAATTCATTATAATTACAAGTTACTCTAGAAGGCTATTTGAAGTTTCCAAGTAGTAGTACACTTTGCATAAGAGTAATGTACTATATATATTAGGATGTGTATTAAAATTACACTTGAAAACTTAAAATTAAATTTTCCCACATTCAGGAAAGAAACTGGAATATATAGAAAAAAATACCACTGTCAAAGAGGCAAGGGAAGGAGAGGTTAGGAGGATTTATATTAGCAATTCATGTATGAGACTTCAACACAGTTTGAAAAAGCCTAAGTTCTAGAAGCAGACTCTAGAAGGAATAAAGTAGCATGGTGATTTAGAGCCTGGACTTCAGAGCTGGGTTCATAGCCAGCCGGGACCTCTTCAGATGTGTGATTGCTGGCAACTTAACCTCTCTGAGCCTCAGGTTCCCTGTGCACACTGGTTAAAAAATTAAGTCCCATAACTCACCTGCACCAGCTTTATTTGAATGTTAGTAAGTTTGCCTTTTCTCCTTTATCTAACTATTCATTTCTTTCCTTCCCTTTCTCCCCTTAGCTTTCTTTATTAATTGACAGATAAAATTGTATATGTTTAAAGTGTACAATGTGATGATTTGCTATGCATACATTGTGGAATGACTACCACACTCAAGGGATGTCGGAGTGTTCTTGGGAAGATGCAATGAGCAAATTCGCATAAAGAGCTTGGCCTACACGAGGCATCCAGCACGCAGTAAATGACAGCTGTAACAACAATTACTATCTTCTTAGGTCCAACCCAGTCTCCTGTTATGGGTGGGGTGGTACGGAACAAATGCTACTTGTCCAAACCAGCCCAGGAGAAAGGCAGGACTGGAAGGGAGGGTCATCCATGGGTAAGTCTTCCTTCTGTGCGTGCATGGTGACAACAGGGAAATCTGTATGTGGACAGCTTGTGTAATTATGAAGGAAGTGTGGGCCCCATAGAAAAGAACCGCACGGGGAGAGAGAGAGAGAGTCACGGAAAACAGGTTCATTAGGAGGCATGATGAAGTAGCTAGATATGGGGAGGAGAGGGATGATTATTGGGTGAGGATGGCAGGAAGAGATCAGGCATGCCCAAGGACAGGGAACAGGAAGGTGACTTACAGGTTAGAGAGCGTAGGGAGGAGACCTGATTTGCTTCAGCAGGGACTGAACATCTTCCTGGGATGTTCTCGTTCCATGAGCAACAGGATGTTCTGTCATATACTTCCACCCATCACAAGGAAAACCAGAGCTTAAGTAGATTAGTGTAAATCCAGCCAAGCACATTTTAAAACAACTCAAATGCTCATCTGTGAAAGGACTTACCACGAGTTTCCAGGCTTCCCTACGAGCAGGACAGGTGCTCCCAGGGCCCTGGCAGGGGCAGTCACAGCTGTCTCACCTTGCTAGTGTCTTTAGACCCCATTTGCCTGTGTCTCTGTCTACTCTGGCTCCCTTTCCATCGCCCTTCACCTTGTACGGGTGGTGCTGGAGTGGCCGTGGGCATTTCTGGGGCTCAGCTGAGGGAGAAATTTAGGAAACACTTTGTAAGTGCCTGACTCTGCTGTTTGATGCTTGGCGGCTGACAGCTTTCAAGCCTCACCCTAACCTCCTTTCTTTCTGCCCTACATCTGCTAACCTGATAAGAAAGCCGAGTCTTCCTTTTTTTTGGCACGAGTGGCAAGTCCACTTGATCTTAGCCAAAAGGCCGAGAAGCGATGAGTGGCAAGTCCAGACAGGGAATCCCGTGCACATGCGTGTGGGAGCCATCACCTCAGCCCCACCTCCTAAGCACCATAAAACCCCCAAGCCAGTGTCCTCTCTCTCTAGTCGTTTTTTAGACCAGCGGGGGTGTCTTGCCCCGCTTTCCCAGAGATGCATGAGGTAAGTAATATGAGCCTATTTTGTTCTCACAAGTACCCTACAAGGTTGATAGTTTATTCCAGTTTTTATTCAGGTAAGAAAGTTGAAGTTAAAGAGGTTAAAAAAGTAAAACCCAAGAGAATTATGAAAACTGAGCTAGGGTTTGAATGCAGTAAAACTCCTAAACACTGCCCTGTCTCACTGTAGCCTCCCAAATGGTCGGTCCTCCCTGTCCTCTCTGCTGTATTTCCTTCTTCCTGGCTCTGGAAACACACATCCCACTTCCTAGGTCTCTGAACTAGCCTGTTTTCCCACCTAGTTTTATGGATTCTCTGGTTCCATTGCCGGTGGCTTTTTCAAGTTTTTTTCTTATTCTTCATATACCATTATTCCCCCCACATCCTTCTCCTTTCCTTGCACTGTAGATTCCTAGATATTGACATCTGTGGCAAGAGCCTTCCTTCCTACGACTTCACCTTTTGTCTCTATGTGAGAAACTTCCCTCCATCCTCTTTCCGAAGCTTCTGGACCCAGCGATACCATCTGTCTTCTGGACCCTTCTAGCTGGGTGTTTTAAACAAGTCATAAAGTCATCCCATCCAAGTTCTAAGAAACTCTTCTCTCCGCGGAGCTCTTCCGCACACCTCCCCAGTTCCTATTGTAGGAGCTGCTATTCTTTGAGTTATGAGCTGGAAACATCCACAGCATCTCTGATCTTATCAAGGGGCCCTATTGATTCTTCTTCTGTGGTGTCTCCTTTGTTCATTTCCTGTGAGACTCACTGTCATGATCCCTGCTCAGGACTCCATCTCTTGCCTGAAATTTTGCTCCTCTTTCCCTATCCGTGTATCCTACTTGTCCAAACCAGCCCAGGAGAAAGGCAGGACTGGAAGGGAGGGTCATCCATGGGTAAGTCTTCAAGACTTGAACTTCAAGTTCAAGACCAACCATCTTGAATCATAACTCTGATCACATTCTCCCCAAATGTCTCTGTTGAATGAAGCTCAAACTATTTACCTTGGATAAAGGACCTCCTTGTTCTCCCCTCAATTTAGCTTTTGAGCCTTCAAGTCCACACCCCTCTACACCCATTGCTCTTGTTGACTTGCTGAGGTTTTGGTTCCTGCTGGTTCTTTAACCTCGATGGCCCTTTCCCACCCTTCTTTACATGCTAAACACTCCTCAAAATTCAAGGCCCAGTTCAAGTGTGACAGTCTTCTCTCCTGAATATTTCTCCCCATTCCCCTCAGTCATATAAGCTTTCTCATTTCTGAATACCCACTTAACTTGTATTATTTTTATTCTTCTTATAACTTTTAATTTTATTATTCCATTTTTAATTTTTTTCTTCTGCCTGTTCACCTTTGATCCCCCTTCACCCATTTCTCCCACCGCCCCACCTCTGGCAACTGCCAGTCTGTTCTCCGTATCCATGAACTTGATTTTTTCTTTTTTACTTGATTCCCCATATAAAAGAGATCATATGGTATTTGTCTTTCTCTGACTTATTTCACTTAAGCATAATGCCCCCAAGGCCCACCCATGTTGTTGCAAATGGCAAGGTTTCATTCTTTTTTATGGCTAAATAATATGCCATTGCGTGTGTGCATGGGTGTGTATACCACAATTTCTTTATTCATTTATCCACCGATGGACACTTAGGTTGTTTCCATATCTTGGTTATTGCAAAAAATGCAAAAATTATTTTTATCTTTCTTCTAACTTAAAAAAAACTCATTTATTTTTTCATCCACCTTATTAAATTGTAATGAGGTACATTGTAATGTACCAAATTCACGGCCAAGGATATATATTTGCATGCTTGTTATGATACCTGATTAGTACAGTTTTTTGCTAAAACACAGATCTGATCATTTTGCTTGTCTCTGCTTGTCTATGAGATAAAGCTGAGCTCGTCAGCATGTGATGCACGGCCTTTCTCACAGCACCGCCTTGGGTTTCTCCCACCACTCCTCACTCTAAGTGCCCATCAAAAAGAACCACTTACAGCACTGCAACAAGCTCAAAGCTCATTGTGCCTATGCCTCTGCACCTTTATTTGAGCTATTTTTGCAACACTATTCCCCTCCCTCCTCTACAGGGTAATCCTAGTCTTTCCTCCAGATCCACGTCAGGTATTACCGACTCTGTGAAATCATCCTCAACCTTTAAACTGGAAATTATCACTTACTCTGGGCTCCCCCGTACTTTAGACACATCTCTAATTTTGATGCTATTGATTATAATGAGTGACATGTTGGACTGTCTCACCTGAACCCTCCTTAAAATTAAGGAAATCAACACCTCATAGTCATCTTTGTGTTCCTCAGTACCAGGCAAGGGGCCTGCCACTTGGTGAACACTCAGTACTTCTAGAACAGATACGTGAGTAAATAAATGAGTGAAAGAATGAAGGAAAGAAGTAGTCTAAATATATATTGAATGGACTCATCTTGATTTTGCTAAACATATAAAAAAATAGAATTCTTGTCAATGGTCCAAATTTCTATTATAGCCTTCAACAACTTATGGAAAGGAAACAACTCTATGAGTTTATTCATTCCATTCTTCATGTTTTCTAGTACATGTAGGCTTTAAAAAAAAAAATCAGCTGCAGGTCTGGTTTCCATCCTCTGAAATCCAAGGATTACCGTTATGTATTGTTCTCTTTGATATACTAAAATAGGTAGATGTATCCTAATACAACAAATGTATATATTCCCACAACAAATAGTTGCAAGAATTCAACTTTGGTACTGATGATCATTTATCTCTAATAGGGCTAAATCTTGATTATTTCATGAAATTGCTCAGATTATTTATTTATGCTTCATATTTCCACAATGTCTAGTTGCCATCTTAATGAATTTAAAATTTCTGAGGAAAAGATGACTTGGGGGTAACTTGAAGACAATTGGGTTTTCTCTTTTCACAGGAGACCCAGTATTGGGGCTGTTACAGAGAGAATGGCATGCTGCTGTTTGAGGTTTATTGAATACATATCCCTAAGCTCCTATGTGATAAATCGCAAAACACATTTTAACCAAAGCACTTATTTCCCTCTGGCAGGCTTTAAGCTTTACATGACAGTACATGATATAGAAAAGACGACTCAACTTGACATCTGAAGAGAGTTGTGTGAGAACGCTCTTGGGACACAGAGGGATACATAGAAATGAAGGGTCTTGGTCTCTACTTCTGATACGGATATTAGCTAGCTATGATCTAGGCCAATAGACACTTTGTTTCTTTTTTTTTAAATTTTTTATTGGTATGTTAATCACCATACATTACATCATTAGCTTTTGATGTAATGTTCCATGATTCATTGTTTGTGCATAACACCCAGTGCTCCATGCAGAATGTGCCCTCTTTAATACCCATCACCAGGCTAACCCATCCCTCCACCCCCCTCCCCTCTAGAACCCTCAGTTTGTTTTTCAGAGTGCATTGTCTCTCATGGTTTGTCTCCCCCTCTGACTTACTCCCCTTCATTCTTCCCCTCCTGCTATTTTCTTCTTCTTTTTTTTTCTTAACATATGTTGCATTATTTGTTTCAGAGGTACAGATCTGTGATTCAACAGTCTTGCACAATTCACAGCGCTCACCATAGCACATACCCTCCCCAATGTCTATCACCCAGCCACCCCATCTCTCCCACCCCCCACCACTCCAGCAACTCTCAGTTTGTTTCCTGAGATTAAGAATTCCTCATATCATGAGGTCATATGATACATGTCTTTCTCTGATTGATTTATTTCACTCAGCATAACACTCTCCAGTTCCATCCATGTCATTGCAAATGGCAAGATCTCATTCCTTTTGATGGCTGCATAATATTCCATTGTGTATATATACCACTTCTTCTTTACCCATCCATCTGTCGATGGACATCTTGGCTCTTTCCACAGTTTGGCTATTGTGGACATTGCTGCTATAAACATTGGGGTGCACGTACCCCTTCGGATCCCTACATTTGTATCTTTGTGGTAAATACCCAGTAGTGCAATTGCTGGATCATATGGTAGCTCTATTTTCAACTGTTTGAGTAAGCTCCGTACTGTTTTCCAGAGTGGTTGCACCAGCTTGCATTCCCACCAACAGTGTGGGAGGGTTCCCCTTTCTCCACATCCCCGCCAACATCTGTCGTTTCCTGACTTGTTAACTTTAGCCATTCTGACTGGTGTGAGGTGATATCTCATTGAGGTTTTGATTTGGATTTCCCTGATGCCGAGCGATGTTGAGCACTTTTCCGTGTGTCTGTTGGCCATTTGGATGTCTTCTTTGGAAAAATGTCTGTTCATTTCTTGATTGGATTATTTGTTCTCTGGGTGTTGAGTTTGATAAGTTCTTTATAGATTTTGGATACTAGCCCTTTATCTGATATGTCATTTGCAAATATTTTCTCCCATTCTGTCAGTTGTCTTTTGGTTTTGTGGACTGTCTCTTTTGCTGTGCAAAAGCTTTTGATCTTGATGAAATCCCAATAGTTCATTTTTGCCCTTGCTTCCCTTGCCTGTGGCGATGTTTCTAGGAAGAAGTTGCTGCAGCTGAGGTTGAAGAAGTTGCTACCTGTGTTCTCCTTTAGGATTTTGATGGACTCCTGTCTCACGTTTAGGTCTTTCAACTATTTGGAGTCTATTTTTGTGTGTGGTGTAAGGAAATGGTCCAGTTTCATTCTTCTGCATGTGGCTGTCCACTTTTCCCAACACCATTTGTTGAAGAGACTGTCTTTTTGCCATTGGACATTCTTTCCTGTTTTGTCAAAGATTAGTTGACCATACAGTTGAGGGTCCATTTCTGGGCTCTCGATTCTGTTCCATTGATCTATGTGTCTGTTTTTGTGCCAGTACCATACTGTCTTGATGATGACAGCTTTGAAATAGAGCTGGAAGTCCGGAATTGTGATGCCGCCAGCTTTGCTTTTCTTTTTCAAGATTCCTCTGGCTATTCGGGGTCTCTTCTGGTTCCACAAAATTTTAGGATTTGTTCCATTTCTTTGAAAAAACTGGATGGTATTTTGATGGGGATTGCATTGAATGTGTACATTGCTCTAGGTAGCACTGACATCTTCACAATATT
Organism: Eumetopias jubatus; assembly: GCF_037043125.1. Lineage (NCBI taxonomy): Eukaryota > Metazoa > Chordata > Mammalia > Carnivora > Otariidae > Eumetopias > Eumetopias jubatus. The sequence continues at coordinate 14,956,637 of NW_028274823.1, forward strand.
TGTTCTTCCAATTCATGAGCATAGAACGTTTCTCCATTTCTTTGTGTCTTCCTCAATTTCTTTCATGAGTATTTCATAGTTTTCCGAGTACAGATTCTCTACCTCTTTGGTGAGATTTATTCCTAGGTATCATATGGTTTTGGGTGCAATTGTAAATGGGATCGACTCGTTAATTTCTCTCTCTCCTGTCCTGTTGTTGGTGTATAGGAATGCCACTGATTTCTGTGCATTGATTTTCTATCCTGCCACTTTACTGAATTTCTGTATGAGTTCTAGCAGTTTTGGGGTGGAGTCTTTTGGGTTTTCCACATAAACTATCACATCATCTGCAAACAGTGAGAGTTTGACTTCTTCTTTGCCGATTTGGATGCCTTTGATTTCTTTTTGTTGTCTGATTGCTGTGGCTAGGACTTCTAATACTATGTTGAATAGCAGTGGTGATAGTGGACATCCCGCGTTCCTGACCTTAGGGGGAAAGCTCTCAGTTTTTCCCCATTGAGAATGATATTTGCTGTAGGTTTTTCAAAATGGCTTTTATGATATTGAGGTATGTACCCTCTATCCTTATACTCGGAAGAGTTTGGATCAAGAAAGGATGCTGTACTTTGTCAAATGCTTTTTCTGCATCTGTTGAGAGGATCATACGATTCTTGTTCTTTCTTTTGTTAATGTATTGTATCACGTTGACTGATTTGCAGATGTTGAACCAACCTTGCAGCCCAGGGATAAATCCCACTTGGTCGTGGTGAATAATCCTTTTAATGTACTGTTGGATCCTATTGGCTAGTATTTTGGTGAGAATTTTTGCATCCATGTTCATCAAGGATATCGGTCTGTAATTCTCCTTTTTGATGGGGTCTTTGTCTGGGTTTGGGATCAAGGTAATGGTGGCCTCCTAAAATGAGTTTGGAAGTTTTCCTTCCATTTCTATTTTTTGGAACAGTTTCAGGAGCATAGGTATTAATTCTTCTTTAAATGTTTGGTAGAATTCCGCTGGGAAGCCATCTGGCCCCGGGCTTTTGTTTCTTGGGAGATTTTTGATGACTGCTTCAATTTCCTTAGTGGTTATAGGTCTGTTCAGGTTTTCTATTTCTTCCTGGTCAATTTTGGTAGTTGACACATTTCTAGGAATGCATCCATTTCTTCCCAGTTATCTAATTTGCTGGCACAGAGTTGCTCATAATCTGTTCTTATAATTGTTTGTATTTCTCTGGTGTTGGTTGTGATCTCTCCTCTTTCATTCATAATTTTGTTGATTTGGGTCATTTTTCTTTTTGATAAGTCTGGCCAGGGGTTTATCAATCTTGTTAATTCTTTCAAAGAACCAGCTCCTAGTTTCGTTGATCTGTTCTACTGTTCTTTTGGTTTCTATTTCATTGATTTCTGCTCTGATCTTTATTATTTCTCTTCTCCTGCTGCGTTTAGGCTTTATTTGCCGTTCTTTCTCCAGCTCCTTTAGGTGTAGGGTTAGGTTGTATATTTGAGACCTTTCTTGTTTCTTGAGAAAGGCTTGTATTGCTATATACTTTCCTCTTAGGACTGCCTTTGCTGCATCCCAAAGATTTTGAACAGTTGTGTTTTAATTTTCATTGGTTTCCATGAATTTTTTAAATTCTTCTTTGATTTCCTGGTTGACCCATTCATTCTTTAGTAGGATGCTCTTTAGCCTCCATGTATTGGAGTTCTTTCTGACTACCCTCTTGTGATTGAGTTCTAGTTTCAAAGCAGTGTGGTCTGAAAATATGCCAGGAATAATCCCAATCTTTTGGTACCGGTTGAGACCTGATTTGTGACCTAGGATGTGATCGATTCTGGAGAATATTCCATGGGCACTAGAGAAGAATGTGTATTCCGTTGCTTTGGGATGGAATGTCCTGAATATGTCTGTGAAGTCCATTTGGTCCAGTGTTTCATTTAAAGTCTTTATTTCCTTGTTGATCTTTTGCTTAGATGATCTGTCCATTTCAGTCAGGGGGGTGTTAAAGTCCCCCACTATTATTGTATTGTTGTCCATGTGTTTCTTCGCTTTGGTTATTAATTGCCTTATAAAATTGGCTGCTCCCATGTTCGGGGCATAGATATTTACAATTGTTAGATCTTCTTGTTGGATAGACCCTTTAAGTAGGATATAGTTTCCTTCTTCATCTCTTATGACAGTCTTTGTTTTAAAATCTAATTTGTCTGATATAAGGATTGCCACCCCAGCTTTCTTTTGGTGTCCATTAGCATGGTAAATGGTTTTCCACCCCTCACTTTCAATGTGGGGGTGTCTTTGGGTCTAAAATGAGTCTCTTGCAGACAGCATATCGATGGGTCTTGTTTTTTAATCCAATATGATAGCCTGTGTCTTTTGATTGGGGCATTTAGCCCATTTACATTCAGGGTAACTATTGAAAAATATGAATTTAGTGCTATGGTATTGCCTGTAAGGTGACCGTTACTGTATATTGTCTGTGTTCCTTTCTGATCTATGCTGCTTTTAGGCTCTCTCTTTGCTTAGAGGACCCCTTTCAATATTTCTTGGAGGGCTGGTTTCGTGTTTGCAAATTCCTTTAGTTTTTGTTTGTCTTGGAAGCTTTTTATCTCTCCTTCTATTTTCAATGACAGCCTAGCTGGATATAGTATTCTTGGCTGCATATTTTTCTGGTTTAGTCCTCTGAAGATATCATGCCAGTCCTTTCTGGCCTTCCAGGTCTCTGTGGATAGGTCTTTTGCCAATCTAATGTTTCTACCATTGGAGGTTACAGATCTCTTCTCCCGAGCTGCTTTCAGGATTTTCTCTTTGTCTCTGAGACTCATAAGTTTTACTATTAGATGTTGGGGTGTTGACCTATTATTATTGATTTTGAGAGGGGTTCTCTGTGCCTCCTGGATTTTGATGCCTGTTTCCTTCCTCACATTAGGGAAGTTCTCTGCTATAATTTGCTCTAATATACCTTCTGCCCCTCTCTCTCTTTCTTCTTCTTCTGGGATCCCAATTATTCTAATGTTGTTTCATCTTATCGTAGTGCTTATCTCTCGAATTCTGCCCTTGTGATCCTGTAGTTGTTTATCTCTCTCTTTCTCAGCCTCTTTATTTTCCATCATTTGGTCTTCTATATCGCTGATTCTCTCTTCTGCCTCATTTATCCTAGCAGTTAGTGCCCCATTTTTTATTGCACCTCATTAATAGCCTTTTTGATTTCGACTTGGTTAGATTTTAGTTCTTTTATTTCTCCAGAAAGGGTTTCTCTAATAACTTCCATGCTTTTTTCAAGCCCAGCTCGTATCTTTATAGTCATGATTCTGAACTCTAGGTCTGACATCGTACTAATGTCCGTATTGAGTAGGTCCCTGGCAGACAGTACTACCTCTTGTTCTTTTTGCTGAGGTGATTTTTTTCGTCTTGTCATTTTGTCCAGAGGAGAACAGATGAATGAGAGAACAGAATGTTAACAGGTTAACAACGTCCCCACGAAATATACTCTATACAAATCAGAAAAGACCTGAAACCAGGGGAAAAGAAAGGGAAAGAAAGAAAAAAGAAAGTGGAAAAAGAAAAAGGAAAAGGAAAAGATAAAAACAAAGAAAAACAGAACAAAACAAAAAAAACAGAATATGATCAAATATGATCAGGCTAGTGCATAGATCAGTGCCGCACACTAGATTTTGGACGTATTTTGATCTCTTAGAAGAAAGTGCCTCCTAAAATTTTAAAGGAAGAAAGACTTATATATGTACAAAATAAGGGTTAATACAATGAAGGGATGGAAGATGACTGTAAAGATGAAAATTATAAAAGATTTTATAAAAGGAATTGATAAGATAAGAAGTTGTTTGAAAAAAGAAAGAAGATTTAAAAATAAAAAGGGAGAGAATGTGATCAGGCAGGAGACTAGAACAAAGCCATACACTAGTGATTTAGGGTATATTTTGATCTGTTAGAAGAAACTGTATCTCAAAATTTTAAAGAGAGAACAACTTATATATATATGCCAAAAATGAGGGTAACGACTATGAAGGGATAAAATATGACTCTAGAAATTAAAAATAAAAAAACTTTTTTTTAAAAAAGGGATTGATAAGATGGTTGAAAAAGGGAAAAACAAAAATTCAAAAAAAAGTTAAAAAAATTAACTTTGAAAAACTAATGAATCATGGTAAAAAAGCCACGAATTCTATGTGCAGTATTCCCCTAGCGCTGGAGTTCTCCCGTTCTCCTTGATCGGTAAACTTGGTCTTGGCTTGCTGGCTTTTCAGGCTGATCTTCTGAGGGAGGGGCCTGTTGCCATGGTTCCCAAATATCTTTGCCGGAGGCTGAATTGCCCCGCCCTTGTCGGTCCGGGCTAAGCAAGCTGCTCAGGTTTGGTCTCGGGAGCTTTTGTTCCCTGCAAGCTCTCGGTAGAGCTTTGGAGGACCAGGGTGAAAATGGTGGCCTCCCAATCTCTGCCTGGAGGAGCCGAGAACTCGGGGCCCCGCTCCTCAGTGCGCCCCCAGAGAAAAGCAGTCACTCCCGTCTCCCGGGTCTCCGGCCGCACTCCATGCTCACCCGGCCTGTGACCAAGCGTTTCTATCTCTGGCACCCGACTCAGTGTGGAGTCTCCAAACCCAGCAGATCCCTGCGGTGCGCTCCCGTGCCGCTCCTCCCGGGGGAGGAAGGGTAGTCTCCCCAGCTCTGCCGCTTGTTGGGTCCCTGCTGGAGGAGCAGTGGCCCGACTGGGCCGCGGATCACAGTTTATGGCAACCCCGAGCTGAGAGCCCGCGCCTCGGCTCCGTCTCTGCAGCCGGCTTCCCCGCTCCGATACCTGGGAGCTCTGCCGCACTCAGGCACCCCTGGTCTTTCTGTGACCCCGAGGGTCCTGAGACCACACTGTCCCGCGAGGGCCCCCCCCCCCTTAGCCACTGGAGCGACGTCCCTCTGCGGAGCCGACTTCTAAATGTTCCGATTTTGTGCTCCGCGGCTCTATCACTTGCCAGAAGCGGCCGACGGAGGCCCCTCCCCCGCCGTCTATCCTCCCGAATATCGCCTCGGATTCACTTCTCCGCACGTCCTACCTTCCAGTAAGTGGTCCCTTTTCTGTTCAGAGAGTTGCTGCTACTCTCTTCTTCGGTCTCCTGTTGAGTTCATAGGTTTCAGAATGGTTTGATCCCTATTCAGCTGAGACCAGTCGAAATCCAGGTCTCCTACTCCTCCGCCATCTTGCTCCGCCCCCACCTCCAATAGACAACTTTCTGAATTTAATTTCCTTGTCTATAAAATGAGGAAATTGAACTTTGTGATCTAAAGTCCTTTGCAGCTCTAAAGCAGTCTAAGCTTTGAATTGTAAGGAGCACATTCATAGATCCTTGAGTAAGCTTGTCTTGTGAGGAAAAAATAAAAACAACTTGACAAATTTGTCTTCCTCTCTCACAGTCATGCTTTGACCATAAAAACCATCCTAAAGTGTGATTATTTCTTGCCATCCACGCTGACTCAGTGTTTATCATCGTCAGGTGGCATGACTTTTGGCACCACCCAGAAAGGAGCTCTTGGGGCAGGATATCACTAAGTAATTTTAAGAATGAAGAACGAATGACTTGAATTTCAACTAAAAAACCCCCAAAGACTCAGTATGTCTTGATGAATAAAGGGATTGATTTAGGTTTAGTTAAACCTTAGACCTTGCAGTGGCATAAGGAAAATTAACACCACTGTTATTTTAAAAGAACAGGAACCCCAATCAGCTTTTTTCTCCCATTGTGGAAGGGGATGAGGGAAGCAGTAACAAGGAGCCAAACACTTTTCATCTCCACCCTAAGGAGGAAGTCCCACCTTTGGGCTGGGTCTCCAAAGAAAGAAACAGGATCAGCTGACAGAACAGAAGAGCTCAATTTAAAGGGGAACTTTCTAATAAGTAGAATGTCCCCAAGTAGGAACTCCTTAATTGATTACTTCAAAAATATATTTGAGGGTGCCTAGGTAGCTCAGTTGGTTAAGCGACTGCCTTCGGCTCAGGTCATGATCCCGGAGTCCTGGGATCAAGTCCCACATCGGGCTCCCTGCTCAGAGGGGAGTCTGCTTCTCCCTCTGACCCTACCCCCTCTTGGGCTCTCCCTCTCTCTCTCTCTCTCAAGTAAATAAATAAAATCTTTAAAATATATATATATATTTGAGAACCTTATTACAGGGAAAGCACTTGTTATAAACAGGGTATTAGGGATTTAAGTATTGAATCTGCCCTCAAGGAGACTATAGTCTAGTAGAAATCATATGCCATGTACATAAAAAATCCTAAAACCAGATAGAAGGTAAAATTTATGAACTGAGTAGAAAGGTAATAAATCCAATGTCAGTGGCAATGTTCAAGGAGAGGCTGCATGACTGTTTGGGGTGATGTAAGAGAGATTTATACATTCAGTAGGAAATTAAACTACATGACCTTCAAGATCATTTCCAACAAATGCTTTGTGGTTTTATTAGACTGTCACTATAGTAAGGATTTTTTAAAAAACAAGATTGTCTGATTTACTGTTCCGCTCACATCTCAGATGTTTTTCTTGTAAAATGTATCTCTATGGTATAGTATTTTTCCCAACATTAGTTCTTAAAACAAACATTCTTAATTAATTTACTTAAAATATGTCTGAGAATTCAGTTAGAAAAAGTCAATAGAGCATATTTAAAACTATTTCTAAAAGGCAAATACAAACATTTTTTCCAATATAATCATGATGGATTTTTTTAAAGGAAAACTTAATTACTTTATATAATACAAACCAGAAAAATGGGACTAAAATAATAATCTTACATACATTTATAATTTCCATTCACTCTTCATACTATTTTAGCTTTAAGATTAATTGTTCAGAATCTTATTTCACAGTCACTCAACTTTTATTGACTTCGATATGGACAGACTTGGTACAAGTTATAAAGCCTTATGTGGCATGATATAGAATTAAAATCCTTTGTCTCATAACTTATATTAATGGGTGCATGTCAGAGAATGCCGATTTGCCTCTGAGAAGAATGTAAACCCACATAAATTAATTTATTGTGGAAAAGCATATCAGGGCCATTAACCACTTTGTCTTTGCCTCACATAGTGAAGTGTTAGCTGCTACAGGCTGTGGTTAGGAGCCCTGAAGGCTCAGCCTACTCTTCTTTAATGTGACTTCTGTTAACAGTAAATTCATATTCCACTAGCCTACTGGTAAATTTTTGAAAATATAAAGCCGCTGGATCTGGATCAGATTAAATTTAAAAAAAGCATTAGTAAAAGAGTAATTTGATTTCTAAATGATTGTGGTAAGGAAGACTCTCATTGTTGTTCCTAAATCCTCACACATAAATTCAGTTGAATGGTACTGGGTATGGTCCAACCATTTTTAGAGCACTGAGTTATAAATAAGTAGCAGGATCTGGTGTGTTGTTTATAGGTCAAGATACAAATACTCTATTCTTATGCCCAAGGGTGATAAGGCTCTAGCAACTAATTTAGCTACCCAAACTGACAAGAGGCTGCTATGTAAACTGGAGAGCAAATTTATAAATGCATAGGACAAAAATTCACTTTTGAAGAGAAAAGATACTCTGGTGCCTCGCTCTCTCCTGCAGACCAGGTCAATAATATTGCTGTTGTTTAGTGAGCACAACATCTGATCAAGGATAGGTAGGTGAATGATATTTATGGCTCCTGTTATCTATCTAGAAAACAACCAGTGCGTCTATCTCCACAGTAACAATATCCTTGAGGTCTCTGGTTGGGTACATTTTTCCCCTAGATAGTGCTGGACACACTCTGACAAATTCTTGCTATTTGGAATCTCTGTTTATAGATACCATAAAGCCTTCCATCAAAGGATGACTGAGCATCATACAGAGGCTTAGGTCAAGGCGGGGGTGGGGGGTAGGGGGAAGGGGCTCATTCAAATGCCTCCAGGGGCCAGGTAGTCACAGAAACAAGTGAGGTTAATGAGATGTGAGAGAAGTGTTGGAAAATAACCAAATTTACATTATTTTTTCTGAATATAGTATGAACAGGTATGTGTGATATTTTTAGAGGGATTTGGAATTTTAAAATAAAAAACATTGAAAAATAGAAATATTTCCTTACTTAAGTTCTCTTTCATAATTTGTTGCATGGAAACATAAGATATCACTATCAGACCATGTAAACCTAAACCACAAATCCTTCGATTAGGTGTAATACTTTGATTTACTCAGTTTCAAATGCAAAAATGGAGTTGACAAACATTGGTGCTCCTTAATATGTATAGGCTCTCTTTACACAGTGCTTGTGTCTGGAGATGGCTTTGTTCATTCAGTTCTGGCATCCCGGTACCATTGTACTTAACTTTTAGTTATTGCTTTGCAGTTCAGTGGCTTCAGTTTGTAGCTCTTGTTTTCATACTATCAATCTCAAATTACAAAGGTAAACTTTCTAATGTTTCAATGTTTCTTTATTTTCATAAAGTTTAAAATCAGAGAACCTTTTTGGAATTCCATTTTCAACTCCACAGCTTTGGTAATATAGTTCAAGCCATGACTTTCATTTCAGGAGAGTGATTTCAGTGCAGGATAATGGGCCAGATTATACCTTGCCAAATTAGTTTCTTAAAGACACAATTTCACTTCAAGTGAGCAAATTGAATCATACATTTGTGTAGCTGATGAACGTGGTGAATGTCTTTGAAGAGAACTATTCAAAATTGATAGGTTCTAGCATCAAAAGGCCAAGACTTTGATCCACTTTTCATTGTTAGAGATTAAGTAGAGTGGCAAATGACATAAAAGCATCCAAAAATATTAGCACTCAGCCACATAAGTCCATGTACTGCAACAGGCCACAATAGGATCCATCCAATTTATATAAAGGAGCCCTCAGATATCTGGATTTTATGCTATGTAACATTATCCAGTTCACAGTATTAATTACGGCACATTCATGGTATGTTGCATTTTAAATTCTTTGGCACAAAGCAATTCCTAGGAAATGATTGTAATCAAGAGACCTAAATTCTATGTCTTGGGGAATGTTTCCTTCCTAAATTTAAGTTTTCACATTAACACTGTCCATTGTAAGAGCTGAATCACACTGACTTTGACCAACTGCCCTGCATTTTGCAAATTTTCTTGCAGACAAAGATCAGTCATTTGCAGAGTCCAATCACAGCCTGTCATCTTCTGACACATAAGCGTTCTTGTCAGTATCACCAATTCAGTGTAGCTGATGATGTGATATTATTTAAATCTGTGCTCTCATCATCTGCAGTAAAAAATGCTGCAACCAATTTAACTTTTTTTATACAACTTTTCTGCAAGAGCTAAGACATAACTTCAATATTCTGGTCAACAGTACTTCCAGTAAGACTTCAATTTACAAATGCTTGTCTCTGTGCAGAACACATAATTTCTGCTGTACTCTATGATGCTCTTTTATAAACTTGCCATCCTTTATAAAAGTTTTTGTTGTCTGGGTAATTTTTTTCACTTAATATATAACCTCATTTATAGGAGCATCAGATATCTTATTCAAATTCAAAAACAATCATTGACATTTCAATCCTAGTCTCAGGTTAAGTTTTTCATTTCTCATCTTTTCCATATACCAGTAATAAATGTTATGATTTGTTTCAGATGGTTTATTTCATATTTCACAACCTCTTAAGTTGGGGTTTTTTCAATAGGGACATCTTTTATTTGTGTGTTATATATGGAAGACTACTCTTCACTTCATCAAAGAAAGATGATCTTTTCCATTGAGTCTAAATCAAGCATCTTTTCCCCACATTCAGTGGAGATAGGCATATAGCGTTCTTTATTCTAGAAGAAACAAACAAAAGTGGCAACTGAAATCAGCTTTAACATTAGAGAAGCAATAGAGAGTGATGGTGATTATGGCTAATTAGAGACCAAATGTTCCATCTAAGGGAATAGTTGCTGCTGCTCTATTATATATATATATATATATGGTAACTAATTATCTTCATGCAAGAATGCAGATCTAGTTTTGCCAAAATTGATTTTTTTAAAAGAAAAGATGGGGCGCCTGGGTGGCTCAGATGGTTAAGCGTCTGCCTTCGGCTTGGGTCGTGATCCCAGGGTCCTGGGATCGAGTCCCGCATCGGGCTCCCTGCTCTGTGGGAGCCTGCTTCTCCCTCTGCTTCTGCCTCTGCTTCTCTCCCTCTCTCTCGCTCTCCCTCTGTCTCTCATGAATGGGTAAATAAAATCTTTAAAAAAAAAAGAAAAGAAAAGATGAAAATTATTGGCTCAATTAAAAAAGAAGAAAAGAAACTACAGGTCAGTAGACTAGACAGAATAGTTCAGAAAGTCAAAACAGTCCCATAGGCAATCAGTATGCAATTTCTGTAATAAAGTATTCAGATATTTTCATACAATTTTACTTTCATGAGATTATATCCACCACTATGATTGGAATGCTATATATTCCCTACTATCTCAAACATTTGCAAAAAAAATTTATAAATGTCAGCTCATAGTGTGAATCTCTTATTTTCGTTATCCCAGCAGGTTCTTTCTACTGGTAGGGATGTCGATCACATGGACCTGCATCCCCTGCATCCGCCATCATTGAGAGGATGTCATGTGATGCAGCACAGCCACTGTTCTGAGATTTATGAATGGGCACATGACCCAAGCCAGTCCAGTCAGAATCCTCTCTGGGTTTTTATTTAAATGTTGAAGTACTCGCTTTTCTTGGGGCTCACAACCAGAAAGTACATGACGTCTAGAATTATTTATGGCCATTTTTGTCACAACACAAAGAGTCTACCTCAAATGATGCTAACATAGAGAAAGATATCAGAGCCAAAAACATGAAGAAAAGAGATAAATAAATTGGTCATAATATCACTTGAACTGCTGAAGCCAGCCATTTTTAAAGCCAGAATTTTCCTTGGTCTTCCTAGTTAATAAACCAGTTTATATATATATATATATATACATATATATATATACACACATATATATTGGCATAGGCTGGTTTAGGGTGGGTTCTGTAACAAGCAAATAGTCCTGACTCCGTATGATTAGTACAGATAACTAATATTACTCTTTATGTCTGAGTTGTTCGGCAAGCTATATGGTCTATAATAATCCTAAGTATTCTCCATTATAATATACTATACTTAAATATAATCTCTTATTTAACATCAATTTTATATACTAGGTTTGGAAAACTTTATTTGTGAAGAGCGAGATAGTAAATATTTTAGACATTTTGGGCCAGATGCACTCTGTCACAAGTAACTTAACTCTTTTTGTGCAAAATCAGCCATAAATAGTCCATAAACAAATGAGCCCAGTTATGTTACAATGAAACTTTATTAATGGCACTGAAATGTGAATTTCATATAATTTTCACATGTCATGAAATATTACTCTTCTTTTGATTTTTTTCAATCACTTAAAAATCATTCTTAGCTTGTGAGCCATATTTGGCCTGCAGGCTATGGATTGCTGACCTTGTAGTAGATCATAACCTCCACAAGGGCGAGGAGGGAGCCTCACCATCACTGTGTCCCCAGCACTAAGGGGCAGTGCTCGCAAGTAGCAACATATCCCTAAATATTGAATATGGGTTAATGAGTACTCAGGGAAGATCAAGATTATGGAAAATTCTGTTTTCACAAAAAAAAGTAACACTAAGCATTTTGGAAACTTAGTAGAAATAATTAAAGATTGAAGGAACCCAAGGAAGGCCACCGCTTCTTCCCAGTTCTCTGGCCCCTTCTTTGCCCTTTCCTCATCTCTTTACACCCTCCCTCCTGAATTGTCCTAGGAACCCCAACTTTTTCTCCTTCCATTATGCAGACCAATGTTTTCTCTTTACAACTACTATCCCCAAGCTTGCATACTGAAACCAATCAAAGTATTCTGATGAACGGAGGGATCTACCCTACAGGTCAGGGAACCAACCTCCCAGTTCTATTCGTGATATCTTCAACAGGTCATTGGTCCCAGGCAACATGCTTAAAAACTGATTTTTTTCTCACATAAAATGGAGACAAGTATCACCTATGGAACCAACTCCATACATTTTCTTGAAAGTTCCACACGAATTAGTAAACATATGGGATACATAAGTTTCTTCAAATTCCTAAAAAAATTTAACACAATATTGGTAAAGATTTTAGTACTTTTTACAGTGATAAACGTTTATAAGGAATGTGATCCTACCTGCTTAACAAAGCAAATTTGTTTTAAAGGGGCCATCATTGTAATGAAATTTCTCACCTTAAAATAAAAATAAATTAGGCTTCACAGGTTTTCTAAGAAGAAGTATCAACTATAACCAGGATAACTTTGATACTATATTTCTTCTTAACTGAGAATCGTGTATTCAACTGATTGCAAACTATTATTAATACATGAAAATGAAAAATAACATCTGCATCTTATTTGTGTAAAAAAATATAAGAACTCAGGCAGCCTAATCTCAAGAAAATATGAAAATTACACCTTTAGGATATTATTCTCTAGAGAAATGTGGATATTTCTAAACATCTTTTAAAATGATATTTTATTCTAGTGGAATCCTTTTCTCTTTCATTAACCTGGAGGATTAAACTTAGACTTTTAGTTAGGGTAAGTATCAAATGAATAAAACAGTTTTTCATACAACAATGAATTAGTCTCTTTTCTTCAGAATCATCTTTAATGTGTTGCGTAGCTACTGTTGCTAAGATTCTTTCTTTTTTCTTTTTCTTGAAAAAGAATATTATGTTATATAGCCTATGGGGTCCTCTTATCTTACCTTAACTTCTGCTATCATAACTACACAAAACTAAAACTCTACACAGACATTATCTTTGTTTTAAATAAAGAATGACACATGGAAATAGTTAGATTTTAAATTGTTTTAAATATTCAGATTATCTTTCCAACCATCAGTTCTCACAAATGAAAAGCTTGAGTTTCTAGTCCATGTCATCCAGTTTATCTGTCCATTATGCACTTATATTTGTTTATGAAATATGAGAATAAAATATAAAATAACTAATTCTAAGCAAATGTGCTTCCATTATTTAAGAACAGGATGAAAACATCTGGTTGCTTTAATATGAATTTTAATTGCTCTCACTGGTTATCTCCCTTTGACTCTACAAAATCAAGTGTGGACCTAGAATGGAACATTCTTTCTCCTTCTCTATTACTCTAGCAAACAATATCATTTTCCACAGCTGCCATTGAGGGACTTTTTCAAAAGATTTTACTCTCATTTTTTTTTCCCTTGTGGTGGTGATAGGGGGGAAAGGGCAGTAGAGGAAGGCAGGGAATTAAACCAAATCCAGCCAATTTTCAAAAAAAGATAATGTGTTCTCACCACCTTTCAGTTGTAAGCTCCTAATTGGTAAAAACTGAAGTTGTGCACAAATTTAGCTTCCCCATTACACTGTGAGTTCTTCAAGGACAGAACCCTGTTTTACTCTTCTTTTTACCCCCAGCACCTAGCATGCACAGTGCAAGAGAAGTAGGAAGAGTTTAGCAAGAGTGCTGAAAGAATTAATGAATGGGTGAAAGGTCAATGGTTAAAATTCTTATGTGTAGCCACAGGCGTAAGTCCCTTCAAAAGATAAATGAAGACAACATCTCATTGGCTAGGACTGTAGGGTAAGCACCCAAAAAGAGTAAGGGTAGTCATTGTTACTGATTATTTTAAATATAGAAAATAATTAGTGGAAGCCCCTCAAAAATTTGTATTCATCTACTGAAATCTGAAAGGCTGTGTTGGTTTATGATTGATCACAGGATAGTAGGGATGAAAGAAATACCATTGGATTAGAAACTAACAAAAATTTTACACATCAAAGACCATTTTAATCAATTATTAGAATTTTTGTTCCTTTTCAATTCCTGTGTTACTTATGACACTATTTTAGAATGAGGCAGGGTTAGAATTGCTTTTCACCTGGTAAAGAGCTACATGGAAAAATTGGCTTATCTTTTATTTTCTGGAGACAAAGGTGAGACTCTGTTGAAAAGAAACAGGACAAGAAAAAGCACAATTAACTAACTCATTCTCAATATTCCTGGTCTCCATCCTGTTACTCAAATGGATCTTTTGCTTTAAAATCAACACTTTGGGACACACTGATGAGTTTGACGTTGATCAGTATATGTCCCAAGATTTCCTTGATGGTTTTCCTTTACATAAAAGAAATAGATGTCCCTGGGCAGTTTATGGATCAACTCATGTATTTGAGTAAGGCCTTCCATCATTACTGCCTCACTTAGAGTAATACCATTGATTATTAGAGCCACAACATCTGACATTGCTCAGAGATTATCCCTTCAAAAAAAGAATCAAGAACTATGTTGCTTATGGCAAAGACCAGTATATCTATTTCACCATTAAAATTTTCTTAATTTCTTAGAAAATATAGGACAAAAATCTAATGTGGAATTACCAATAAAATCCTCCCAAGTTAATTTCTGACTGAACTGCACCCAATTAAAATCCCCAGCCAGTGAGACCACATAACAAACACCAAAATAAGTAAAGAAACATAACCTGATACTAATGTTATCCATATTACCAAGCAGAAAGCCATTGCCCACAGAGTCAACAAAATGCAGGAAATACATGTGTCAGCATGCATGTGTCAGAATGCAAGGAGACAAGCCAAATCTGGATTTGACTATGTAGTATCTAAAGCTTTATCTGATAAATTCAAGGATATAGTATGTACATCTTAGGAATTGCAACTTCGAGTTAACCTGACCTTAATAAAGACTTAGTAATATTATAATAAAGTCTATAACTGGATATGAATATTCATGTGATCTCAACTATAAAAAGGTTCTTACTCAGGCAGTCGACACTAGGGCCTAGGCTTCAGGGCAGGGAAACATGACCAGTAGCCCTTAGAAATGGTCATGACTTGGTGATGTCCACTGTAGTTCTTGGGAGTCAATCAACAGTGAATACTTCCTCGCATGGTCTGTTGCACTGACGAGCACTGTTTCTGATACAGTTAGAGACAGTGCAGAAAAGGGCAACAGCAACCCAGACAGGGGGACAGCTTACAAAAATGTCTTGGGAAAGAAGTGATTCACACCATTAAAAATACAGGTACAGTAAACTGATAATATGGCCTCAGCTATTGACCAATTTTCTAAAATATAATCTGGGAGCTTATATAAAGAAACTGTATAATTCTATCTGGAATCAGACATTACACCAATTTACTTAAAAACTAAAATATAGGGGTGCCTGGGTGGCTCAGTTGGTTAAGCACCTGCCTTTGGCTCAGGTCAGGATCCCGGGGTTCTGGGATCAAACCCCACATCAGGCTCCCTGCTCAGCGGGGAGTCTGCTTCTCCTCCCTTTGCCCCTTTCCCCTCTGGTGCGTGCTCTCTCTGTCAAATAATTCAATAAAATCTTAAAAAAAAAAAAAAAAACAACCCAAAATGTGTATCTTTTGTTTTAAAGGGGAAAAACCAAAACCAATTAAATTAAAGAAAAAAAGGGGAGTATCAGACTAGTGAAAGACAACCCCAGTAGGCTATTCCAAGTCCGTACAAAAAGGTTTCAAACCTAAAGCCACAGGAACATTTTGAGAGTCTGCCAATGATCCATCAAATAAGAACCTAAGCACCCATATTTAGTGCTTACAAGGCACTCAGTTTTTACCATATTTTTGTTCAATAAATGTGAATTACTGCAGAATTATTTTATAGCCCACTAGAAAAATGTTGTTCCATGATATTAAATTCACCAGCACAGAGATGCTTTCCGAAATACCAAGCAGGTACTGAGTTCTGAATTTGTGCCAGAACATAACAAACACAAACCACAATTTCTCTGGCTTCACATTAAGAAATCAGATGGTGCTGAGGGAGTAAATGTGCATTCTTAAGAGACAATGTCTTCCAAATAAAGGAAGCCCTTGATCTTATCTCAGAGTCAAGAAGTTCTAGAATTATGTCTGCAGTTATGTCTATATAATTTACATTGATTTCAAGCTGTTTTCTGGGCTCCAAGGACGAAGCCTGGTGGGAGTAGGAAATGGATGAACAGGACTTGAACTTTCTGACAGGAATCACAAGGAGAATCTCAGCCTTATTCACATGCAGTCAGGCGTCAGTGCCTTGACAGAGAGGAGGTATCCAGAAGAGAACCCCCAGGCTCAGGGATATATCCCTTAGTGGCCAGGAGAGTGTCCAGTGAGTTGGGGATTTTTGTTTGTTTGTTTTTCCAAATAGAAAGGAGACCAGGAAGGCTGTATGAGAACCCAGTGCTGGAGATTTACAAGGGAGAAAAAAAAACTCAGCTGACAGAAATACATCAGTATAACCCACACTTCCCCAGTTTGCACAACAGCCTATAGAGGAGTGCAATCCAAAGGTAGAAAAAATAAAATAATTATCTTTGGCTCAGGGCCACCAGCAACAAAACAGACCTTGATGCCACAATTATAGTTACTTGCAACGACAGACTGATCACTAGATAGGGTTAGTTTCTGACTCAGAGTCTGAGTGAATGAATCAGTTTGTCTTGGTTGGTATTAGGCAGGCTGTGAACAAAGAGGTTATTTGAACTGCCCTCATGTTTGCCTCCAGCAAATGGTCAGGCAGAAAGAATGATGTAGATAACAAAGATTATCTGAAGAAGATTGCCATTAAGACTCACTGGGTTTCGCATCGCATGTCCCATATTAAAAACCAGAGGCTCGTGTGTCCCATATTAAAAATCAGAGCCTGCCCAGTGAAGACAAGGGGATGGTGCCCCACCTGGCCTCAGCTGTCTCCAAGTAAACTCTGAGAATTCACAACACAATCCTAAAGGTTGCTCTACCTGTCACACCTACTTTTCATTTTTTGACAAGTCATTTTTTTAAACAAGTGGGTCTTTGTAAAGAACTGTGGAGTTACCAGGGCTGTTTTCTGCCATGGGTATTGAGGAATCCAACTTTGAAATACAGAGTACAAGTGTGCTTGTGGGCCAACAGCTCTGGAATGGCCAACCGGAAAATGTTTTCCCCAAAGACCTAAATGATACCAGAACCATTAAAGTATTTCTCAGCCTTACTTGCATATTCAGTTTACTGAATTATTTCAAGCGATTTACAGTCTTGGCATTAGTTTTGGTTTGCTTATTCGTTTTGTTTATTCAGCACTTTTTCTCTCTTTTAAAAATATTTTAAATTGAGGCATATTTCGTGTGAATGGAAGTGGGTATAATATGGATTCTGCTAGATTTCACTATCTTATGGCTGAAAAACTAGGCATTCATCCCAGCAGCTGCCGTGGATGGATTTTGGGAGAACATGGCAACTCAAGTGTGGCTGTGTGGAGTGGAGTGAATGTGGCAGGTGTTTCTCTCAGGAACTGAATCCAGAAATGGGAACAGACGACAGTGAAAATTGGAAGTGCCTAAGATGGTGGTTGAAAGTGCCTATGAAGTCATCAAGCTAAAAGGATATACCAACTAGGCTATTGGATTAAGTGTGGCTGATCTCACTGAATCCTTGTTGAAAAATCTATCCGGGATTCGTCCAGTGTCAACGATGGTGAAGGGAATGCATGGCATCGAGAACAAAATCTTCCTTAGCCTTCTGTGTATCCTGACTGCTCAGGGATTAACCAGTGTTATCAACCAGAAGCTGAAGGGTAATGAGGTTACTCAGCTCAGGAGTTACCTTGTGGGACATCTAGAAAGACCAAAAACACCTGTGACTTTTGGCTTCTAGGCTGTAGAAATTTAAAACTACAATGTGATTAATTGTGAGCCTTTAGTTTTTCATCCATATACATGGATCATAGTTTGCTTTTATCTTCCTAAATATGTGAATCTGGGATCACAGAATCAAAGCTACACTTGGTTCAATGCTTTGCAATATGAGCCCTTAACAAATAAAATTAACTATCATAAAATAAATAAATTGAGGTACATTTAACATTCAATAAAATATACAAGTCTTCAGTGTTCAGTGAGCTTTTTTATTGTAGTGAAGTATAAATAACATAAAATTTACCATTCTAACCATTTTTAAGTACAGTTCAGTCGCATTAAATACATTCACACTGTTGTGCAGCCATCACCCCCATCCATCCACAGATTTTAATATCCCCCAAATAAGACCCTGTACCCATTAAGCACTAACTCCTCTAGGGGCGCTTGGGTGGTGCAGTCAGGTGAGGATCCCACTCTTGGCTTCCGCTCAGGTTGTGATCTCAGGGCCCTGATCTCAGGGTTGTGGGATCAAGCCCTGCACAGAGCCCGGCGTCAGGCTCCATGCTCAGTGTGGAGTCTGCTTAAGACCTTCTCTCCCTCTCCCTCTGTCCTTTCCTACCACTCGCTCTCTCCTCTCTCTCCATTAAATAAATTTTAAACACTAACTCTTCTATGTTGTGAAGCAACTTTTTTTATATGCTTACTTGCCACCTGTATATATTCTTTTAGGTATTCTTCTTTTAAGGTCTTTGACTCATTTTTTATTTGGGTTGTTTTCTTACTGTTGAGATTTAAGAGTCCTTTGTATATTTTATATATTTAATAGATGTTTCTTTTGCAAATATTTTCTCCCAGTCTGTGGCTTGTCTTCTCATTCTCTTGACATTGTCTTTCACAGAGTAGTTTGTAATTTTAATAAAGTCTAGCTTATCATTTTTTTCTTGGTTCATTTTTAGTATTAATTTACAGGAATTCTTTTTATATTCTGGATACAAGTTCTGTCAGAGTTGAGCTTCAAGTGTCTTTCCCAGTCTGTAGCTTGTTTTTTTTATTTTTTAAATAACACCTTTTGATGACAGAAATTTTTTTAAAAGATTTTATTTATTTATTTGACAGGGAGAGAGACAGCGAGAGAGGGAACACAAGCAGGGCGAGTGGGAGAGGGAGAAGCAGGCTCCCTGCCGAGCAGAGAGCCCGATGTGGGGCTCGATCCAGAACCCTGGGATCATGACCTGAGAGCCAAATGCAGACGCTTAACAACTGAGCCACCCAGATGCCCCTTGATGACAGTTTTTAATTTTGATGAAAACTTAGTTTTTTAGTTTTTTTTTTTTGTAATGGTTAGCACCTTTTGTGCCCTATCCAAAAAATTCTGCCTATCCCAAAGTGGGTAAAATATTCACCTATGTTTTCTTTCTACAAGGTTCCAGGTTCTGGGTTTTACATTTCAGTCTATAATCCATCTCAAATTAAGTTTTGTATATGTAGTGAGAGAGGGGTTTAAGTGTATTTTTTTTCTATATGGATATCTAGTTTTTCCAGCAATATTTGTTTAAAACGAATTTCCTTTGCCCCACTGGATTGCCTTGGTACCAAGGCAAAAAAGTCAACTGATCATATACATGTAAAACAATTTCTAGCCTCTTTATTCTGTTCTCTTGATCTATATGTTTATCTTTATGCCAATACCACAGTGTCTTGATCTAAGCTTTAAGAAGTAAGTCTTGAAATCGGGCAGTGTAATTTTACCAACAGTGCTTTTTTTTTTTCAAGATTTGTTTTGGATATTCTGGGTCCTTTGTATTTCTATGTAAATTTTAGAATCAGGTTGTGTATTTCTTCACAAAATCCTTCTGATATTTTAAGAGGGATTTCAGTGAGTGTATGGACTTATTTGGAGAGAACTGACATCCAGATGTTAATGAGCCTTCCAATCCATGAACATATCTCTCCACTTGTTTAGGCATTCTGTAATTTCTCTAAGTAACATTTCATACTTTTCAATGTAGATGTCTTGTACATCTTTTGTAAGATATCTGTAAGGTATATTCCAAAGTATTTGATGTTTTTTGATGCATTTAGTATCTTTTGAAATTCAATTTTAAATTCTCATTGCTTGTATACAGAATAAAATTTTTGAATATTGCCTGTGTATCTTGTATTCATGCTAAATTGACTTGTTAGTTCTACTATACTTTGGGATGATTCCATAGAATTTTTCAAATACTCACTGATGTTGTCTGTGAATAATGAGTATTTTATAACTTTTTTTCCAATTTAGATGTCTTTTGTTTCTTCTTCTTGCCTCAATGCACCAGCAGGAACCTCTTACCCTGTTGAATACAAATGGTGAAAGCAAGCATCCTTGCCCTGTTGCCACTCTCACAGGAAAGGATTTAACATTTCACCATTAAGTATGATGTGAGCTGTAGGTTGTTTTGTAATGCCCTTTACCAAACAGAGGAGGCTGTCATCCTGGTTTGCTGCAAGGTTTCATCATGATGGAGTACTGAACTTTGCCAAATGTTTTTTCTGCATCTATTGTGAGTTTTTTCCTTTATTCTGTTAAGTGGTGTATTCCATTGGCTTGGTTTTCAAGTGTTAAATCAACCTTGTATTTGTGGAATAAACCCCACTTCACCATGATAAATTATCCTTTGTGTATATTAACAGGCTGTTACATTTTTTGTGTTATGTTCATGAAAGTTATTGATCTATAATGTACTTTTCTTGTAATATCATTGATAGGTCTCAGGGTTATTCTAACCTCATAAAATGAAGTAAGAAGTATTGTCTCCTATTCTACCTTATGAAAGAATTTGTGAGGACTGGTTTTATTTCTTCCTCCAGTGTTGGGTAGAATTCACTAATGAAGATATCTGGCGCTGTAGTTTTCTCTGTAGGAAGGTTTATGATGACAAATTCAGTTTATTTAATAGATATGGGGCTATTTGGATGCTCTATTATTATGTAAGTTTTGGTAATTTATGTATTTCAAGAAATTTGTCTATTGTATGTTGCAAAATATTGATTGCCATAAAGAAGTCTGTAATATTCACATCATTCTTATGTCTACAGAATTTGTAGTGGGGTTCTCTTTGTATTCCAGATATCAGTAACTTGTGTTTCCTCTTTCTTGATTACATTTGTTGGGGTGTATCAATTCTACTTGTCTTTCAAAGTATCACATTACAGGTTTTTAAAATGTTATTATACTGTATTGTCTAGATTGCCTTTTTTGCTTAACAATCTATCATTGACATTTTCCAAAGGTGATAATACATAAATATGCCTCAATTTTTAATAGTTGCATAATATGCCCTTAATTCCATATTTAAGTCATTTCCAAATTTTTCAAAACTACAAACAACCTTGTATTCTTGTTTACAAACATCACACAACCCACGCTGGTACCTAGTAGTACCTTCTAGGTTATAAACCATGAAATTAAAATGTTGATAGAGTCTCCAAAGATATTGTAATGTAAGAGTATGCTTTTTCCTCCTAATTTCACCAACACTGGCATCATCCCTTTGTTTAATTTTTGCCAATTTCCTAAAGAAATTTATCTTGTTTTTGTTTGCATTTAATTATAAATGAGCTTAAGCATCTTTTTGTATGAATAGCGGCCTCTGTATCTTTTTCTATTAATTATTGATATCCCTTGCCCAGTTTTCTTTTTTTATTAATTTTTTGAGGTTCTCTCTGCATTATTCATGTTAACACTCCACTTATCACCTGTTGCAAATTCATTTTCCTAGTTTTGTGTGTGCATGTGTCTGTGCGTCTGTGTGTTGGGTGTTTTTTAAGTGTTAGAAATAGATGAATGCTTCTAAAGTGTTTGGCACAATGTACAGCAGACATCCAATGCACAGAACTATTGTTATTAATCCTGTCATGTGAACGGTTGATGCTAGGAGACTACCTTGTTGCCTGTACTACTAAAGTCCATTAGGAAGCTAAATGCTTCATTTTTCTCTACACTTCTTACATCAGACTTCTCCCTCACAGAATAATCATGGAGAACTACTGCTTTCTTACTCCCACATTCCGTAACAAACTAGCTAAATTTAAAACTTTACAGGAAATTGAGTTTTAATTAATATAATCCAACTCACACTACAAGATCGATACCATTTTGCATGACAAGCATCAGAAAATAATTTAAATTCTTATGACTCATCCTTGAGAACAAAATGTCCTCAGACAGTGGAACACAGGTGTGACAGGTGTCATCAGCCTTGTAGTCTCTGTCTCATGCTCCCTGGATGAGAAGTAACATACCCTGGATAAGAAATGAAGAAATGTTGAGGTAATTTGCTATATTCCCTGTGCACCTTCTGCCACAGGAAAAGATTTTAGTGAACTGTCTTGCTCAGCTTCATCAGACAGCCTTCAATGATATAAACAATTTCTGCAGGTGTTATTAGGTAAGATGGACACTTTTAAAAAAGAATCATGGGCTCTATGTGAACCTAGATGAAAAAAGTGGTAGTTTCTATGAGGAAATCGAGAGAGTGTGAGAACTGACAGTTAACTACACTTGGAAATAAGGATTTTCAAGTGAGAGACTCTAATTACTGCTGTATGCTCTACTAAGAAGTCCTTTACCTAACATTGATAGCTTCCTCTGGCCCAGATTAATTAAGCCCAAACCAATATTTTGTCACTGAGATTGTTCAGCCACTAGGAAAAGTAGAAAGCTGGGTGAGTATTAGCCTTACAATGATGTGTGTCCTTATATATTTTTATCCCATCTTCAAGCAAACTCATCTAAATTTTTAACAAAAGCAGTTCATCTGATGACTCATTTATTCAACAAACATCTATTAACCACTTATTAAAAGTGTTTTCCCACTCTTGTATTTTTAGTACCTAGCACTGAGCCTAGCATAATCATCAATTTTTTAAAAAGATTTTTTATTTATTCATTTGCGAGAGAGAGACGGAGACAGAGAGAGTGAGAGCACCAGCAGGGGAAAGAGTCAGAGGGAAAGGGAGAAGTGGACCCTGCACTGAGCAGGGAGCCTGACTCGGGGCTCCATCCCAGGACCCCAGGATTATGATCTGAGCCAAAGGCAGATGCTTAACTGACTGAACCACCCAGGTGCCCCAATCATTGAGGTTTAATAAACATTTGACAAATAAATTAATGAATGAAACCAGGTGCTGTGCTAAGCAGTATGAGCATGTTTAAATCCCTACCTTTCTTGACAGCATTTGAAACAGTTGTCCAGTCCTTCCTTCTTTGAAGTTCTGTTCCTACGCTTCCTCAATGTCATAGTCACCTGTTTCTGCTCCTAATTCTTTAGGAAATCCTCACTGTTCTTTGCTGGTTCCTCCTCATTCCGCCCATTAAATTTTGGTAGTTCCTCCAGAGTCTGTCATAAGCCTTCTTCTAAGTCTGCTCACTCTCCTCAGGTCATTTTATTCATCTCCAAGACTTCAGTTATTGTTTATATGTGCACAACAAATCTTTATTTCCAACCCAGGTCTCTCTCTTGAGTGACAGATCATGTATCTCATTGTCCCTGGGTTTCTCCCCTTAGATATCAAACAGATACCTCACATTCATCGGCATCAAACCGGAACTCATCAGTTCTCCTTTACCTCTCTTCCACATGCTTCTGCCCCACAACACACTATCTCAATAAACAGCACTCCCATGCAATCTAGTGTCCCAGCTAGAAACTTGGAAGTCATGTTTAAGTCCTCTTGTCTTCACTTTTTTCTACTTTGTTCTATGCAACCAATCATGAAGTCCTTTTAATTCTAGGGCTTAAATTTTCCCCAAATCTGTCTCCTTCTCCCAATCTTCTCTACAGTGATTTTTGGTCCAAGCTGCTATCAATTTTTACCTCCTCCTACTACAACAGTCTCCAATCTCCCTGCCTTCAGTCTTGTTCCTCTTCAATTTCTTACCCATACTGTAGTAGGAAAGAATGATTCAGTGTAAATATGGTCATATTCTTCTCCTTGAAACTCTTTGTCTATTGTCCTTAAAGTAAAATCCAAGAAGCTGAAACAGCCAAATGCATTCCAAGATCTGGCCTATGCTATTTCTATACTGTATGAGATTGCTTCTTGAATACTCATGGTATCATCTCTTACCTCAAGACCTTTGTACAGCCCTTCCCTCTTCCTGAAACAGTCACCTCCCATCTCCACATCACTCTTCATCATGCTAACTCCTTCATTCCCTCCCTGTCTATTACCATGATGCTCTTAACACTTGTATCACAAAATTTAACAGATACTTTGTAATTTTTTTCTTTCCCATTAGAATAAGCTTTGTTAGCATTTAGTGTCATGTCTGGTATGTTGTACTCTATAAATATTTGCTGACTAAATGAATGAATAAACGGGATTCAAACAAAAATAAAATAAGGTCTCTGCCCTCAAAGAGTCTGGAGGAAAAAGAAAGACAAAATGATTAATTGTAACTGAGCCAAAATTATGTTTCATACATAGGTAAATGTAAAAGTTAAATGAAAGTTAAAGGACTGATCACTTCTGCCTATATTGCAAAGGGCCCAGAAAGGCTTTATAGATAAAATGACACTTGAACCAGGGGAGGGGGGTGGGAGGATGGGTGAGCCTGGTGATGGGTATTAAAGAGGGCACGTTCTGCATGGAGCACTGGGTGTTATGCACCAACAATGAATCATGGAACACTACATCAAAAACTAATGATGTAATGTATGGTGATTAACATAACAATAAAAAATCTAAAAAATAAATGACACCTGAACCAAATCTTTAAGAATAAGTGGACATTCAGAGTGCTTGGAATAGAGAAAGTACTTTTGCTGGTAATGCCCATCATTCATTCTTCCTCCTTGTGGTAACAACACTTCCGCTTTCTTCTGGAGAAATATGGTTCCCTTTTCCCAGTGGTTTGCATTCGGCTGACCTCATTCCTTGCCCCACCCCTCAGCCTGGCCTGGCCAGTCAGAATCTGAGTGTTTCCAGGCACAGGGACCTTGTCCATGCAGGCCAGTGAGAGCCAGTTCAGAGACCTGCTAGAACTAGTAGAGGAGGAGCACTCTTTCCATGGGGGACAGCTACACTGATGGTAAAAGCCTGAAGCTGCTAGTAGCCATCTCTGACACCATGTAGGCAGAGTTTACCTGAAGATGAAGCTAGAAGACTGAAAAATGGACCTAGTGGTGAAGACAGAGACTGGTCTAATTACTTTGTTAAAGCCCTTGGGTCCAGCTGTGCAGAAGGAAGGCCAATATGTATTCCAAGACTTAACTACTTAAGCAAGAACGCACTTTTTGAGCTAGTTTGCGTTGGATATCTGATCTTTTACAAGTAAAAGTGTCCCCACTAACTCAGCATTCAATAAATAACTATTAAAATGTGTACAAAAGTAACAGGCAGAAAACACAAGATAAGGTGTCAGGTCAAAGGAATAAATAGCATTAAGTGAAGGAGGAAATTAAGTTTTAGACAGCTTAGTTTAACTTTTCTTAAAAATGGGGGAACATATTCCTGTTGTCAGCAGCCCATAGATGCAAGATATTTCATGCCTCTTAGGGCCCCTATCTGAAGGCTCCTCTTCATCTCTCAAACTGTCGTACATAAGAATCATGGTACATAATAAAGGAATGATTTGTCCAGTTTTGTTCAGAGAAGGTTATGTCTTTTGTTCATATTCTGAACAGAAAGATTCAAGGCAGAGTTACAGAAGTCATTTATTATATCTATGTTCAGCGATTAGAATCAATCCTTAAACCAACCATTATGATGTCATTCTTCTTGACATGCACCAGGAAACAATCCCTATTGTTAATGTATAACCAGAAGATTTGCATAATCTGTACTATATTCAATCAGCATGCATTATGAACTAGAGCACTGCCAACTTATGATGACGTGATTTCACTACCTTTTCTGCATGATCAAATTACACATCTATTGAAGTAAATCTTCTCAACTTGTCTCGTGTAATTTTAATATTGCAACTTTTCTATACACACCAAACCTCCTTTCTGTTTCCTAACATAGCTCTGCTTTAGACAGTCTTCTATCTGGCACACCTTTCTTTTTAATTGGAAATCCAAAATTTATATGCTAAACAATTTATATAACAAAAGCATTAATAAGGCACCAATAGGCTTTTGTATATCTATCCTAGGTTCTAAATTAACTTCAGCATTTGCTGAAATGCTCTAATTAACAGAGGTTCGTAGCCTTAATACTAGTGCTCAAAATTTTAGTTATACCCGGAGAACCCACTAAATGTAAGCATCATGCTCCCTATAATCTCAAGAAGGTAACTAAATATAATATAAGGGAAAAATAGGTATGCCTCACTTTAACTGTAGCCTTGTTAAATTTCCTATAGTCATAGTACCCATTTTCCTAAAATATCCCATATCGGGTACAGATGCTCTAACATAGTGAAAAATGAATGAAAATTAAAGTAAGTTTGACAGATGAGACCTTATGGATTCCCAGTTAAATTAGTTAATTTGCTCCAATGTACATTAAAACAGAGCTTCCAAAGATAGAAACTTATTATATAAAACCTAATTAATAAAGGGTTGATCATCTCACTGATTCTCCATTTAGTAGCCCCAAATTTTTGCCAGCTATTAAATTTTTGCCTGGAAAAAAATAAAAGACATTCCCATGGTGGATTACCATAGCCTGAATTCTGTAGTCCCACCATTAAGGCCCCATGCCCAATATCCAATATTATTAAAATTACTGATTCCATCCAGTCAATAACTATAAATGAAATTGTTCTATCCCTTGCTTTGGGTAGTGATTACATGGGTGTTTACCTCTGTCAAAACTTATCAAAACCCACTTAAAATCTGTGCATTTTATTGCATATGAATTACATCTCAAAAAATGATTTAAATTTAAAGAAAAAACAACTGCAAAGAAAAATACGTGTTTCACATATCAACACTATACTTTTATGCAAGCCAGAGAGGATTTTTTCCTTTAAAAACAAAAACAAAAACATGTACTTTTATTGAAGTCATTATAAGCTGAATTATACTGCCTTGTATGAGTCGATTATTAAATTTTAGGAACTTTGTGAGCCAACTGTTAAGTTATTGTTATCTTGAAATTAGCCATGGTAGAAGCCTTTACAACAGTACATTACAAATCAGGGCTCCTCCCACCCCAATACCTCAGTGAGCTGGTTTACTAGCATACCCCTGTACTTATGATTTATATTAAAATAAAGATCTACTTTGCATGTCATGTTTAGAGTTATGGTCAATAAACAAAGCAAACTTTCCAAAATATAGTTTTACAAAAATCATTTGTATTAATGTAGACTATCAATATCACCATGCCTGCTCCCCTTTTCTTCTCATCACGTGTGCTCTCAAGTAATAATTTCAACTCTTTTGGCTGTTCATTTTTTATTTTGCCTTCATGTCACTAACATGCTGCTGTTGCTTATTTTTTCAGTTTTGGCACTATATAATGATTTCCCACATGAAAGATATGAATTTAGTCTTCTTTCTCACAAAACATCTGCCACCATCACAAACACACTTCTTCCCACTCCTATCCTTCCAACATTGTGTTATACTTTTGGTTAGATCAATAGTCAGTGTTTCATATGATTATCAAAATACCCACAGCTGAGCTATCTAGTATTATGATTAGTATTACTTATACTTCCTTGCACAACTTTTTGTTTTCTCTGGAGTTAATGATATTCTTGTGGTTTATTTGCTTAGTTTTCTATGTACTTATCACTGACCAAAACTCTATCCAAATTGTTTAAAATTCCTCTCAGTATTTCCAACATATCAGGTATTGCAGCAATTCCACTTTGGGAACACCTCTCTGGAGGTATTTTCATTTGGACTGGTTGCTCTCTAGGCCTGGTGCACGGCTATGATCCTGGGATTTATCTTCCCCGTTATCTCTAAGATTCTCACTACCTCTTTTCTGAATCGGTAAACCAATTGTTAGATCAGTCATCCAAGTACTGCTGTTAAGTTCAAAGCATTCTGACTCCTGATCCCTTAGAGGTGACCTATTTTTCACTTTGCAACTTCACAGGATCTTATCTTTGTCCTTCATATTCTGAAATTTTGTGATGATGTCAGTTGGACAGCAGGTTGAATGATTCCACTACGCCCTTAATGGGTTCTTTCCATCTAAAAACTCAGGTCCTTTAATTCTTGAAAATTTTCCATTTTTTTTTTTTTTCTGCTCTCTTTCCAAACCCCTATTATTCAGATATTGAACAAAATGAACTGATTCTTGACTCTTATCTTTCTTTCCTATTTTCCTCCTTTTTTTTTTTTGCTCTACTTTCTGGGAGATTTCCTCAACTTTATCTTTTCCCTCTTTCATTAAAAAAAAAAACCTCCTGCTAACATTTTAAATTTCATTTATTTTGTATCTTATAATGGCAAATATCTTCTCCTATCTCTCTGAGGATATCAAGTACTTTTTAAAAGCTTTCATCTCCCTGAGTAATCTCTTCCAAGTTGCTTTTCCCCTATTTGTTTGGATAGGCCCTCTTCTTGTTAAAAGAATGTCTTGTGGATATTGACTGCTTCTATTTAAGAATGAGACTGTAAAATGTTTTAAAATTTCTTTGGGGTACCTGGGTGGCTCAGTCAGTTGTGTCTGACTCTTGATTTCAGCTTAGGTCATGATTTCAGAGTTGTGAGCTCCAGCCTTGCTTTGGGCTCTGTGCTGGGCATGGAGCTTGCTTAATATTCTCTCTCCCTGTCCCTCTGTTCCTTTTCCACCTGCACTCGCCCTCTTGCTCTCTCTCAAAAAATTAAATTAAATTAAATTAAATTAAATTAAATTAAATTTCTGGATACATGGGTGGCACTTGTCAACTGTGAGTTTCATTCTAAGGTCATCTGGCTGGACTGTTTCATTGAAAAATTTCTTTCCTTAAGTCTTTCCTATTGAACTTGTGAAATTCCTCAGAGAAGGATATTCCAATCTTTTGTCTGGAGTGGTATGGTTCTCAAACTTGAGCGTACATCAGAATCACTGAGACATCTTGTTACAACACAGATTGCTGGGCCCCACCTACACAGTTTCTGAGATAGAGCCCTACAATTTGCATTTCTAACAAGTTCCTAGATGATACTGATGCTGCTGGTCCTGGGACCATACACTGAGAATACTGGCTGGCCTAGAGGATATAAATTTCATTGCCCAAATCAAGGCCTAGTTTAAAGTGTTGGGCTTACAACATTTAGAATGTAAGCTTTTCTTAATCCCTCTGTTTTCAGTAATTGTACTCTATCCTCAACAGTGCCCAGTTCTCTCTGTCCTGAGACCTTCTGTTTTATAGTTCCCAGAAAATAAGCCTAAAATCTTATGCCAGAGCTGGGAGGGTGTTATTCTTAGCCTGAATGGGGACTAGGGCCTGAGGATCTCAGTGTTTCTTAAACACACATCTGACCAATCCCTTTGTTTTCAATCCCACCTTCACTGCTACTTCCAGCGGTACACAGTATTGCCAGTTTCCAAGTGTTTTGAGAATTCTTTAGGGGCAAATCAAGGTGGTTTTCGTCTTTTTTTCTGCCAGTTTGGGATCCACTTTCTCAAGTTTGCTATGTCATCTCCCAATCATCCATCTACTTCCAGCTTCCAAAATCATACTACTATCAACTCTTCTATATCATTTTCTCTTTGTCCTTTAGGCTTTCAAAAAAATCATTTTACTATCATATTAGTAGAATTTGGGGAAAGAAGCAGAGGTAAAAATTTGTGTTCAATCTGCTGCCTTCAACTGGAAGTTAGAAAAGTCTTTAGTATCCAACAAATGATATTCCTAGATTAATTATATCTCAGAATATAAAAACAACAAAAGCAAATTGAACCATCCCCAAAAGTTCTGCTAGACTGGTCAGTTCAGTTGTTTCAGACTTGGCAAAAGATGTAAACTATGTTTGCATAGGACAATCTGTTTCACAACTTCAGACTGCACCTCTCCCATAGCCAAGTGTGTCATGGGTCTGGGATACAAGCCAAACACAGGAAATTCTGGGGACTCAAAGCAAGAAATCCAAGTATATGAACCAGAAAGTTCATCTTTGCATATAAAGAACAACACTAAAAACATTAAGACCATGCTAAGGTACACTATCTGTTCCATACTGTCTTCTGCCCAACAACAATTAAAATGACTAGGATTTTTATACATAATGTCAGGATTATGCTAGTTCCTTTATATACTACTCTCTCTCATAGAATCTTTACAACAACCCAACACAATGGATATTATTTTACTCTTTTATTACCAGTTAGGTAACTGAATTCCAAAAGAATTAAGTAACTTGCCCAAGGCCAAATAGGAAGGGCAGAGCCAGAATGGGATTCTAAAGCTACCGCATGACCACTTTTGAAATTGGGTGAGTTAAAAGCAAATAAAAATATTTATCCTGAACACAAAACCAAAGCTGATTTCATAAGGCAACACAGTGTTCTTGAATTAAGTTTTTTTTACAGATTTGGACCACATCTTGCTTTGTGTGGGTGTGACCCATACAAGCACCCACCAGAGCAAAACTTTAAGAAATAGCCATTAAATTGAAGATGGTTACAATATATTTAATAGTTCTATGAATACTACACAAGAACAAGTTCATTCAAGATTATTATAGACATGTCTGGTAAGTCACTAGACAGATTTCTGCCATGGGAAATCAAGAGGACAGAAAACCCTTCAGAGACACACACACTTCGTTCCTTATCATTACTTTGCAATATTTTCTTTTTAAATAAAAACAGATTCTACACATTTGAACCAACAAAGTGGTTTTCCCAAAGGATATTTTGAGGGTGGATATTTTAGCTTTAGTTTATAAAGGTCACTCTGAAGTTTTATGCTCTCTGGGGAGTCTTCCAAATGAAGATTTTTACCAGAGAAGAGAGATTCAGTGAGGGACTAATGGTCACATTTTAAAACCTAAAAAAGGGGACCGAACTTCTTTTATTATCCATGAGTGAAAGTAACCCAGTAAAACAAGATAAACAAGGTAAGACTGGGCAATAAGAGTAGAAGTGGAAAATAAGAGGAAAAAAAAAACATAAAAATGTGTTTGGAAGAAACTCAGAAAGGAAAGGCAAAGATGTTAACATTTAGGATGAGAAGAAGATGAAGGAGATAAAGAAAAAACTGCTTGAACTGCCCACGAAACATCTTTGTTACAGGACTACAGGACCCACTTTGCTGGGAGGGGGAGAAATCACTCAACTACATTATGTTTTCACTTTATTGCAGGCCAGGAGATAGGCTACAGAATCATAAAAAGCAAAATGTCATTAACTAATACTAAATTTTTCATTCAACTTAAAAGGACTTACTAGGAAACCAAACACAAAATGCGCTGTACAATTGAGAAGAAAGCTTAGCCTGTCTTAGAGAGCACAAATATTTCACTGGTGTGCTAGGGAGAGTAATACCCTCTTCCAAAGAGGTCCACATCCTAATCTCTAAAACCTGTGAATATGTAAGTTACATGGCAAAGAGAAACTAAGGTTGTAGATGGAGTGAAATCTTTAATTAGCTGACCTTGAAATGAGGAGATAAGCCTAGTTTGTCCAGGTGGGCCTCAAAATTACCAGGTCCTTGTAAGTTGAAGAGGAGGGCAGAAGAGGGAGACCAGGGAGACTCAACATGAGAACAACCTGGCTTGATGGGCTGGATGGAGGAAGATGGAGGAAGGGGCCACATGCCAAAGAATGTAAGCAGCCCCAGAAGCTAGAAGAGGCAAGAATCTATAGATTCTACCCTAGAGCCTCCAAAAGAAATGCAGCGCTGACGACATCTTGCTTTCAGTCCAGTGAGACCCATATCACACTTCTGACCTCCAGAACTGTAAGATAACAAATGTGTGTTATTTTAAACCACTCAATTTGTGGTAATTTGTCAGCAGCAATGGGAAACTAACACAACCGGCATGCCCACGTATGTAAACTCATCATTAGTCTTATCTTACTCTCTAAAGCCAGCTAGTCAGCCTTCACTCAACAGCCTGCACAGCAAAAATGAAACTGTCACCTGTTTTTGTTAGAACAAAAACTGACTCCATTTTTCAGTTTCAGATAAGTGTATTCTCAGTTAAGCTTAATTAATGAGGTTTTATGAAAACAGAAATCAGAACTGAATTAAACATGTGTAAGTAGTCTGTTTCACACATCATCATCATTGCATAATACTGTTGTAGTTCGGCCAACTCTGATGCTTTCTACACTTGCAGAATAGATTAACCAAATGTCCTTCCCTAAGAAGAACTTCTTCCACTGGTTTGTATGTATACATTAATTCTTTAATTCTGGTAGTCTGTCATCAGCTATTTTTTCTATATATTTTCTATATATATTTTTTTTTCTATTTTTTCTATATGCTTACTCAATTCCTTTTAAAATGTTCCCATAGTAGTGAGTATCCCCAACTTCCCTTTTAACAATATCAAGTTGCAACTGTGAATAGCAAATGGTAATTGGTTGTACTGAGAGCAAATTTGAATTTTTTTTTTTTTTTGTAGGGGAGGAATCACCAGGACAAGAATTTGAGAAAGAAATAATTATAGGTACCTAGTGTTCAAAAGTTAATATTAGGTTATTTATTTATTTGTTTGTTTCAAGTTTTTATTTAAATCCCAGTTGTTAACATATAGTGTAATTTTAGTTTCAGGAGAAGTAGGTTGTTTAAATCCTAGCAATCACCTTCTCTCACCAAGATTCCTGAAGATTATCAGGTTCCAGGCCAATCTATAAAACTTAGCCCACTAAGTATGTGAAGTGGAAGTTAATCATATACATGAAGTCTTCCACATTTACTGGGTACGTGCAATGTGCAAGATCTTTGAGTTCGAAATGCAAAGATAAATGAAAATTCTTGCCCTCATATAGTTCACAGTCCAGAGGAGGCTAATAATTATATCACTGCTGGATAATACTATAATGCACATTTAGTAAGGGTTCAGCGGGGGACAGATGGCATCCTCAACTTGCCTGATGGTATGGGGAGACACTTGGCAGAGAAAGAAGCACTGGTGCAGTATCTGAAAGGAAGGAATATTCTTATTCCAGTTACCTCCACACTTGCTGGGAAGGAGGAAGCTGTGGCCACCACTGGAGAAGAGGCAGTTTAAGCATCCCTGGTACCTAGTTAACTGCTCTCTACATCTATGAAAAAAAAAAATCTCTTTGTTGCATCTCTAAACCCAGGCAAATTAGTACCTATGTATTCTGAATCGGGAAAGATAGCATTTATTAGAGAGGACTAAATTTAGGTAGCCCTGGGTTCAAATCTGCTTGGAAACTGTCACTGCATTATCTTGGTAATTTGCTTAGGCTTGCAGTCTCTGGTTTCTTGGCTAAAAAACAATCTTCTCATCTTTTAAGATAGTGGTGAAGATTAGAGCTGGTTTATGTAAAGCACCTAGTGTAAGAGATCAAAATGGAATTCTGAATTTGGACTCTAACACCAAAACACACACAAGTCAAGTGTTCACAGATCAGGAAAAACACCAAACTCCTCAAGAACCACTGCCAAGTTTAACCAATGCCCCTCAGAAAAATCAGCAAAATGCAACAAAATGAAACCCATCTCCTATTTCACTGAAGAATAAATCTAGGAGCTCTGAGTCTGAATTGTTTTGTGCCATTCACCACAACCCCTTAATAATCCTCAGGTAGAAGTGCAAGTTCTGTAACCAAAAGGACCTCATTTTAGTCACCTTTGGTCCCATATCACAACTATGATTTCTTGCTCAGTAGGTGCTCATTTTTCACCTTAAAATGTAGAGCTATATAGTCAGTCTGCATGCATGTAAATGACAGAGATTATACTTACTTGGACATTACAATTTAGAGTTGACAGAAACACCAAGGATATATCCCTACTAAATAATTTATAAAATATTTTATTTGAGAAAGAGGAAAATCACTCAGTCATTCATTTAAGAAATAAGCTGTTTAAATACATACTATGTGTCAGGCACTGTTCTATGTACTGGGAGATAGCAGTGAAAGAGACAATTTCATGACACTTATATTCTAGTCTGAAAGATAGTGAATGTGACAAAATTTATAAATAAGAAAAACAGTAGGGTAAGTGCTAAGAGACAAATTAAGCAGAAAAGAAAGGCAGGAAGTATCAGGGAGCCTACGCCATGGTGGTAGCCTTGCTGTGATGCAAGAGCTCCCAGATTCTGCATGTATTTTGAAGGTAGAAACAAGACTTGGTGATGGATTGGACACATGAAATACTGTCAAATATCCAACTATTAGGATATTCTTGGAGTCAACAGAGATTCACCCCAATTTCCCTTCATCAGAATTGTGCTAGAAAATATTTCAATCACTTAACTCATGAAACAACATGAATTCTGGAGATGATAAATGATAAGGAGATAGGAAGTTTAAAGTCAAGCTTTAAAGAAAACACGTATCTGGTGATTAAAGGTGCTTGGCAGGTAAATTGCCAAAGATCTTAAGTAGAATGACTTCACTTCATTTGATGGACCAACAATTCACGAGTGAATCTTTGAAGACTAAAGACAAACACTAAATAATCAAGGTTAACAAACTAAGAAGTTGTATAATCAAGAATATGATTTTATACCAACTTTTCATGTGGTCTCAGAGCAAAAGTCTTGTATTTTTTAACTCAAAAATAAATAAAATGTCTTGATTAAACCAGTTAGGTTCTTTTAACATTAGCAAAAGTAGAAACAGTAATAGTACTAAAATTTCACTTTTACAGCCCTTTAACTTTATATTTTCTCTTGGATACATGTGATATTAATTTGAAAATTGGTGTCATTTGAAAATTATATATGGAACGATTAGAAATTATATATAGAAATTTAAAAGTTATATCTACATAGATGGGGAAGGAGGGAATAAAGGAAGGAAAGAAAAGAGAAAGGAAGGAAATCTCACTTGTTTATAAGGATTTGTCATTCCCAAACTTCCTTCGTATTCATCTCAACTTGTCCAAGGTGGTACCAAAGAAATCCAGCAGATGGCACTCATACATTTTTCTAAATACGGTGCTGAATAAAAACAGGATTGCTTAAACTTCGTATTTCAGACCAGAAAGACCGAATAAATCATAGTCAGAAGCAAATGCATTTCAAATTTTTCTATTACCATAGAGAAATTATGCTTTTAAGCTACTCTAATGCACAGTCATAGCTTGCAAGCAACTTACAATTTTCACTTCCTATTCTAGTAGCTGGTGGAAAGTAAGCATTCAAAGCCATTACATGCCAATCAACAGCTTGATAATAGAAAGCTATAAGTAAACACTGAGAGACCCACAGACTTTTTCCATGAAGGGATATGGGATCATTATTTTCTTCTAGTTTCCTTTCAATGCTTTTATTGGTTGTTCTACAAAGATAGGTTCTGAAATTAGCAAACATTATTACTGCCAATTTTTAGCTAAGTAAACAGAGTCTCAGAAAGAGTAAAAAATGAGGGCATAGAGTAATTCAACCAAGAAAGAATCAACAATAAATGAACTCAGTTTCTTTAACTAGAAAATCAACAATTTATATTTAAATTCTCAATAAATATGGGTTAAATGAACAAGTTAATTCAAGCCATATTTTAACATATATTTATTGAACACTTCCTAAATGCCAACACAGTTTCAGGCTTTGAGAAAAAAAGTGGTATGTAAGACCAACAACACCCCTGCTCTCATGGAACCTGTGTTTCCAGTGGTTAGAAATAGAAAAGGAAAAAACCAAACAAACAAGAAAGATATCAGAAATGACAAGTAGTATGAAGAGCGTTAAACTTGAGTGTGTGATAATGTGACCAAGTGACTACTTTAGAGCAACTGTTTAAAGGAGGGCTTCTCTGAGGAGGTGACATTTCAGTTGACACTTGAATGACAGAGCAGACAGCTATACAGAGATCAGGAGGAGGAGCAGAAGAAAGTTCCTGAAATGATCCCAAGGCCAGAGCGAGTCTGGTCTATTTAGAGAGCAGAAAACCAGTGTGGTTGGAGAGGAATTTTCAAGGACAGTGGCATGATATGAATTCTGAGAAGTAGCCAGGATGGATGGATAGGTGGAAGGAAGGAAGGAAGAAAGAATAGATGGAAGGAAGGGGATGGAATAGAAGGGGAACAGAAAGAAATGAACAAGAGTACTAATTTCAGGTTAATCAGAGATTCTTTTATATGTTGATCTTTCTGGAAGTTTTCTATTAGTTCACAATCCTGCCTTAGCAAGTACTGAAAAATGAATATAACTCTCATTATTTGATATTTTAAGAAGGTGCCATCCCTTAGGTTATCACCTTAAATTATCAATGACCTTCAGGGTAACACCGAAAAAAATACATCTGTAGAAAGTGTAATAAAGTGGGATGAATAGATATTAATTTCAAGAGATACCCAAGAGGTGAATTTTCAATAATACTTGAGTCTGTTTTGTACTGATTTGCCCTTTCCTTCTCATGGAGAGTAAAAGATATTCTTAGTTAATGATTTACATGTACTGATTCTGATTAATCAATGTTTTCTGGTACCAAAAGGGTGATTTAAATGATTCTCAAATTTCTCTTATCTTCTAATATTTACCTGTTGTGTAAGATTTTATAAGCAAATTTTCAAAAGCAATGTATTTTTAAGGTTGTTGGAACTGAAGCCCAAGCAATTAAATTGTAAATAAAGGAACGCACTGCCCTCTGTGACCTCACACAAATCAGATCATCAATCAAAATCTCAGTTCTTCCTGTAAACACTGGGATCTATGCTCAGACTCCAACTAGAATCTCAATAAAGAGCTTTGATTTTATTGGGGGTAAATTGTTTTTATAAATATAACCTTGATATTTTACAAATTTTAACTGACAACAGAGTTTAAAGCTGACATTACACTGACCTTAGGATTACTCCCATGTCACCCATTCCCAACCAGAAGTTTCCTTCTCTAAAGTCCACAAAAACTATCAACAACCACCCCATTTAATGGTGATTTGAATTTGCAAATACTTTCTCTCAGCAATCACAAAGCCATATCCAGAAATATTCATTAGTAATTGTATTTGCGTCTATTAAATGTAGATTAAGAGGATTTTATTTTAACAAGATTTTATTTACCAACTAATTAGGATGACAATTTATTACAAGTATGAAAATAATTAACTTAGAATTAATAGAGTAGTATAGCTTTTCTGGTTGTAAGAAAGAAAGAAAATCATTTCTCTCCCCTCTATGGGCCTTGGTTTGCATAGCTACTTATATCAGTCATTGTTATTAATTTCACATTTTTACTTACTCTTTATTTTCCCAGACATTTGAATTCTGGTGCTGTCAATTTCATAAAGGTCTTTTAAAGATAAATGTGCTATGTATCAAAAGCAGTTGTTTAAATAGGCTTTCAGTTCTGACAGCTTTGCTCTTGATACTTTTCACAGCAGCAGCTAGGAGAGCATTTTACCATCAGTCATGGCTATCTTTGTAATGCTTCCTTTTTTTTCCTCCAGTCAAAGTAAATATGTTCTTACAACTAGCATTACCCTGCAAAATGTTTCCTCATGTTTAATAAATGTGACCATCAGTTTAGTGAACAACAACAAATAAACAAATGAAATTCCCATACTCCCTTATTGAACAGGGAGAATGATTACATTATTTCCTTTATATATTAGTCAGTGTTGTCTCAATATTGTCTTTTGGCCAAATGTCAGTAAAATAAATAAAAAATTAAAGCTTCTTGAGGCATGATGGTTAGATCATTAGCAGGCCAAGCAAAAACTTACTTAACTGGAAAATGTAATGTTTAGAAAGTATAAATGCAGCTAACTGTACATTCTTAGCTCCAACATTTTCAAAGATAACTTCATCTACCCTGCTCTTCCATTAAAAAAAAAAAAATCTGTTGTCTTAAGATAAAAGGGCCTCAAAACTCCAAGACTTAATCCCTGCTTCAGGCTAATGACAAAAACTATTTTTCATTTTTTTAGTTCACATCCTGAAAAAACATTCCCTTGACAGAAAATGTTCTGAACTAGACTCTGAAAGGCAAATGTATTTGCTTCACTTCAGTTTTTCAGGATGACAAAGGAGAGAAGAGGAGTCAAGAAGAAACATAAAAGTTGACCTAAAAAAGATCTGTTTCAAATATTAAAATATTTTTTAGAGCATCGAACAACTTCAAATTTCAAATGTTATGCTATAAATAAATATTTGAATGACAGAACACCTTACCCTTGTACACCCAGGATTAAAAATCATATCATATTTATTTCCAATCATGTCACTGAACTGCTACTGTTTTCTGGACTGCAAATAAATGACTTATTCATAATAATGTGACACAGTTATGTATGATTGATTGGTATGAAATAGAAAGGGACTTTGTCCTCAGTGTACACTTAGAACAGGGCTTGTCCCATGCAAGCTATCAGTCCATCTGCAGCCAGCCAGCTAAACTACCCTTCTGGTGAGAGACTCAGTAGATTTTTCACAGCATAATTTCCACTCCACAATAAATTACCAATCCCAATTGCCTCTCTTTTAAGACATTTCTAGATTTCAATTCATTATAATTCTATGACTTCAACCTTATCTTGGACTTTTAACAATCTCATCATGGTTTTTCAGGGTTCAAGGAGAAAAAAGACAGGCAGACAAAGTACTCCTCAATTTTTGTTTCTTTTACAAGAGAAAACACTACTATTGACAAAACAATGAGTAGTATAGAAATCTTATTGACTGTATATACCTTAAAGCTTTTCCTTTTCTTTGATTTTTCCTTCCATTTCAATAATCAAGCCAGGGAAGGAAGAAAGGAATTTCTAGTCTAGTGGTCACACTCCACATCGTATAACTGTGTTGCTGTTTTTCCCCTAGCCAAATAAAGCCATTAATCAACAGGAAAAATACGCAGCAAACTACCTATATACATCCTCATATTATCCCCAACAGAGAGCTGAGAATTAGAAAGTTGCTTCTGGAAGAACTTCTGTCACAATAAAGAAATATGGTGGTGTGCCCAGAACCTTGGAGCACTCTTACTCTGGATTGGTTTAAGCCTTGGCTATAACTAAGTATAAGGAAAATTTAGTGAATTATTTGCTTAATGAATGAGTATTCATTTAAAAACTGTCCTTCTGTATAGCCAAAGTCTTGCTTCCCAAATAATTATAGTCAGTATGAGACACATTTTACCCAGAAATTTCAGTTATTTTTCCCACTTAAGAGGTTTATGAATATGGTCTTAAAAAAAACTAAAAACAGCCCAAATCTACTGCTGATATATTACATTGATAGTGCACTTTAGTTTCGTACACTGTGATTTCTATTGATTGTTTTATTTCCTTTGTCCAGTGAACCTGTTCCTTTGATTACATTGATTCTAGTAGTCCCAGTTATTTTGACTTGGTATCACATGGGTAGTGCTTTATATCACTCTACCATGTAGTGCTAAAATAATCATATATTTGATTGTTTGAAAATTAAAATTTTAAAATATGCATTTTAAAATAATGAAAATACCAAATCTTCCATTTTTTTCTCAAATTCAGTTCATATGAATCCTGATTCCATTACTGAATATTTAATCCTGATATCCTATATGATATACATATGAAAAGATAGTTGTATCTGTAAAGAGTTTATTCTGCATACATGTCATTGCATGTCAGTTATGCAAATATGCGGCAGATCTGTAGTTCACATTAATATTTAGCTACAAAACCAAAAACGAACAAAAATTACTGGTAATTGAAAAAGGCTTTATGTGTAAACTCAAACTGCATATTAATAATATAATACACATTTAATAAGTAGATATTCATGAGACTTAGAATTTAGATAAATGGACTAAAATAAGACAGAACTGAAGTCATGACTAATTCCAATAACCATTTCCTACTCTATATTTGCATATAAAATAGAATGTAATTCCCTGGTACCATTAATTTTTTTCTTCTTAGGCAAAAGTAATTTACTATCAAATATTTAAGGAATCAAAATAAGAAATCACTTCTGAAAATGCAAATTATTTAAACAGATGGCAATTGCTACACATCTCAAAGGAGAGTTTTAACTTTACTAATTTTTACAAAATAAGAGTGTAAAACAACACATATAGAAAGCTATACCAAAATAAGCCTTGCTCTGAAACTAGACCACCTTATCAGTAGAGGGAAGATGTATGTAAACATTTCATAGTTGATGTTAAACTCATTCAACTCTAACCACAAAATAAAACATGATTCTAACATTTTGTACTCAGTACTTTGAAATATATCCCCAAACAAGTTTTGTTTCCTTCCTCACACCCACAATTTAGGGCCTTGTTGGACATTTTCAATACACTTTTATAGAAACTAGTGAAAATACACCTATCTTCCTAGACAGTATGGCGAACCACAGAAAGCTACATGATGTTGCAAATTTGGTGGAAATACCAAGTTTGATACAAACATGAGTTTTAGTTGCCATGTTTCAGTGAAAATGAATCCTGAGGCCCCTCAGGGGATTATGTACGTCCCCAAGTGGATGACTCATTTCATTCTACCAACATTGGCATCAGGAAGAAAACGGCCAGGCACAAAGACTGGTGAAGACCTCAGGTGCCCCAGACTTAACTCCACAGACACATCTAGAGAAAAGAAGAGAAAACTGGCTTTTGCAGATGAAAGGCCTCCTAGGACCTCTGTCAACAGACATCTTACTGATGAGAGAAGGATTAAAATGAAGTGAACATCTTTGTTGGTGAAAATGGCAGGGACAAAACTGGGTCAATAATCTGATCATTTCTCTCTCCCAGGGTTTGATTGGACCCAAGGTAAACTGCAACAAAAAATGAACATCAGAAAGTACAGATCAGCTTAAGGGTCAGGGGAGATAAGAAGCCGGAAAACACAGTATCTACCTGTCCTTTCTTCTTCCTTTAGAAACAAAATCAAACACCATAAGGAGCTTTAAAGTTCCAGCAAGTAACAAGAGAAAAAAATGACATTTTTAAAGTGCTAATATACCAATTCTAGATAACAACTTTGAACATTCTGGACTTCACATTTTCCACAAAAATCTGTTGTAATGGGTATCGTTCGTGTATCTATCACAAAGATTTGATTCTAAGATACTTTCATCAAACCTTGGATAGCTTTGGTCAACTCTCCACAAGTTATTTGTTTTCCTGAAGATCTTTCTGTGCCAATGTCTGAAAAGAAAAATATAGTAGTTATTCATGAGGAAAATTAAATTCCTAATGAAGGAATTCCATAAAGTTCATGTAAATTTAACACAATAACTGGGCATTTTTAAATTTTACCTTTGAAAGTTTTTATAAAAAATATAAATCCTGACATAAGTAATTGGGACATTTTAAACAAGAAATGTTTACAGAAAATAAACTGAAACAAAATGTAATGTACTAAATTAAAATTACATTTTAACATGTTTTAAAGCTAGCTATATATGTCTTCCATTAAAATGGAGCGTGGCAAATACTGCATTCATTTTATAAACAACCAAAGTAAGAGGTTAAAAGCAATTTAAAGTGCTCCCACACAATCCGAAAATAAGTTTCCAATAATTGAATCCAAAGTTCTTGAGATCATAAAAATCTGTAATAAGAAAGTTTTAGGATCAAACATAATAAAAGTATAATTTATGCCTATCAAAAACAAAAAGCTTTTAAGCATTATGATAGTTAAACTCCTTCAGTGCATTAATCCTCTAATAACTGTTTCAGTCAAGAGAATGTTGGGAGGTCAGGTTTGGATTTTTTTTTTAACTTAGTTTGAAATTGTACATATTCTCTTTGAATATAATTTGCTTTATGTAGCACCTAACTCTCCAGGAACTCAAAACACTTCAGGGATTTATATCCTGACCTTAGTTTTGTTCATTGTTGCTGTTTTATTTTTTTGTATCTAGTGAAAATCCATGTGAAGGGCAAACCACTAGTTCAGTGATATGTATCCCAACAAACCCATTCTTGCCAGTAGGGAAAATAATGCTGAACAGAAGTTAAAGAATCAGTGGTGGCTTACCAACTCCAAAACTTCTATTTCTGTTTGGAGAGCTTCACAAGCACTTTGTATGTCATCTTCCTTATAAAGTTCTAATTCTTTTTTAAGTCTGTTTTAAAGGAAAAATTCACCCTATGAGTTCAGCAATAAGCTTTTATAATAATTTTTTTATTATATGGATAGTGGCAGATTTGTAGCTTCTATCATCAGAATTTTAACACTAAAGAATTTGGAAAGAAATTTTAATTCTCTATACTTCTATAAAGACTGTATAAAATTCTGAAGAAGTACAAAACTTCCATAAAGAAAATAAGGCAGACTAAATAAATAAGACAATTTTAGATTAATTAAAAGAGCAACATAGTTTAGTGGGGAAAAATATAGTACTGTCTGAAGAGCTCTGTTTTAGTCTTAGCCACTAACAAGCTGAAAAACTTTGGCTAAATCATTTAGCCTCTCTAAACTTCACCTGAAAAATTTTAATTACAGGAAAAAATGACCTCTGAGATTTCTTCTTGAACTAAAATTAAACATTAACTTTATAGTACACATATGCAATTAAAATATATTTTAATTTTAGAGTGAGAAAGCAACATCAATATTTCTTTCTTCCAATTAAGTCTTTAATCCTTTGAATATTCATAAATTTAAAAAAGTATTTTATGTCTATACTTAATGTAAAAAAATAGTGAAAAAATGGTCTTCTATTTCTAGCATTAGGGCTAATATTCCTTCCAAAAAGAAAAACTTAAGCGAAAGCCA
Organism: Eumetopias jubatus; assembly: GCF_037043125.1. Lineage (NCBI taxonomy): Eukaryota > Metazoa > Chordata > Mammalia > Carnivora > Otariidae > Eumetopias > Eumetopias jubatus. Next base: position 14,999,038 of record NW_028274823.1, read on the forward strand.
TGAAATGTGGCTGGAGAGGTAGAGAGCTAGGGCAGCAAGGCAGATGAGGCTGCCCTGAGGGAGCAACACTGATCTCACAAACGTAAGCCAATTGGGCCAGCCACAAGGTGAAGACTTGCACCTCTGTTGAGCTCCAACCCTTAAGGAAAGTCTGAAAGGGGTTCTAGGTCAGTGGCATTCCCTGTATGCTAGCAGAAGCAAAAGAAAATCCTCTCTGAAGGAAAGTTTAACATATTTAGACCTACAGGCTTCACACAGATCAAGAGGAAACCATGAGCTCACAATCATGAGATCACCAAGCACGCAAGAAGGCAAGCCACCATAAATAAGTCAGCAGAGACAATAAACAATAGATTATGTCCATAATACACGAAGAACTACAAGTCAGTAAGAAAAAGACAACACAGTGGAAAATGGGCATACCCTCCCCAAACACACAAACCTCTGCCAGATCAAAAGATATACAATGGCTAACAAAAATAGGAAAAGATGCTCAACTTAATTAGTTATCAAGGAAATACAAAAGAAAAACACAACGAAATGTTATTACAAACCCACCAGAATAGCTAAAATGAAAAATAAGGAATTCCAAATATTGACAAGGCTATGACTATATGCCATAGAGGCTACTCCTTTACACTTGGTTGCAGAATGAAGATGACAAGTGTGGCTAACTCCCAATGAACATGCATGTAGTGTGAGCAAGAAATAAACACTCATTATTCACTGACATCTTAGGGTTGTTTGCTTCTGAAGCATAATTTAGTCTAGGTCACAGAAAAAAATATAAAAAATAATTGGAAAGTCACCAGGAACTGAGCATTGAGGGCTACTAACACCCCCAAAACTAGAGGCACTAGGCCTCCTGATGGAAAAACACCACCATCTATGATATAGCTTTGCCAAAAAAATTCAACCTAAATTTGATCAAGTTTTTAGAACCAATTACCAATTTACAAAAAATATATAAGTCAAACAAACATGTTTAACCCTACAATGGGAATATAATCAACTACATCCAAATCGAGGGAAACTCTACAGGATAAAAAATTTAATCTCCTCAACAAATAAATTACAAGTTAAAAAAAAAAGGAGGGGGATATTCAAGATAAAAGAGACTTAAAAGACTTATCAGCTGATTATCATGTATAGACCTAATCTGAACTTAATTCAGACAAAAAAAATGACACCTATAAATTGTAAATGTGAACACTGACTGGATATTTGATGGTATCAGTTAATTGCTGTTAATTATTTTATGTGTAATAATGGACTCTAGTTATGTTTTTTAAAAGTTCTTATTTTTTAAGAGACATAATAAAATAATTATATGATATATATGATTTGCTTCAAGTAATACAGGAGAAAAACAAGTAGAGATACAGATGAAACAAGATTGGTCATAAACTGATAACTGTTAAAGTTGCATGATGAAGTACATATGATACATTATATTTTTCTTTTTTACCTTTGTATGTGCTTTAAATCCTCTATAATAATTCTTTTAAGAAACAGAGTTTAGCAAAGATAGTGGCTATAAAGTCAACATACAAAAACCTGTTATATTTTCATGCACCAGCAATAAACAATTAGAACATGTCATTTAAAATAAACACACCGTTTACAACAGCATCTAAAACTACAAAGTACCTAAAATTAAAACTTATCAAAGATGTGCAAGATCAATAAACAGAAAATCATAAAGTTTTATTGAAAGATATTTAAAAAGACAAATGGAGATATCCTAAGTTCATAGATGGGAAGTCTCAGTTTCATAAAGATATAAAGTCTCTCAGAAGTAACTACAATAATAAATGCAACTGTAACCAAAATCACAACAGATTTTCATGGATATGATAAATTGATTCAGAAATGTATGTAAAAAGCAAAAGGCCAAGTATAGACAATATACTCTTGAGAAGACAAAAAAAAGACAAAGGGGGGTGTCCCACCTTGTATCATGACTCATTATAAAGTAACAGTAATTAACTAGTTAAAATGGAATAGTATGCATTTAGTAGTTCTGAGTGGTAATGAACGAATTGACCAATGAAACAGAATAGAAAATAGAATATGAATTATATCCATGATCTATTATTATTATTTTTATTTTTAATACAAGATGTGACATTGTAGATCACTAGAGGAAGAAGACACCATTCAATAAATGTTGCTGGGACAACTGGTTATCCATGTGCAAAAAAATGAAAATAGATCTTGTTGTACATATAAACAAAATCAATGCCATATAAACTAAAGACAAATGTGAAAGGCAAACCTTACAAATAATTAGAGAAAATACAGAACAATATCCTTCTGATCTTAGGTAAGTAAAGAGTTCTTAAGGCACAAAAATGCTAACCATAACAGGAAATGACAGATAATTTCAACCATATTAAAAGTAGGAACTCTACTAAAGCATAACAGTATAAAGAACTCCAAAAAACAAAACAAAAACAAAAAGCTTCATAAATTGGGAGAAGAGATCTCTAACGTGTAGCAAACAAAATCCAGAATTATGAAAAAACTAAAAATAAAAAACTTCTAGAAATCAATAAAATCAAATACCCAAACAACCCAGTTGCAAAATAATTATGAGGCATTTTACAGAAAAGGAAACACACGATCTATAAACAGATGGAAAGAAGCTCAATCTCATGGGTAGTCAGGGCAATACAGATTTAGCCCACAAAATACCATCTTATATCCATGAGGTTGGCAAGAGTTTTAGTAAGTCTAAAAATAAAGTACTGAAGAAGATGGAGATCAATGGGAATTTTTATAATTTGCTAAAGTAAATAGAAACTGGTTTAATCATTTTGGAAAATAGTTTGTTGTTACCTTGTAAAGTTCAAAATTCATATGCCTTTACACACCAATTCTACCAGGCATATAACCTAAACTCTTACACATGTTGTATCAGGATAATCACAAGAGCATTGTTTGTGGAAACGAAAACTAGAAACAATCCAAATGTGCATTAAAAGGAAAAAAAAAACTGTGATATATTCACACATCTACGTTCAATAACATGGATGAGTCTTAGAAACAATCCAAAACAGTATCATACCATTTTTACAAAACTAAAAAATAAACAAAAATAACCAATATGCAGACAGATCATATATATAAATATATGGCATAAATTTAAATAAATCACAATGTAACAAAGAAAATTACATATAGGGAAATGGACTAAATGCAGTGTCACACATACACAAGAAAATGAAACACAATGTAGGACAGCAATTACATCTGGAAGGAAGGGTATGGAATAAAGGAGGAGCCCATGGCTAATGCAAGTTACTGGTTTTAAGTCTAGTTTAGTTCACAGGTGCTCATTATATTATTACACTTTACAACTTACACATAATTAGGGAAGAAAAACATAATAACTGTAGGGATGGAAGAGGAAATAATACCCTGTATATGTGAACTTCATTGTGTTCTGAACTTTTATGAATTTAATAGTAAATAAGAATTCTGAAGGAATGCTCAAGTAGGAAAAATAGAACAAGTTATTAATTTTGAGCATTAGATGTTTACACAAGCATAAAAAGCCTTGTAATGAATATTTTTAAAGAGTAAGTAGAAAGTTAAATGGAGAATGACAATGTACTATGGAGAGCTATACAATGTACTTCAGGCTTCATTTGAATATATTTATCTTTTTGAATAAAGTGGTAGCGATCTTTCTTCCACCATACCATCCATTCTTGCTCCTCCTCCTTTTCATTTTAAATGAAGTGCAGGTTCTGTAACATTTTTCATGCCATCAGAACTGGGCGGTTGACCACTTTCCCTTTCAGTGAGCTAACCGTGAGAATGAGAGACTACTGAAATTAAGGAGGGCATTTAGAGCGAATTATAGGAAGTATTTCACTATCCAGCATATAATCAAGCTGTAGAATTTAGATCTGCACTTAAAAAAAATTTGCTGTTGCTAGCTTTAAAAGAGGCTAGATAATACTGGTATGAATATTAATACATTTGCAGCTAGCCAAAGCTATATAATGGTAAGCAGATATCATGCTTCAGTGCACAGACTGATTGCCCACAGGAGTCAAGAAGGACTTCCTTCACCTACTGCACAGTAACTCAGAGCAGTTTGCATTGGTTATTGTCACCTTTCTCTGAATCATCAAATAATGATGAGGATGGGCCAATACTGCTAGTTAGTCTTGCAAAACTTATGTCCCGTGTATTTTTATGATTTCCTGCCACATTCCAATCTTTTCCAGTTACTTCTAAATGCTATAGAAAGCCTTTACTGAAAGAACACTTTTTAGCTACAGCACTGTACACAAGTACTATTTAAGTAGAAAGAAAAGGAAAAATTTCACCTAAAGTCCTAGTACACAGACTCAAATGATAATTAAATTTAGGTATATTTTATTAAAAGAACTTACTAAAGAATACTCATTTTAGCTACAGAGCTGTACACAAATACTATTTCAGTGGAAAGAAGGAAAAATTTCACCCAAAGTTCTAGTACACAAACTCAAATGATATTGACATTTAGGTATATTTCATCATAGTCTTTTGTTTCCATATAATCGTGATTATGTAATTTTACTTCCTAGTTTTTTTCTTTTGCTTAATGTTATCACTTATATTTTCCTCTGTTAATTACATATGCCTATTAATACTATATAAGAGAAATATGTAATCCAAGTGGCTACCCCAGAATTAACTTAATCATTCATGTATGTTATAGAAATTAAGTTGTTCCTATTTTTTTCTACCATAAATAACATTTCTATGAACACCTTTGTGCATCAAGTTTCCTCTGTACTTAGAATTATTTTCCTTCGATAGAGCTTGTAAGTGTAATTTTTAGGTTAAATGGCATAAACATTTTTAAGATGCTTACAGTGATTTATGCACATCAAATTGCCTTTGAAATATATGCAATGTATACTGCCTCAGCTTTGTATGAATTATCTCTGTACCACACCCTTGCCAATTTTGATATGGCCATTTAAGAATGTCTTTCAAAATTTGATAGAAAAATGATATTCAGTGGTTTTAATTTGCATTTAATAGATAAACAGTATAACTGATTTACCATTTGACTTATTCGTCTTGGTATCTTTACTAACTTGTATAACGTAAGATACAAAATATGCATTCAATGCATGTTTGGTGGGTAAATACATGAATGGACACTATTGATTTTAGTGTCTTCTGACTGATTTTTCATCAGTTGATTATTTGACAAGCTGTTATCCTTGTTTGTCATAACTACTATAAATTTCTCCCCATTTATCATTCCATGATGCTGAACTTCTTTGACACATGGAATTTTAAATCTTATATGTTAAGTGTATTAATTTTATCCTTTTTGGTTTCCTTAATCACACCAGAGGTTTAATAAGTAGTTCTTTCTACTTTTTGCTAGTGTTTCCTGCTTAGAAGGAGGTAAAAGAGGGATGGGCCCTGCCAGCAATTCCATTATTTCAAATCCTGGGTGAGCTGAATTAGGCATCTTCTTTAACTACATATTTCCTCTAATCTTCCTACTCCCCCATACCAAAAAGAGTAGTTTGTAAAGGTAAACATATGAAAATGGAAAAAAAATGTTTTCTATTAAAGACATGAGTGATTTCTGAAAATGATTAATTTAACATTACACATGGCTTCTACAATAAACAAAATTATTTCAAAGTTTAGGGACATTTACAAATAGTCACATTTACATCAGAATATAATGTTTAAAATAATCAGTTGATTCTGTCATCAAAATTTCCCTTGTATTTACTTAGAAGTTTTAATAACTATAGTATGTGCCAAGAATTCACAAAACAGGAGATCTCTATTAGCTTGACGGCTACATAAGCAATGCTATAGAGACTCTTCTGTTAGTGAATAAATGATGAAGTTTTACTCGAAAAGATGCAGAGTCAACAGAAATATTCAACAAAATACATAGCTAAGAATAATCCTGGAATTAAATGGAGATTTTCATATTTTATAAATGTTAAAAAAAAGAGAGAGATGGCATGGATTGGCTACAGGTATATCATTTGACTAGTATATTCCAGAAACTTTAATGCTGAGATCTTATTACACTTACCCAGTTTGAGTTCATTCTTGTTGATAGTACAGAGTACTGCAAAGTACCTGGGCATTATTTCCTCAGTGCAGCCGGGATAACAATTCTTATTACTCTACTAAATAATGCTTGTTCTAAATAATGTTATGAAACACTCCCACAAATATTTAAAGATACATGTATAAAATGTTTTCAATTATGAAAATTTAGAAACTCATATATCCATCAGTGGGAAAAAGGCTACATCAATACGGTATTTCCCTACATCGGCATTAAAAGGGAAGGAAGTTGATCAGCACAAACGAACATGGGAAATGTCTATAATATTTTGCTAAGTAAAAAGCAAATTACAGACCAGTAAGTCTGATCCCATTCTATGCTAAACACACACACAGCTCGTATGTGTGCTCACACACACACACAGATATATAAACTCTGAAAAGATACATGTCAAACTTTTAACAATGGTTACATGGGGTTTCTGGAATAAGGTAATAAGAGAGGAGACTTTGATGTTTTACATTTTCATAGTGTTTGAATTTTGGATTCAGTCAACATAGCCTAGTCTCATAATTTAAAAACACCTATATACATTTGGTAAAATAAAAAATGTAAATGTGTGTAAATACACATATTTATCTGTGTATCTTTTAGAGAGGTTGGGAGTGTTTCAATACCATCATGTATTTATGCGTTCCTATAAATCAAAGGACCATCAGTGTGATCTCTACAACCAACTTAACTGACTTTTTCACTGAAAAGGCAACAGCACTGATTTACTACTTCATATAAATGCATTTAGAGTCTCTCAGTAGGAGGTGAGTATTAACTTTTGTGCAGTTTCCATTGCAAATATCTCTTCACAAAACCACACTATCTTCAAATGTTCAGAAGGAAAATCCCATGCTGTTGACTTTGCAGCTTTATTTCTGAAATAAACTTCCTGTTGTATTAAACAGGCACAAATACTGGTTATAAAAAATGTAAAAGCATTCTAGAAAGAAGTTTCATGGGTAAGGAAAATGACTGAAATGTTTCAAGTTGTCTGGTATGTCACTATTTGGAGCAAATAAAAAGTCATGATCAATAGCTGTATTTTGGTGACCTTGGTGTTGGGCAATAATACAAAAATAATAGGTGTTGGGAGTTTGAAAGGGCCCAATATATAACCGTCTTTTTTCCTGCCCAGTTGAGAAATAAAAGGAAAGCAGAAGATACCACATTTACTACGAATATAGCAGATACTGGACAATGTGGCTTATATCTACAAGCAAAGGGCTTACTAATATTAAACCCCAGAATTAGACTAACTTAATGCACACATTACGGGCACAATTGGATGCAACAAGCTTTCTCTTATGGATTCCTAGCACTTTAAAACTTAAGGGATAGAGGAGCAGAGAGGAACATACACTCTCTGAAGCAGGCCAGCTTCTAAAGAAATAGGGAAAGAAAAGGGGTTGGGCTCCAGTTTACCCTTCCAAACTCACCAGTCAGATTGGGTCACTCCTCCCCACCTTCCAAAAAGAAAGGAGGGTCTTGGGGGAAAGGCTGGGAGGATTATACCTATAAAGCTTTTTCCACATGGAATAAAAAATCAGGAGTGGAAAAAGAATTCCATTGGGCTATCCCAGTGGTGAGAATATACCACATCTTTGCAAATAACATTGAACATATGTGAAGGACTTGTATCTTCTTTGTAGTCAAAATAAAATTATATGTAGACTCAATCACTGGAACAAATATTTATTGAACACCATGTGCCCTTGACTGTGCTAGATGTGAGACTGATAGAAAAATGAGCAAGAAGTAGGGGGAATTCCCAGCTGAGTGGGATCGATTGACACAAATAACTATCATGGAATATGACTAATGATATAATAGAATTATAAACATACTCTCTTATGAACACAGAGAAAGGAACAGTAGAGGAAAGCTTTCATGATTTATTACATTCATTTATTCATTTATTTATTTAATACCTACTATATGCCAAGCTCTGTAACAATGTCTTAGACCATGAATATACAATGGTAAACCAAGTAGACAGGATCTCTCCTCTTGTTGAGCACATGGCAGAGACAGACACTAACAAAATAAAACACTTAAGTACAAAATAGAATCTGTGCTATAAAGGGAAAAATATAGAGTGTTAATAAAAAAATAAAAATAAATTTAGATCACAGGGTAAGGGAGGGCTTCTCTGGGGAAACATTTCAATTGAGATCTAAAGGATAGGGTATGACCCATGTAGGTAGGAGACAGGCAGACAGAGGGGCTAACAGATTATTTGAAGAGAAGGAAAGGCAGAGAAAGAGGCCTGTAAGTGGAAAAAAGCTTGGAGTGCTTGAGGGAGCAGAGTGAAGAGGGGCCCTCAGGTAAAAATAACATCAAGGGAGGTGGTCAGAGGCCATATTGTGACAGGGCCATACTAAGGACGTTAAGTTTTATTATGTGTGTTATGAAGCCATTGAATGATTTTGATGATATGATTCAATTTACAATGGATTGGCTGGTGCAAAAGTGGAGGAATGGGGAGAAGAAGACAGATTGTTACTGTGATCCAGGTGAGAGAGGGTGGTGGCTAGAACTAGGATGTTAGCAATGGGGAGAGAGAATTGGAAGGATTCAGGAAATATTTTGCGGGCAAAAGCAGTAAAACTTGGTAATGGATTCGGGTGGGGTGAGAATGATGAGTTCTGTAAATACATCAAAGATGCCTGCTACCTTTTAGATTTGAGCAAAACCCATAAAAAATGACATGTGAGCTGGGCCTTAAGGACTAAGTTAGATTTTAGGTCATGGAGAAGAAAGAAAGATAGAGGTATGAGGTCCTGTGGCATATTTAGAATTCTATAAATAGTATTCTGATGCACTAGTAGTTTAGGGTATGTGATAAAAATGCAGGGAGATAGTGGAAGGGCACAGATTATGAAGACCTTTGAATTCTCCCACCCAAGTACTAACTAACCAGGCCCGACCCTGCTTAGCTTCTGAGATTAGATGAGATTGGGTGTGTTCAGGGTGGTTTGGCCTAGCCAAGACCTGTGAGCCTCGGATAAGATTTTTGTTTTTGCTTTTTTGCTTATTTAATCAGGGCAACATCACTTCAGATCTATCTTTATATTAAACTATTGGGAATTCAGGACTGGAGCTTAGGAAAGAGGGATTTAGGACAAATATTTGGAAATTATCTATATGTGATAACTAAAACCATTAGAGCTTATGAGGTAGCCCATAAAGAGTATAAAGAAAGAAGATTCAGTGATTAACCTTTAGGGATCCAATGCATTTAAAAGACAGGTGGAAGGAGCCCAAGATGGTGAAGAAGTAGGAGACCCTAGTTTTGTCTGGTCCCAGGAATTCAGCTAGATAGCTATCCAATCATTCTGAACACCTACAAACTCAACTAGAGATCTAAGAAAAGAATTGCTGCAATTCTACAAATAGATAAGCAACCACTTTCTGCAAGTCTTTTTTTAATTTTCATTTTTATAGTTACATTCTATCCTTTTATTGTATTTAATTTTATTTTTGTACATATATAAGTTTTTTTTTCTTTACAATTTTGGGATCTAGTTTTCTAACAAACAGACCTAAATACACACAGGATCCAGTGTATTGCTCTGTTCTGTTCACCTGTCTGATTATATTCTTTTTTTTTTTTTAAGTTTAAGGTCTCTTCTGATTTGTTTAGTGTATATTTCTCTGGGGTCATTGTTGCCATTTTAGTATTTTGTTCTCTCATTCAACTATTCTTCTCTGGGCAGAGTAACAAGAGAGAAAAACTCACTTCATAAAAGAGAACAAGAGGCAGTACTGATGGCCAGGAATCTAATCAGTATAGATATAAGTAAGATGTCAGAACTAGAGTTCAGAATAATGATTATAAAGATACTAGCTGGCCTTGAAAAAAGCATATAAGACACTAGAGAATCCCTTTCTGGAGAAATAAAAGAACTAAAATCTAATCAAGTTGAAATAAAAAAGGCTATTAATGGGATGCAATCAAAAATGGAGGCTCTAACTGCTAGAATAAATGAGGCAGAAGAGAGCATTGGTGATACAGAAGACAAATGATGGAGAATAAATAAGCTGAGAAAAAGAGAAATAAACAACTACTGGATTACGAGGGGAGAATTCGAGAGATAAGTGATACCATAAAGTGAAACAATATTAGAATAATTGGGATCCTAGAAGAAGGGGGGGCAGAAGGTATACTGGAATAAATTATAGCAAAGAACTTCCCTAATCTGGGGAAGGAAACAGGCGTTCAAGTCCAGGAGGCAGAGAGAACCCCACTCAAAATCAATAAAAATAAGTCAACATCTTGACATATAATAGTGAAACTTGCAAATCTCAGAGACAAAGAGAAAATCCTGAAAGCAGCTTGGGACAAGAGGTCCGTAACCTACAAGGGTAGAAACATTAGACTGGCAGCAGACCTATCCACAGAGACCTGGGAGGCCAGTAAGCACTATATTCAGGGTGCTAAATGAGAAAAATATGCAGCCAAGAATAATTTATCCAATTAGGCCGTCATTCAAAATAGAAGGAAAGATTAAAAACTTCCAGGACAAATAGAAACTGAAAGAATTTGTGATCACTAAACCAGCCCTGCAATATTAAAGGGAATCCTTTAAGCAAAGAGAGAGCCCAAAAGTAACACAGACCAGAAAGGAACAGAGACAATATACAGAAACAGTGACTTTATAGGTAATATAATGGCACTAAATTTATATCTTTCAACAGTTACTCCGAATGTAAATGGGCTAAATGCCCCAATTAAAAGACACAGGGTATCAGATTGGATAAAAAAGCAAGATCCATCGATATGCTGTCTGCAAGAGACTCATTTTAGACCCAAAGATACCTCCAGATTGAAGTGAGGGGGGTAGAAAACCATTTATCATGCTCATGGACATCAAAAGAAAGTTGGGATTAGATTTCAAACCAAAGACGGTAATAAGAGATGAGAAAGGACACTATATCATAACTAAAGGGATTATATCATAATCCAACAAGAGTATCTAACCACAGTAAATATTTATGCCCCTAACATGGGAGCAGCCAATTATATAAACCATTTAAGAACAAAATTAAACACATTGATAATAATACAATAATAGTAGGGGACTTTAACAACCCACTCACTGCAATGGACAGATCATCTAAGCAGAAGATCAACAAGGAAACAAAGGCTTTGAATGACACACTGGACCAGATGGACTTCACAGATATATTCAGAACATTCTATCGTAAAGCAACAGAATACACATTCTTCTCGAGGTCACATGGAACATTCTCCAGATTATAACACATACTGGGTCACAAATCAGGTCTCAACTGGTACCAAAAGTCTGGAATCATTCCCTGCACATTTTCAGACCACAATGCTTTGAAACTTGAACTCAATCACAAGAGGAAAGTTAGAAGGAACTCAAATACATGGAGGTTAAAGAGAAAGCTACTGAAGAATGAATGGGTCAACTAGGAAATTAAAGAAGAATTAAAAAATTCATGGAAACAAATGAAAATAAACACAACTGTTCAAAATCTTTGGGTTGTAGCAAAGGTGGTCCTAAGAGGGAAGTATATAGCACTACAAGCCTTTCTCAAGAAAAAAGAAAGGTCTCATATATACAACCTAACTTTACACCTAAAGGAGCTGGAAAAAGACCAGCAAATAAAGCCTAAATCCAGCATGAGAAGAGAATTAATAAAGATTAGAGCAGAAGTCAATGAAATAGAAACCAAAAGAATAGTGGAACAGATCAATGAAACTAGGAGCTGGTTCTTTGAAAGAAAATTAATAAGATCATTAAACCCTGGGCAGACTTATCAAAAAGAAAAGAGAAAGGAACCAGACAATCATGAATGAAAGAAGAGAGATCACAACCAACATTGAAGAAATACAAACAATTATAAGAACATATGCATAACTACATGTCAACAAATTAGGCAATCTGGAAGAAATGGATGCATTCCTAGAGATATATAAATTACCAAAACTGAAATAGGAAGAAATAGAAAACCTGAACAGACTTATAATCAGCAAGGAAATTGAAGCAGTAATCAAAAATCTCCCAATAAACAAGAGTCCACGGCCAGAAGGCTTCCTAGAGGAATTCTACCAAACATTTAAAGAAGAAGTAATACCTATTCTTCTGAAGCTGTTTCAAAAAATAGAAGGAAAACTTCCAAGCTCTTTCTATGAAGCCAGCATTACCTTGATCCCCAAACCAGAAAAAGACCCTGCCAAAAAGGAGAATTACAGACCAATATCCCTGATGAACACAGACACAAAACTTCTCACCAAGATACTAGCCAATATGATCCACCATGTCCAAGTAGGATTTATTCCTGGGCTGCAGGGTGGTTCAACATCAGCAAATCAATCAATGTGATACACTACATTAAAAAAAGAAAGGACAAGAACCATGTGATTCTCTCAATAGATGCAGAAAAAGCATTTGACAAAGTACAGCATCCCGATTCTTGATTAAAACTCTTCACAGTATAGGGATAGAGGGAATATACCTCAATATCATAAAAGCCATCTATGGAAAGCCCACAGCGAATATCATTCTCAATGGGGAAAAACAGAGCTTTCCCCTAAAGTCAGGAACATGGCAGAGATATCCACTATCACCACTGTTTTTCAACATAGTACTAGCAGTCCTAGTCTCAGGAATCAGACAACAACAACAACAACAACAACAACAAAAATAAAGGGCATCCGAATCAGCAAAGAAGAATTCAAACTCTCACTCTTCGCAGATGACATGATACTCTATGTGGAAAACCCAAAAGACTACACTCTAAATTGCTAGAACTCATATAGGAATTCAGCAAAGTCTCAGGATATAAAATCAATGCACAGAAATCAGTTGCATTTCTATACACTAACAATGAGACAGAAAAAAGAGAAATTAAGGACTCAATCCCATTTGTAATTGCACCAAAAACCATAAGATAACTAGGAATAAACCTAACCAAAGAGGCAAAGGATCTGTACTCAGAAAAGTATAGAACACTCATGAAAGAAACTGAGGAAGACACAAAGAAATGGAAAAACATTCCATGTTCATGGATTGGAAGAACAAAATTGTGAAAATGTCTATGATACCTAGGGCAATCTATACATTCAATATAATCTCTATCAAAATACCATCAACCTTTTTCACAGAGCTGGAACAAATAATCCTAAAATTTGTATGGAACCAGAAAAAACTCTGAATAGTCAAAGGAATGTTGAAAAAGAAAACCAAAGCTGGTGGCATCACAATCCCAGACTTCAAGATCTATTACAAAGCTGTAATAATCAAGACAGTATGGTACTGGCACAAAACAGAGACACAGATCAATGGAACAGAACAGACAACCCAGAAATGGACCCTCAACTCTATAGTCAACTAATCTTCGACAGAGCAGGAAAGAATATCCAATGGAAAAAAGACAAATCTTTTCAACAAATGGTATTGGGAAAATTGGGACACCTGCAGAAGAATGAAATTGGACCATTTCCTTATACCATACACAAAAATAGAATCAAAATGGATGAAAGACCTAAATATGAGACAGGAATCCATAAAAATCCTAGAAGAGGACACAGGCAGCAACCTCTTTGACCTCAGCTGCAGCAACCTCTGGCTAGACATGTCTCCAGAGGCAAGGGCAAAAATGAACTATTGGGACTTAATCAAGATAAAAAGCTTTTGCACAGCAAAGGAAATAGTCAACAAAACCAAATGATGACCAACAGAATGGGAGAAGATATTTGCAAATGTCTTATCAGATAAAGGGCTAGTATCCAAAATATATAAAGAACTTATCAAACTCAATACCGAAAGAACAAATAGTCCAATCAAGAAATGAGCAGAAGACCCGAACAGACATTTCTCCAAAGAAGACATACAAATGGCCAACAGACACATGAAAAAATGTTCAACATCACTTGGCATCAGAGAAATACAAGTCGAAAGCACAATGAGATACTACCTCACACCAGTCAGAATGGCTAAAATTAACAAGTCAGGAAATGACAGATGTTGGCGAGCGTGCGGAGAAAGGGGAACCCTCTTACACTGTTGATGGAGAATGCAAGCTGGTGCAGCCACTCTGGAAAACAGAATGGAGGTTCCTCAAAGGGTTGAAAATAGAGCTACCCTATGACTCAGCAATTGCACTACTAGGTATTTACCCCAAAGATAAAAATGTAGTGATCCAAAAGGGCACATGCACCCCAATGTTTATAGCAGAAATGTTCACAACAGCCAAGCTAGGTAAAGACCCCAGATGCCCAACAACAGACGAATGGATAAAGAAGATGTGGTATATATATATATACATACAATGGAGCAGTACTCAGCTATCAAAAAAATGAAATCTTGCCGTTTGCAATGACATGGATGGAACTAGAGGGTATGATGCTGAGCGAAACAAGTCAATCAGAGAAAGATAATTATCATATGATCTCATTCATATGTGGAATTTAAGAAACAAAACAAGATCATGCGGGAGTGAGGGAAAAATAAAACAAGACGAAAGCAGAAAGGGAGACAAACCATAAGATACTCTTAATCATAGGAAACAAACTGAGGGTTGCTGGAGGAGAGAAGGGTGGGGGGAATGGGGTAACTGGGTGATGGACATTAAGGAGGGCATGTGATATAATGAGCACTGGGTATTATATAAGACTGATGAATCACTGAACTCTACCTAGGAAACTAATAATACATTATATATTAACTAATTGAATTTAAATTAAAAAAAAGACAGGTGGAAGAAAAATGATAAAGAAGGTGAAAGTCATGAAATCCTCATGGATAATATGAAATAAAAATTCAATCATAAGTAATCATATATTTATAATTATATCTAATTTTAGAGCATTTACTATGTTCCAAGCACTGTTCTAAGGGCTTTATATATATTATGTCATTTAATTATCACTATAATCTTGTGAGGTAGATGCTATTATGAAACTCATTTTATAGCTGTGGAGACTGAGGATAGACAAGTTAAATTGCTGGTACAAGGTTAGTAACCTAGTAAATAGCAGAGCTGGGATTTTAAGGGGTTTGTAATCTTAACCTCTATGCTTGCTGCCTCTTAAGAACCCAAGGTTTATCATTTCTATCCTCCCTGAACTATATGAAAAAACTAGATCAGTCAGAGTTATACAACCTCCTGGGAGCTTCTTATGAATTAACCCAACCTTTGACATAAGTGTTAATCATAGCAATATTCTACAAGTTAGCTACCTTAATATGTTTACTTAATGATCCCAAAATCTTCAAAATAGAATCTTTTAAATAAGTAAGCATCTTGGTATTTATAAAGAGGAAATGATTACCTAAAGCAGAGACCATTAAACCACTGTGAATGTAAGTACTGGTTCTCTACACTAAAGGATGGCATCAAGATAGAGTCCAACAAATAATCTGAACATGGCAGATTAATTTAAAAAAGAAAACCATAATCATTATGAAAGAATTCCAATAATATAGACAGTATAAAATATGTGTAAAATTTTCTAATTACTGAAAGTAGAAACAATAAACTCATAGAAATCAACTAATATTAATTTTTTTGTAATTGCTTTCTTAACTGGTTAAAGTTTAATAAAAGTAGAAGTACAGTTATAATAACCTTAAAATAAAACTGGTTCTTGACAGGGAGCAAGATGGCAGAGGAGTAGGAGACCTAGATTTCCTCTGGTCTCAGGAATTCAGCTGAATAGGGATCAAACCATTCGGAACACCTACAAACTCAATAGGAGATCGAAGAGGAGAGTAGCAACAACTCTCTGAACAGAGAAGCGGCCACTTACTGGAAGGTAGGACGAGCAGAGAAGTGAATCCAAGGCGATATTCGGGAGGATAGACGGCGGGGGAGGGGCCTCCGACGGCCGCTTCTGGCAAGTGCTAGAGCCGCGGAGCACAAAATCGGACCTTTTAGAAGTCGGCTCCGCAGAGGGACGTCGCTCCAGTGGCTAAACGGGGGGTGGAACCCTCGCGGGACAGTGTGGTCCTGGGACCCTCAGGGTCACAGAAAGACCGGGGGTGCCTGAGTGCGGCAGAGCTCCCAGGTATCGGAGCAGGGAAGCCGGCTGCAGAGACGGAGCCTAAGCGCGGGCTCTCAGCTTGGGGTGGCCATAAACTGTGATCCGCGGCCCAGTCGGGCCACTGCTCCTCCAGCAGGGACCCAACAAGCGGCAGAGCCAGGGAGACTCCCCTTCCTCCCCCCGGGAGGAGCGGCGCGGGAACGCAGCGCAGGGATCTGCTGGGTTTGGAGACTCCACATGGGGTTGGGTGCCAGAGATAGAAACGCTCGGTCACAGGCTGGGTGAGCACGGAGTGCGGCCGGAGACGGGGGAGACGGGAGTGACTGCTTTTCTCTGGGGGCGCACTGAGGAGCAGGGCCCCGAGTTCTCGGCTCCTCCAGGTGGAGATTGGGAGGCCACAATTTTCACCCTGGTCCTCCAAAGCTCCAGCGAGAGCTTGCACGGAACAAAAGCTCCTGAGATCAAACCCGAGCAGCTTCCTTAGCCCAGACCAACAAGGGCGGGGCAATTCCGCCTCCGGCAAAGACATTTGGCAACCACGGCAACAGGCCCCTCCCCCAGAAGATCAGCACGAACAGCCAGCAAGCCAAGACCAAGTTTACCGATCAAGGAGAACGGGAGAACTCCAGCGCTAGGGGAATACTGCACATAGAATTCATGGCTTTTTTTTTTTTTACCATGATTCATTAGTTCATCAAAGTTAATTTTTGTTAACTGTTTTTTTTATTTTTCTTTTTCCCTTTTTCAACCAACATCTTATTAATCCCTTTTAAAAAAAAACATTTTTTATTTTTCATTTTTAGAGTCATATTTTATCCCTTCATAGTAGTTACCCTTATTTTTGGCATATATATATATATAAGTTGTTCTCTCTTTAAAATTTTGAGATACACTTTCTTCTAACAGATCAAAATATACCCTAAATCACTAGTGTATGGCTTTGTTCTAGTCTCCTGCCTGATCACATTCTCTCCCTTTTTCCTTTTTTTTTCTTAAATCTTCTTTCTTTTTTCAAACAACTTCTTATCTTATCAAGTCCTTTTATAAAATCTTTTATAATTTTCATCTTTACAGTCATCTTCCATCCCTTTATTGTATCAACCCTTATTTTGTACATATATGTCTTTCTTCCTTTAAAATTTTAGGAGGCACTTTTTTTTTTTTAAAGATTTTATTTATTTATTTGAGAGAGAGAGAGAATGAGAAATAGAAAGCACGAGAGGGAAGAGGGTCAGAGGGAGAAGCAGACTCCCTGCCGAGCAGGGAGCCCGATGCGGGACTCGATCCCGGGACTCCAGGATCATGACCCGAGCCGAAGGCAGTCGCTCAACCAACTGAGCCATCCAGGCGCCCAGGAGGCACTTTTTTCTAACACACCAAAATACGCCCAAAATCTACTGTGTGGCACTGATCTATGCACTAGCCTGATCATATTTGATCATATTCTGTTTTTTTTATTTGTTCTGTTTTTGTTTTTATCTTTTTTCTTCTTTTTTTTCTCTTTCTTTTTTCTTTCTTTCCCTTTCTTTTCCCCTGGTTTCAGGTCTTTTCTGATTTGTATACAGTATATTTGCTGGGGACGTTGTAAAACTGTTAGCATTTGGTTCTCTCATTCATCTATTCTCCTCTGGACAAAATGACAAGACGAAAAAAATCACCTCAGCAAAAAGAACAAGAGGTAGTACTGTCTGCCAGGGACCTACACAATACGGACATTAGTACGATGTCGGACCTAGAGTTCAGAATCATGACTTTAAAGATACTAGCTGGGCTTGAAAAAAGCGTGGAAGTTATTAGAGAAACCCTTTCTGGAGAAATAAAAGAACTAAAATCTAACCAAGTCGAAATCAAAAAGGCTATTGATGAGGTGCAATCAAAAATGGGGGCACTAACTGCTAGGATAAATGAGGCAGAAGAGAGAATCAGTGATATAGAAGACCAAATGATGGAAAATAAAGAGGCTGAGAAAAAGAGAGAGAAACAACTACAGGATCACGAGGGCAGAATTTGAGAGATAAGTGATACGATAAGACGAAACAACATTAGAATAATTGGGATCCCAGAAGAAGAAAGAGAGAGAGGGGCAGAAGGTATACTGGAGCAAATAATAGCAGAGAACTTCCCTAATGTGAGGAAGGAAACAGGCATCAAAATCCAGGAGGCACAGAGAACCCCTCTCAAAATCAATAATAATAGGTCAACACCCCGACATCTAATAGTAAAACTTACAAGTCTCAGAGACAAAGAGAAAATCCTGAAAGCAGCTCGGGAGAAGAGATATGTAACCTACAATGGTAGAAACATTAGATTGGCAACAGACCTATCCACAGAGACCTGGTAGGCCAGAAAGGACTGGCAAGATATCTTCAGAGCACTAAACGAGAAAAATATGCAGCCAAGAATACTATATCCAGCTAGGCTGTCATTGAAAATAGAAAGAGAGATAAAAAGCTTCCAGAACAAACAAAAACTAAAGGAATTGGCAAACACGAAACCAGCCCTCCAAGAAATATTGAAAGGGGTCCTCTAAGCAAAGAGAGAGCCTAAAAGCAGCAAAGATCAGAAAGGAACACAGACAACATACAGTTAACAGTCACCTTACAGGCAATACAATGGCACTAAATTCATACCTTTCAATAGTTACCCTGAATGTAAATGGGCTAAATGCCCCAATCAAAAGACACAGGCTATCATATTGGATTAAAAAACAAGACCCATCAATATGCTGTCTGCAAGAGACTCATTTTAGACCCAAAGACACCCCCACATTGAAAGTGAGGGGTGGAAAACCATTTACCATGCTAATGGACACCAAAAGAAAGCTGGGATGGCAATCCTTATATCAGACAGACTAGATTTTAAAACAAAGACTGTAATAAGAGATGAGGAAGGACACTATATCCTACTTAAAGGGTCTATCCAACAAGAAGATCTAACAATTGTAAATATCTATGCCCCGAACATGGGAGCAGCCAATTATAGAAGGCAATTAATAACTAAAGCAAAGAAACACATTGACAAAAATACAGTAATAGTGGGGGACTTTAACACCCCCCTGACTGAAATGGACAGATCATCTAAGCAAAAGATCAGCAAGGAAATAAAGACTTTAAATGACACACTGGACCAAATGGACTTCACAGACATATTCAGAACATTCCATCCCAAAGCAATGGAATACACATTCTTCTCTAGTGCCCATGGAACATTCTCCAGAATTGATCACATCCTAGGTCACAAATTAGGTCTCAACTGGTACCAAAAGATTGGGATCATTCCCTGCATATTTTCAGACCACAATGCTTTGAAACTAGAACTCAATCACAAGAGGGAAAGTCGGAAAGATCTCAAGTATATGGAGGCTAAAGAGCATCCTCCTAAAGAATGAATGGGTCAACCAGGAAATTAAAGAATTAAAAAAATTCATGGAAACCAATAAATATGAAAACACAACTGTTCAATATCTTTGGGATACAGCAAAGGCAGTCCTGAGAGGAAAGTATATAGCAATACAAGCCTTTCTCAAGAAACAAGAAAGGTCTCAAATACACAACCTAACCCTACACCTAAAGGAGTTGGAGAAAGAACAGCAAATAAAGCCTAAACCCAGCAGGAGAAGAGAAATAATAAAGATCAGAGCAGAAATCAATGAACTAGAAACCAAAAGAACAGTAGAACAGATCAACGAAACTAGGAGCTGGTTCTTTGAAAGAATTAACAAGATTGATAAACTCCTGGCCAGACTGATCAAAAAGAAAAGAGAAGTGACCCAAATCAACAAAATCATGAATGAAAGAGGAGAGATCACAACCAACACCAGAGAAATACAAACAATTATAAGAACATATTATGAGCAACTCTATGCCAGCAAATTAGATAACCTGGAAGAAATGGGTGCATTCTTAGACATGTATCAACTACAAAAACTGAACCAAGAAGAAATAGAAAACCTGAACAGACCTATAACCACTAAGGAAATTGAAGCAGTCATCAAAAATCTCCCAACAAACAAAAGCCCAGGGCCAGATGGCTTCCCAGGGGAATTCTATCAGACATTTAAAGAAGAATTAATACCTATTCTCCTGAAACTGTTCCAAAAAATAGAAATGGAAGGAAAACTTCCATTTTAGGAGACCACCATTACCTTGATCCCCAAACCAGACAAAGACCCCATCAAAAAGGAGAATTACAGACCAATATCCTTGATGAACATGGATGCAAAAATTCTCACCAAAATACTAGCCAACACGATCCAACAGTATATTAAAAGAATTATTCACCACGACCAAGTGGGATTTATCCCGGGGCTGCAAGGCTGGTTCAACATCCGCAAATCAATCAACGTGATACAATACATTAACAAGAGAAAGAACAAGAATCATATGATCCTCTCAATAGATGCAGAAAAAGCATTGAAAAAGTACAGCATCCTTTCTTGATCAAAACTCTTCAGAGTGTAGGGATAGAGGGTACATACCTCAATATCATAAAAGCCATCTATGAAAAACCTACAGCGAATATCATTCTCAATGGGGAAAGGCTGAGAGCTTTTCCCCTAAGGTCAGGAACGCGGCAGGGATGTCCACTCTCACCACTGCTATTCAACATAGTATTAGAAGTCCTAGCCACAGCAATCAGACAACAAAAATCAAAGGCATCCAAATCGGCAAAGAGGAAGTCAAACTCTCACTCTTTGCAGATGATATGATACTGTATGTGGAAAACCCAAAAGACTCCACCCCAAAACTGCTAGAACTCATACAGGAATTCAGTCAAGTAGCAGGCTATAAAATCAATGCACAGAAATCAGTGGCATTCCTATACACCAACAAGACAGAAGAGAGACAAATCAAGGAGTCGATCCCATTACAATTGCACCCAAAACCATTAGATACCTAGGAATAAATTTAACCAAAGAGGCAAAGGATCTGTCCTCAGAAAACTATAAAATACTCATGAAAGAAATTGAAGAAGACACAAAGAAATGGAAAAACGTTCCATGCTCATGGATTGGGAGAACCAACATTGTGAAGATGTCAATGCTACCTAGAGCAATCTACACATTCAATGCAATCCCCATCAAAATACCATCCACTTTTTTCAAAGAAATGGAACAAATAATCCTAAAATTTGTATGGAACCAGAAGAGACCCCGAATAGCCAGAGGAATCTTGAAAAAGAAAAGCAAAGCTGGCGGCATCACAATTCCGGACTTCCAGCTCTATTACAAAGCTGTCATCATCAAGACAGTATGGTACTGGCACAAAAACAGACACATAGATCAATGGAACAGAATCGACAGCCCAGAAATGGACCCTCAACTTTATGGTCAACTTATCTTTGACAAAGCAGGAAAGAATGTCCAATGGCAAAAAGACAGTCTCTTCAACAAATGGTGTTGGGAAAATTGGACAGCCACATGCAGAAGAATGAAACTGGACCATTTCCTTACACCACACACAAAAATAGACTCCAAATGGTTGAAAGACCTAAACGTGAGACAGGAGTCCATCAAAATCCTAAAGGAGAACACAGGTAGCAACCTCTTCGACCTCAGCCGCAGCACCTTCTTCCTAGAAACATCGCCAAAGACACGGGAAGCCAGGGCAAAAATGAACAATTGGGATTTCATCAAGATAAAAAGCTTTTGCACAGCAAAAGAAACAGTCCACAAAACCAAAAGACAACCCACAGAATGGGAGAAAATATTTACAAATGACATATCAGATAAAGGGCTAGTATCCACAATCTATAAAGAACTTATCAAACTCAACACCCAAAGAACAAATAATCCAATCAAGAAATGGGCAGAAGACATGAACAGACATTTTTCCAAAGAAGACGTCCAAATGGCCAACAGACACATGAAAAAGTGTTCAACATCACTCGGCATCAGGGAAATCCAAATCAAAACCTCAATGAGATACCACCTCACACCCGTCAGAATGGCTAAAATTAACAAGTCAGGGAACGACAGATGTTGGCGGGGATGCGGAGAAAGGGGAACCCTCCTACACTGTTGGTGGGAATGCAAGCTGGTGCAACCACTCTGGAAAACAGTATGGAGGTTCCTGAAACAGTTGAAATTAGAGCTACCATTCGATCCAGCAATTGCACTACTGGGAATTTATCACAAAGATACAAATGTAGGGACCCGAAGGGGTACGTGCACCCCAATGTTTATAGCAGCAATGTCCACAATAGCCAAACTGTGGAAAGAGCCAAGATGTCCATCGACAGATGAATGGATAAAGAAGATATAGTATATATACACAATGGAATATTATGCAGCCATCAAAAGGAATGAGATCTTGCCATTTGCAACGACGTGGATGGAACTGGAGGGTCTTATGCTGAGTGAAATAAGTCAATCAGAGTAAGACATGTATCATATGACCTCACTGATATGAGGAATTCTTAATCTCAGGAAACAAACTGAGTGTTACTGGAGTGGTTGGGGGTGGGAGGGATGGGTTGGCTGGGTGATAGACATTGGGGAGGCTATGTGCTACGGTGAGTGCTGTGAATTGTGCAAGATTGTTGAATCACAGATCTGTACTTCTGAAACAAATAATGCAACATATTTTAAGAAAAAAGAAAAAGAAGAAGGTAACAGGAGAGGAAGAATGAAGGGGAGTAAGTCAGAGGGGGAGACGAACCATGAGAGATGATGGACTCTGAAAAACAAACTGAGGGTTCTAGAGGGGAGGAGGCAAGGGGGATGGGTTAGCCTGGTGATGGGTATTAAAGAGGGCACATTCTGCATGGAGCACTGGGTGTTATGAACAAACAATGAATTATGGAACACTACATCAAAAACTAATGATGTAATATATGGTGATTAACATAACAATAAAAAAACTGGTTCTCAACTGGGTAGAGTTTTGCCCACCCCTCTCTGGCCAGGGGACATTTGGCAATGTCTGGAGACATTTTTGGTTGTCAAAGCTGGGGGTGGGAGGTGCTACTGGCATCTAGTGTTTAGAGGCCAGAGATGCTGCTAAATGTCTTAAATTGCGTAAGACTCCCCTCTTGCAACCAAGAATGACCTGGGCCAAAATGTCAATAGTGCCAAGTTTCAGAAACCCTGCTATAAAAATGGCATCTATACCAATAGCAGTTAATCCTGAAAATTTAAGAAAAAGGCAACAGAATTTAGTATACATTTGAACACACAGATGGAAAATAATATTCCAAAATTTAGGGATAAAACCAACTTAATTTTGCCCTTCAGGATATTGAATAAATGTCATGTCGTTTCTTGCCATTATTAGCTTCTTGTTATTGCACCAATTATAAGGCTATGGCCCTATTTCCAAAAATCTTTATATTTGGTACTTTGACTTGGTTCTTTATACTTGAAATTACTTTTATGGAACATACCAGTAAGCAAACTAAACTACACATATCAAAAAATTTAAAGTGGGAACTGGTAAATATTGGCATTTCATTTGATAACTCCTAAAATTCAAAAAAAGGACAATGTATATAGACAAACGTTTCTTTCTATTAAGATTTCTTCTGTCACCATCTGTGAAGGAAAAAACTCTCTAACAGACTTTGTGTGTTTAATTTTAACCCAGGGCAAATTTTTATGACTGAGTGATAAACCCACAAAACTGGAGTTCACATCAGAAGCCCTTATACTACTAACCATGATGATACCAGTGGGCATTATCATTTTTAAAAGTGTAAAAAATTCAATGAGCAGATTGTCATTACAGAAACTCATTCTGCATCACACATATCACCCAAGAGATTGATATTTCATGCTTATAAAACTTAACATAAAATTAAATTGCAAGTATTTTCTCACAATCTACTAAAATTATGGCCTAAGGCAATACACTGCTAATATGAAGCATTTGTTCAGCTCTAGTGGGCATATTTCTATATGATTTATGTAAAAGAAGACTTCATTTGCTTCTCATAGATTCAGTAATGAGGTTTCTTTCCTTATATTTAGCCCAGAAAGTAGATGAACTTCTTTGAAATTAAGCCAGCAAATATAACATTGAATTATTAATAAACAATAGTAAAATTAACAAACTGAAGATTTTCTCCTTGGGTGTATGACTATGTGGTTTCAAACACCAGCCATTCTTTCATTATCCAAATACATAAAAAGCAGCTCAATTTCCCATACAGAAAATACATTTCATTCTTTCAGCATAAAACAAATAGTAATAAATTTCAAGTAAAATAGTAGGTTGTGATTTTTTTTCCCTGAAATCTGAAACAATAAAAAATAATTTCAACCATTAAAAAAAAGTTAAGGGGTGCATGGGTGGCTCAGTCGGTTAAATGTCTGTCTTCGGGTCAGGTCACGATCCCAGAGTCCTGGGATCCAGCCCCACATCGGGCTCCCTACTCAGCGGGCAGTCTGCTTCTCCCTCCCTCTCTCCCTCTGTGTGCTCTTTCTCTCCCAAAGAAAGAAAAAGAAAAGAAAGAAAGAAAGAAAGAAAGAAAGAAAGAAAGAAAGAAAGAAAGAAAGAAAGAAAGAAAAAGGAAGGAAGGAAGGAAGAGAGAAAAAAGAAAAATCTATCTTAAAAAAAAGTTAGGAATAACAGAAAAGATAGTTGTGGAACCAATACTTTGTCTTAATCTATTTGGATGTGAATAACACTGAGTCCATGAGGTAAAAGAAAAAATTGATTTCAATATTATCAACCCGATGCACTGTGAAACTTACATGTAGCACTTTTTAGACAGTGAAGCGTTTTCTCATTAGCATACTTCACAATACAAATAAAAGGAATTAACATCTTTATCTGGAACTTAAAAAAAAACCTACACATTTAGCTTTATGCTGAAATATCTTTGACAACTTGAAAAATTAGCAGATTTTACACCAAAATATAATAGGGAATTCTTACCTTAAGCATTCAGCATCATTTTGAGGCTTTTCACTGATTTTTACTTTTTCTGCCTCTAGGTATTTGGTAGTACAAATGGCTTCATTCTTTTTATCTTCAAAAACTAAACAATTAAGAAAATGCTTACAATCTTCAAAAAAATCATAAGAGTTAACTTTATTCATTCATAAGAGCAGTATTCTAATTTTTGGTGCTTTATGTAAAATGTATGCACTCATGATTCTTATTTTTCTACTTTAATATAGCAATTAAAGGCATAAAAAAGATCTCGACAAAATTTATGACATTAAAACTACCAGATCTAACACTGTTTATTTTAGTGTTTTACCTATTTTTTCTTTATACCAATAATAACACTGTATCCCAATAGGTTAGTGCAATTTGAAATAATAATACGACCGTTATGTGTACGTAATTATATTCATCAGCAAAATAAACTAGCTCATAGAGATAATACCTTTAAGTTTTCTCTGCACAGTAAGTAATTCTTGTACTAATTCACTCTTTTGTTTTTGAAGTTCACTTAACTGGCCACTATCATGTTCCATTGACTTCATTTCTAGAAACAAATAGACAAATAAAAGCCATATTTTAACCACTTAGGCTTTGCCTTGAATATGTCAGCAATTATTAACTTTTTTTGTGTGTGTAGTAAAAATTTAAGCAGCACATGGTCAATTTTAAACTGATAAGAACAGATACTATACTTAATCTTAGCCAAAAGGCTTTGAAGCGATTCATATGGTCAATTTGAAGTCACAGCAGGCTTCCTTTGGCCATCTAGATACTGTTTTTAATAAACTGACCAGGATTCATTAAGAAACAACGAGGTACAAAAGAATTAGTTAATTGATGGTTAGACTACCTAGAGAGAATTCAAAATAATGTAACATCACTAAGTAAAACAAGCTTCCCAATGAGATAATAAGAAAACTCTATCCTTCATAAGTAAAGCATATTTAAAATGACATTGCATAGTACTCACTATATGGCTACAAACTCCCACAATACTGCTAATATTGCCTCTTCTACCTAAAATATCTTTCCTTTCTTTATCCCCACAACAAATTCCAATTCATCCTTTAAGATTCATCTCCTAATTTTTCAAAAGGTAAACAATAAATTAGGACACAATTATGCAAGACACTACATAAGTAGCTAACTTCCTTAATTTACAAAGAACTAATATAAATCAGTAAGAACAAAAATGTAGAAAGATGAACAGAATATGAACAGATTGTTCACAGGAAAATAAAAAGAAATTTAAGTGATCAATAAATTCAGAGAAGTAAATTCAACATCATGCAAAATCAAAGAAATGTGACTTAAACCAACAATAAAAATAATATTTTTGCTTGTCAGATTGGTAAAGATTAAAGCCAGTGATAATACCCAGATTGGTAATGGTATAGAATAATAATAAAAGAAAACAGGCACTCTCCTATAGAGTTGGTAGGAAAATTAATTAATTCAGTGCTTTAAGGAGTCTAATTTGGCATTAAGTCTCTTAATATTTTCCTCTGACCTAGTAGTTTCATTAGTAGATTTTACGAGGCTTATATAGTCACAAAAGTATAGAGAGATATATACTCAGATAATTAGAGGCCCCTATTGATGGTCATGTAGGTTGTTTCCTGATTTTATTTTTATTTTGTTTTGTTTTCTTCTGAAATCACCACCAGTCCCTCCACCTGTGCACCATTTCCCATCTTCTCTGGGAACTTTACTTCTCTCTTGAGTTTTCAACTCTACTTCTCCATGGGCTTTGGTCAATTATTATTTAATATGTTCAAATATCTCCTGTCTCAAAAAACAGAAATGAAAAAAGGACAACACATAAACCACTAAAAGCCCTCCCCTGACTTCACATCCCCCTGGGTTACTGGACTGTCTCATCCAGAGAAACTTCGCTTAAAGGGCTTGTGGGCGCTTATGATCACCATTTCCTCTGCTCTCACTGCTCAACCCATTACAACCTGCCCTCTGCCCTTCCTTTTTTCCTACTTCCATCTGTTGCTTTCCCTAAAGATCACAAGTGACCACCCTTGGCTGCTTCTTAGTCTTCATGGTTGACAATTTGGCAGCATTTAACATGGGCTGATCACTCCCTCAAATGCTCTCTCCCTGAGGTGATTCCCCTTTCACACAGTAATGTGTCCCGCCAGCTTTTACACTCTTCACTGGCCTTTTTCTTCTTGCTTTGAAAATCCTGGTGTTCCTCAGGGTTTTATTATTTTCCTTCAATACATTTTTCCTGGGTGACTCCCAAATTTAACTGTTCCAGCCCAAATCTTCCTCGGAGCTCTTGACTTATATACTCAATTTTCTGACATTTACACTCAGATCTGCCATTTGGCTAATTCCTATCACCCTTCAGATCTCAGTCTGAAAGTCACTTGTTCGGGGAGAATTTCCTTCATTCCTAGTCCAGGTTAAGTTCCCTTATTATATGTTTTCACCTCATTTTATACTTCTCCTATTGAAGCAGTCATCGATTCATAATTATCTCTTTCATACTTTTGGAGAAAGAGCATTAAAAAAAAACAAAGTCCTGCCATTACAGAGTTTAAAGTTTCATATAAAAATGTTATGATATATGTAGAGATGGGCTTTGTGAAAGTACAAAGACCAACAGCACCAGGTAGTATGGAAGCAAATCTATTAAAATAAATCCATATTTCTGGAAGAAAGGATACAAAATAAAGGGCTCCTACAGTATGTGTGGTATCAAGGATTTTTTCTTTATCACTTTTTTGGAGGAATAATTTACATGAAGTATATCCATCCACTTAATAGCATACAAATCTATGAGTTTTGGCTCTCACATACACTCGTGAAAGCACCACCACAATCAAGAAACTGTGTATTTCTATCAGTCCCAAAAGCTTCCTCTGCCCCTTTGCAATTTATTCATTCTGACCCAGGCAACCACACCGATCGGCTTGTTGTCACTTGCCTGCTTGTTGTCCCATACAGTTTGCATTGTATGTAGTATGTGTTCTTTTGTGTCTGGCTTCTTTCAGGTACCAAATCATTGATGTCCCATACAGTTTGCACTGTATGTAGTATGTGTTCTTTTGTGTCTAGCTTCTTTCAGGCACCATGTTGTCTGTGAGCAGATCTGTTATTTTTTTATCTCTGAGTATTCCACTGCATGGAATACACCAATTTCGTTTATCCATTTACCTCTTACTGGACATTTAAAAGTTATGTTCAGTTTTTGGCTACTGTGAATAAAGTCACTAAAAACTTAGTGTGTACCTAAATTTCACTTCTCTGGTGTATCTAGTTGTAGAATGGCTGGGTCATATGGTAAATGTATGTTTAATGTTTTAAGAAACTGCAAAACAATTTCCAAAGTGGTTGTACCATTTATTTTACATTCCCATCAGTACCATATGCATTTCAGATGCTCCACATTCTTGCCAACACTTCATATGACCAGTCTTTTTAATTTTAATTGAATGCATGTACAGTGATATTACATTGTGGTTTTAATTTGTATTTTCGTGATGACTAAAGATATTGAATATCTTTTCATATGTTCATTGGTCATTAGTATATGCCCTTTTGTGAAGTTCAAATCTTTTTCCCCTTTTAGAATCAGTTTTTTGCCTTCTTATTATTAAGTTGTAAGAGTTCATTATATTCTAGATAATAGTACACTGGCAGATATACATATTTCAAATATTTTCTCCAAGTCTGTGGTTTGTCTTTTGATTTTCTTAATAGTGTTTTTTTCTTAATTTATTTGAAATCCAATGTATTTTTTTTCTTTCTTTTATGGTTCATGTTTCTGTGTCCCATCTAAGAAATCATTGCCTATCCCAAGATGGCAAAGATTTCCTATTATGTTTTCTTCTAAGAGTTTCATGATGTTAGCTTTTATGTTTAGGTGTATGTCCATTCTGAGTTAATGTTTAATATGGTGTGAAGTAAGATTTAAGAATCATTGTTTTGCAATGGAAGTCCAATTGTTCCAGCAGTATTTACTGAAAAGACTTTCCTTTCCCCACTGAATTACCCTGTTACCTTTGTTGACAATCAACTGACCTTATGGACTCTTTCATTCCAGTGGTACCTATACACCTATTTTTAAGCCAGTGACACACTGTCTTGATTACTATAGCTTTTCAACAAAATTTGAAATCAGGGAGTATAAATCCCTAAATTTTGGTCTTTTAAAAAATTTTGACTGTTCTAAGTGATTTACATTTCCATATAAGTATTAGAATCAGCTTGTCAAGGCTTACTAAAACTTAATGAGATTTTTACTGAGATTCTGTTGAAACTATGATAAATTTGAAGAGACCTGACCTATTAACAAAATTGAGTTTTCTAATCCATGAACATGATGGATCTATTTATTTAGGTCTTCCTTAATATTTCTCAGCAATGCTCTATAGTTTATAGTGTAGAAGTCCCTCATGTCTTTTGTTAAATTTGTTTCTGTTTTTTGATGCTGTTTAAATGGCATTTTTATTCCATTTTCTATTGTTTGCTGTTAGTATATAAGAATTCAACTGATTTTCTTTTTTTCTTTAGAGAGAGATAGTGGGAGGGGAGGGGTATAGGAGAGGGAAAGAGAGAATCTTAATCATGCTCCACACTGGGCAGTCCTGAGGTCATGACCTGAGCTGAAAACAAGAATCAGACACTTAACCGACTGAGCCACCCAGGTGCCCCTCAACTGATTTTTAAATATATACCTTATATCCTATAACCTTACCATATTGACTTATTAATTTTAGTAACTGTTTTGTAAATTCCTTATAATTTTCTAAGTAAACAATCATGTAATCTGTAAATAGAGGCAAATTTTTTTGTCTCATTGAAAAGGTTAAAATGGCTAGGACATCCAGAGCTGTACTGAATGGAAGTGATAAGAATAAGCATCATTGCCTTATTCTCAATCTTTGCAGGGAAAGTATTTAATATGTCACCATTTCGAATGATATTGGTATTCGATATTTCACCATTAAGTGTAATATGAGCTGTAGGCTTTTCAAACAAGTTCTTTATCTGGTTGAGAAAGTTCCCTTCTATTCCTGGTTTTCTGAGAGTTATATAGAACTGTATAGATCCATTTACCAGTACTCTTTTCCAGCCCTTTATGTGATAGCTGTCATATATGCATATGGTATGCATGTATACAAATTGCCTCTGTATACACTATAAATTCTACAAGACAATATATTATTTTTGCTTTAAACAATTACATGTGTCTTTTAAAGCTAAGAGAAAAAATAGGTATTTATAATTATCCATATATTTGCCATTTCTGTTTATTTTAATTCATTAAATATGATCCAAGTTTCTCTCCAGTATTATTTTTGCCTCTACTTGGAGGACTTCCTTTAGCATTTCTTGTCTTTCAGGCATGATGGCAATGGATTCCCCTAATTTTTATTTATCTGAAAATGTCTTTTTTTAACTTCATTTTTGAAGGATATTTTCACTGGATAGGGAAAATTTTCTTTCAACACTTCCAAGATGTTATTGCGCTGTCTTCTTGACTTTATCATTTCTAGTTACAGGTACATAGTCATTAGAGTTACTGTTTCCTGTTTTCAAGATTTTCTCTTTCTCTTTGACTTTTTAAGTGTGACTACTAAGTGGCTAGGCATGGATTTCTTTGAATTTACCCTATTTGGGTTTGCTGAACTTCTTGAATCTGCAAATTAATGTCTTTTAGAAAATTTAAGAAATTTTCTGCCATGATTTCTTCAAATATATTTTCTGCCAATTCTCTTTCCTCTCCTTCAGAGACTCCAATTACTTGAATGTTAGACCTTTTAAAATTGTCCTACAGGTTCCTAAGTTTCTAATTTCTTGTTTCATTTTATTTTAATTTCTCATCTTTTTCAGATTGGACAATTTCTATCGATCTATCTTCATGTTCACTGGATTTCCTATCACTTCATGTTCACTGGACCTCCTATCAGGTCCATTCTGTTATTAAGCTTATTCAGTGACATTTTTATTTCAGATAATGTATTTTTCAGTTCTAATATGTTTTTTATTTTACATTTTCTATTTCTCCACTGAAATTACCTATCTTTTCATCTATTGCAAGTGCATCTTCCTTAACTCACTGAGCATAGCTCAATAATAGCTGCTATAAAGTATTTCATAATTCCAATGTCTAGATCACTGTAGGTTTGGCATCCCATGGTTTTCTTTTGACACTAGGTCACATTTCACTGATTCTTCAGAAGTCAAGTAATTTTGAATTGCATCCTGAACATTGTGAATATCATGCTGTGGAGACTGTATTTTTTGATAATAGCCATTCTAATGGGTGTTAAGTAGTATCTCTTTGTGGTTTTGATTTCCATTTCTCTAAAGACTAGTGGATATGGAGCACCTTTTCATGTGCTTATTGGCCATATCTTTGAAGAAATGTTTACTCAAGTCCTTTACCCATTTTTTAATTGAGTTGTTTATTTTTTTGGTGTTGAGTTGTAGTTCTTCTATATTCTGGACATTAGAAGCACCTGGCTGGCTCAGTCAGTAGAGCATATGACTCTTGATCTTGGGGTTATGAGTTCAAGCCCTAAATTGGGTACAGAAACTACTTAAAAAAATACTCTGGATATTAATCCTTTATCGAAGATATGATTTGCAAATATTTTCTTCCATAAAAAACACAACTCATTCTCTCTGTGAGTTGTGTTTTTACTCTCTTGATAGTGTCCTCTGATATACAAAAGATCTTAATTTTAATGAAATACAATTTATCTATTTTTTCTTTTGTTGCCTGTGTTTTTGATATCCAAGAAATCATCTCCAAATCCAATATGATTAAGTGTTTCCTGTACGATTTCTTCTAAGAGTTTTGTTGTTTTACTTAAGTTTAAGACTTAGCTAATTTTTATATATTGTGTAAGGTAAGTGTGGTATCCAGTCTTCCCAGCTCTATATGTTGAAAAGACTACCCTTTCCCATTGAATAGTCTTGGCACTCTTATAAAAAAATCATTTGACCACATACACGAGGGTTTATATTTGAGCTCTCTATTTTATCCTGATTTTCTATATGTCTGTCCTTATTCTAGTACCATACAATTTTGATTACTGTGGCATTTTAGTATGTTTTGAAATCAGGAAATGTTGAGTCCTCCAACTTTGTTCTTCTTTTCCAAAATAGTTTTGGCTCTTTGGGATCCTTTGGGATCCTATATGAATTTTAGGATGGGTTTTTCAATTCATGAAAAAAATCCTGTTAGGATTTTGATAGAGATTACATTGAATCTATACATCATTTTGGGTAATAATGTCATTTTAACAATACCAATTTTTCCAATCCATGAACATGGGATGTCTTTCCACTTATTTGGGTCTTCTTTAATTTCTTTAAGCAATGTTTTATATGGTTTTCAATGTACAAGTCTTTTACCTCCTTGGCTAAATTTATTCTTAAGTATTTTATTCTTTTTAATACTATTATAAATGGAATTTAATTTTTTTTCCTTTTTGGATCACTTATTGCTCATACATAGAAATGCAACTTATTTTTGTGTGTTGATTTTATATACTGCAACTTTGCTGTATTTATTTATTAGTCCCAGCAGTTTTTTGTGTATCCTTAGGTGTTCTATATATAAGAGCATTATCATCTGGGCACAGAGACAATTTTACTTTTTTCGTTCCAATGTAGATGCCTTTTATTTCTTCTTCTTGCCTAATTGATTTGGCTAAATTTCTAATACTATGTTGGATAGAAGTGGTGATATCCATGACTTTTTGCAGAAGTTAGTTTTAAAGTATGTACCTATTTAACTTTGTATTCTAACTTGTTATTGAAGTACACATCAATGTCACCTAAGGGATTTTTAAAAAGTTATGTTCCCTATCCTCTCCCACAGATTCTGTTTCAATAGGTCTTGAATGAGACTCAAGCATTTAATATTTTTTAAAGCTTTCCAGATGTGTTCCTCTGTCCTACACTCTCTACCCAAAGTAATTTATCTCTGAGAACCTTATTTCCTTCATCTATAGAATGAGACTAAAAAGTATAATCCTCACATTTTTTGAGGGTTTGATTATGTGGCAGGCAGCATTCTATGTGCTTCAGTATTATTTCATTGAATCCTCACAACAACCTTTGTTAAGGTCATGACCACTAGGCCCCATCTTTACAGATGGGGAAACTGAGCCAAAGAAAAGTTTAGCACCTTGCCCCAAATCACACAACTATCAAATGGTAAAATTAAGATTTAAATGAAATCAACATATTAGCAATGAAATCTTTAGGATGGTGGTTGTTATACAGTATAAGCCTGATGAATATTACTTAAAATAGTTGTCATATGCAAAGCAAAACAATAAATTATTCATACTGATAGCTCCAAGTCAATAAAAAAGTTAAATGTGTTTATTATTCTCCATTTACTAAAGGCATCAAAGTAACAGTACATCTTAGAAAGGCTTCCATTAAAAACTAATTTTCCATTTAATATCGTTTATATTTTCATTCTCTACTTCAACTCCCATTGACTCCAATCTATTACTACTGCTCTACTCTGTGCTACTGCGCTTGACATCTTCTGATTATCAAATTAATATCCTATTTTGTTTTCCACTAATTTGAGGGAATACATATTTTGCTTTCGGTTTCTAAAATATTACTCTCTGTTGGTTCTTCTCTTGCCTTCTTTGACTACTCTGTTCCATTCTTTTTCTTTCTTTCCTTAAATGTAATGCTTTCCCAGTTTCCGGCTTTGGTCTTCGCTCCTCATCTATGTTCCCTCTGTATGTTTTCTCTGAATGATGTCACCAACTCCTCTGGATTCAGTCCCAAACCTAATGCTCTGGCTCTGATCTCTCTTACCAGCTTCACAACCAAATCTTCCCCTGCCACCTGGGCATCCTCCCCTGTATATTCCATAGACATCTCCAACTAAAAATGCCTGAAACAAAACTCAATCATTTTGTCCAGAATAGGCTACAGTTCCAACAGGCTTCTCTACCTCTGCTCTTCCTCCTGGTACCATATTCCACCCAATTTCTGACATATGGAAACTGGAATTCATCCCTAACTTTCTCTATTTTTGTTCACATTAATCAGTGATAAATGTGAAAATCCTATCATCATTCCTAAACACCTCTTTAATTTACCCTCTCTTCTCTTTGGCAATGTCTTTAGTTCAGGATCTTACCACAGATTGCAATAACCTGCATGCTAGGTTTCCTGAAATGAAATTCTCCCCACCCCACTGTGTAACCTTGTTTCCCAGTTTAAATTGTATTGATGGTAAAATGATGGTAAAATGAGGATCATCATACCAGTCCTGCCCTTATTAGAGCTTCTATCACATCATACGATAAATATCTGCTTACATATTGGATTCCTCCACTTTTTAGTTTTATATCCCCATGACCCAGAACAATGCCTATCACATAACAGAGAGTAACAGATATTTGTTTATTGAATGAATGACTAAATGCTCAGGTCACACCTACTTCTAAAGAACTTGAAACTGCTCACAATAAAAGATACATTTCCATTAGGATAATTAAGATAAATGTAAAAGAATAGTATGCAATAACCAATTTACTTATGAAAAAGTTAAATTTCTGGAAAATTCACTGGTTCAAAATAAGTTATTTTCATTAATGACAGATAAATGAGGTAGCACTATATACTCATACCCCTCTTCAAAATGTTCGCCTGGTTTTCTAAGTCAGATATTTCAATCTTGACATTTTCTTTTATCAAAAGCTTTCTTTTCTTTGTTACTTCATACTCATTATTGAAGTCTGTAATTTCCTTAATAAATTTTTCTTCCTCCTCTGTCATTCTTTTCTTTGTAGCCCCCTGGAAAACAAACAAAAGATCAAATATAGATGTTAATTGTAATAATATTTTTCTTTAATGATTTAAAATGCAATCATTTGGAATTATTAACAACAAAAATATAAAATTATACTTCCTGGTGTTATCACAAAAATGCTTTATTCCTCCAGCAATATTAATAAAAAAGTGAAGCTATTACATACTAATAACCAACTATTTCCACATGAAAGTTTTATCCTTAATGTTTTGGGGGTATTATTGGGATAGAAATTCTACTACTTGTGATTATATCTGTGTTTACTTATGTATTAACTTATAGCCATATATGGGTGCCATTTTGTCATTGCAATATAAAATTGGGTAAAATAATTAAATGTGAAAATGAAAATATACACTCAAAGGAATTACTGCTATAGAAAAAACAAACAAATAAGGAAATCCTAGGAAATCTTTTAAAATATGGACAAAGGAGGTAAAATTATATATTTATTTCCAATTCAGTTCTACAAAATAATTCAAATTTTATGAAACATCAACCTGAAGAAGAAAGAATTTCCAAAAACTCTGCGCAATGACGGAACCTAAATATTACTGTATTTTTCTATTTTTTCTAAGAAATGTCAACTAATAGTGAACTACATTGAGAAACTAGACATGTCATGTATAAGCACAAAGCCTGTTGGTTCTGACTTCAGATAAGTATTTTTAGTATTTTTAAATGTATTTTCTTTGAAATTCAATTAATTATAAGTCATATTCCTAAACTGGCCCGGTCATTTAAAACTACTAAGTTTGTTGGTTCTGACTTAAGATAAAAAGATAAACAAAATCTATCTCTTCACCAAGATCCATAAATATGCCTTGAGTGTGAACCTCTCTGTCTTTCAAAAGCATTAAAACCAAGGTCTCAAAGCCTGAGCAATTCAAATCAGTTTCACTGGGTTTTTTTATGCTTATTACAATTGCAAATAATTTCTATATTGCATCCCTGCCAATAGAATTCTTTCTAGCTATATTACTCTACCACCTGGTTTTAAATAGCACTTAATACTTTTCCATAACTGAACAGGATTATCTGCCAATATGCATACAGATAATTTTCTAACAGTACACCTAAGTATATCTAAATACATTTCAATACAGTTAGTGAAATAGATATTTCTAAGTGGCTGTAGGCTTACAAAGGTTTGGAGAAGCATATTCCTCTGGTTTGTAATTTCACTACACTGTCTTTCTAAGGCATTTTCATGAATTTTCCAAAGCTGTAAGAGGAAGGCTTTTTCAGAAAACTGCTGAACCTTTAAAGTGAAAAAAAAAAAACAGAAATCAGAATGAAACAATTAGTTAAACATTTTAGGGTGCCTTCTTAGCTAACAGAACAGATCTGCATAGTATAAGATATTTTCTGTATTAACCTTAAATGAAAAATAAAATTCACATTAAACATGTTATTTTATATGTACTATCATATATTATTTTATAAGTGTTCTATCATCACAAGTTTTATAATATTTTCCCCCAATAAGACTATAGGCCCCTCAATGGCAGAAAATGTGTTTTTTCTTTACAGTACCTAACACATTTCTTAGCTTAGGTATCAAAGGCTTTTTGACTACACATATTAAACTCTGCTTCAAGACAGCCTGTGTTAAAGAACAAGTTTCTATTCTCATCACTTATAAGGAAGATATGGATGAATTAAACATGCATACAGTACGACTAATAAAATGAGATAAAATCTACAAACCATAGGCAAAAACCCCGTCCCATGACTATAGTTATATTAAGAAAAACACAAATCTGCTAAAGTCCTCAAATGCTTTTTTTATTTTTTATTATTATGTTAATCATCATACATCATTAGTTTTTGATGTAGTGTTCCATGATTCATTGTTTGCGTATAACATCCAGTGCTCCATGCAGAACGTGCCCTCTTCAATACCCATCACCAGGCTAACCCATCCCCCACCCCTCTTCCCTCTAGAACCCTCAGTTTGTTTCTCAGAGTCCATAGTCTCTCATGGTTCATCTGCCACTCCGATTTCCCCTCTTCATTCTTTCCTTCCTGCTATCTTCTTCTTCCCTTTTTTTTTTTTAACATATAGTGTATCATTTGTTTTAGGGGTACAGGTCTGCGATTCAACAGTCTTACACAATTCACAGCGCTCACCATAGCACATACCCTCCCCAATGTCTATCACCCAGCTACCCCATCCCAGAACTCATTTCTTATGTTAGTACTTCATTTGGTTCTAGTTAGCATAAGACATAATAAACATTAATATTGGATATGTAACTATTATTTCATTTGGGCCATAAAGAATAGCATCTCCTGAGACCATTAGAATATTGAAATGAAAGTCAGGAAGCTTTAATATATAAAAGCTAAAATTGATGCCAGACTGGGAATAATCTTTCCTCTATATTCAGTACTGGCCCTCATAAGAAAGCATCACTTTTAGTTTGGGGCTGTTCTCATCTCCACAGTGAAAAGAAAAAGGAAATAAATTCAATTTAAATTGCAGAAAGCAAGATTTATGTTAGCCATAAGAACTTCCTGAAGGTGAGAGACAGGGTGTGAAATCTCTGTCCCAGAAGATATTGAATAGTAAAGAGCTTAAGAATAGTCTAGTCCAGAGGCAAAGGGTTGGCCTGAAAGATATTTTGAAACGATATGGCTAAAAAGTCCTGGAAATATTGGCATGAAAAAAGTAACAGAAAAAAAGTAATGGAAATAAAACAGAAAATATGGTCTTGCATATATATAATATCATGGCACATCTGCTCCCACCTTCAGTACTTGGTGCTGTTCTCATCAGCTCTATCTTAAGAAAGACATCAATACAGAACGATGAAAGAGATACAATTTTCATGACCAAAGAAACTCAGAAAATACTTTTAAAGTTGAGGGAAGGAAGAATGGGGCAGTTAGTTATTTTACTAAGAAGACAGAAATTAGAAATATGGCCAGATCTATGAAATCATATAGAAAATAGTAACAACAGCAAACAAGGGTATGACCATGAATTCTATCACATTTATTTAGAATAAGAAAATACTTCACAGCTATTTAGTGTTTATCATATAAATGAGAATAAAATGAGTTCCAAAGAAGTGAAATTCGTTAACAGAGGTAAAATAATTAAGTATAGACAAACGCAGGACTAAAATCCAGTTCTTCTGACTTATTTTCTCCTAAATTAGGAATAGAACTATTTCAAAGTAATAGAGATATTTCTGGAACTAAAAGGGACTTTAGTCTCTGATAAAAGCAGAAGATGAAAGTATGTAAGTTTGAGAAACAGAAAAATTACTAGAACTTAATGAGAGAAGGTTGCTTGCAGTATATACCTAACTCTCAGAGTTGTTATTCTGGACAGTAACCATGAATGCCTGCAAAATTGCTTTGGGACCAAATATTGGGCTGGATTAATTTTGGTTTAATCCAATAAGGTATGTCACGTATCAATCAAAATTCCTGAATTCTAATTGTTTCCACCACTGATCTGTTGTGAAAGACCTATGACGAAACCCAGAAATGAAGAAAATAGTAATTATCAGGCTAAAAAGTTTTTAAATAAGTCATAACTAAATTTATTATTCAGGTTCAGAAAAACCTTATGGTAAGAAATAAAAAATTAAGATGTCCCATTCCAGCTATCACCAACTAAGACCTAAAATTACCACTGTTCTCTTTCCTAAAAAAGAAAAAAATTAAAGAGAGCTCTTAGACAAGTTGTCATTTAATTGGAATATTTTACCATAATCTGAAAAATGAAATCTATATACCCCAAATGAAAAGTAGAGAACTATTCAAAAACTTTATAAGAAAGGTATATCTATAAACTTCCTCTTCCCCTAAACTTCTATGGGAATTATCATTTTGAGGTCTTTTCTGCTTCTTTGTTGTTGTTGTTTTTATTATTATTGGTCTGCTTCTCCTCACCATTCCCATTTTCTGTCTTATATTCTGTATTTATCTTTTACTTCCTCATTTTCCTCTTAAAATCAACCTTAAAAAGTTCCAGAATCAATAACTACAGAAAAATTACAGTAACACTAATTTTTAAATTCACTTAGGATCTGTGATGAAAACATTTAATATAAAATGGAATTGGCAAATAAAGGAAAAAGCATAATAGAAAAAGAGGCAGGAGTTTGGGAAAGCTCAAGTCAGTAAGAGCAGATGTCCACAATATGATGATTCACATGGTGAAGACGGCAGTAAGTTAGGGTTGCAGAAGCTACATGGGTCTATTATTAATAGAGTTCTTTCATATTTTAATGAAACTGAAAGGACAAAGACTCTTGGATCTTCCTAGGTGCTCTCTGCCAAGTGTAAGTTGTTACTCTTAAAAAAACTGAAATAGCTTTTCATGGCCACCTATTTGCAGAATGTGTTTCTCATTATTCCTTTCGTTCTTTTTATCACAACCAATTCCTTAAACTATTATTCACACTCTTGTGTTCGAAAACCAGACCTACTGATGTGTAAAATTTAGGTAAATAATTCCAGATACAACCCTGAACATACTGCTATGATCACAAGACAAGAACATTTCACAGAATAAATTATCATCAGAAACAGCTGTTCTGTTGTAAAAATGATGGGTGGGGATCAGAATTGGAAAGACACTAGAAGAAATGTAAAACTGAGACTTAAAAATAATTTTAACTAAGGTATAATTGACATATAACATTATATTAGTTTTCAGTGTACAACAAAATGATTTGATATTTATATACACTGACAAATGATCACCACAGCAAGTCAAGGTACCATTTGTCACCAAAATTATAAAAATCTTTTTTTTTTCTTGTAAGGAGAACTTTTTAAGATTTATTCTCTTAGCAACTTTCAATATCACTGACTATGGGCACCCTGCTATGTATTATGACCCAAGCACTTATTTATTTTATAACTGGAAGATTGTACCCCTTGACCCTCTTCACCCATTTTGCCCACCCCCCCAAACTCCTCCCCACTGGTAACTACCAATCTATTATTTGTATCTATTAGTTTGGTTTTTCTTTGTTTGTTAGTATGTTTTGTTTTTTTAGATTCCACAAATAAGTGAAATTATATGGTATTTGTCTTTCTCTGATTTATTTCATTTAGCATAATACCCTCAAAGTCCATCCATGTTGTTGCAAATGGCAAGATTTTATTCTTTTTTTATGGCTGAGTGGTATTCCGTTATGTATTTACCCACAACTTCTTTATCCATTCACCCACTGATGGATACTTAGGTTGTTTCCATATCTTGGCTATCATAAATAGTGTTGCAATGAACCTAGGGGTACACATACCTTTTTGAATTCGTGTTCCCATTTT
Organism: Eumetopias jubatus; assembly: GCF_037043125.1. Taxonomy (NCBI): domain Eukaryota; kingdom Metazoa; phylum Chordata; class Mammalia; order Carnivora; family Otariidae; genus Eumetopias; species Eumetopias jubatus. The sequence continues at coordinate 15,039,171 of NW_028274823.1, forward strand.
CTTTGGATAAATACCCAGAAGTGGAATTGCTGGATCATATGGTAGTTCTGTTTTTAATTTTTTGAGGAACCTCCATACTATTTTCCATAGTAGTTGCACCATTTACATTCCTACCAACAGGGCAAGAGGGTTCCCTTTTTACCACATTCTTGCCAACACTTGTTATTTCTTGTTTTTTTGATTATAACCATCTTAACAGATATGAGATAATATCTCATTGTGGTATTGATTTGCATTTCCCTGACGATTAGTAATGTTGAGCATATTTCCATGTGCCTGTTGGCCATCTGTATGTCTTCTTTGGAAAAATATTTATTCAGATCCTCTACCCATTTTTAAATCAGCTTTGTGTGTGTGTGTGTATGTCCACCAGTTTTAAGAAGGCAGCAGGAGAGTGGGGCACATCCCCTGGCATTAGCAGGGCAGCTCTCCTGGAGAGTGCTGTGACTGTGTGCATGTGCCAGCCAGTGCCAGCAAGATAAAGGGAGAGTGCAAAAATGGTGCTAGCAAGTCAGTAAAATGGCACAAGGTGGAGGAAGAGCGCAAAAATGGCACCCATCTGTGCCTCCATCTCTAGAGAGAATCCCAGTAGGCCTCTGTCCCTCTGACAGATGCTTTTATAATTAGGAAATAAATTTCTCCTTCACAAATATATAGTCCTAGGTGCTTTTCAAACTGCTGCTTTTGCACTAGTTCTGTGGCAAATGAGTCTACCTATGAGCCTTTTAAGAGCAGAGCCTTAGTTCCCTACAGCACTTTGGATCTCCTGGATGTAATAAGCACCATTGATTTTCAAAGCCAAATGTTTTGAGGGTTCATTTCTCCCCTGTTAAGTCCCAAGGGCTGGTGTGCCTGATGCTGGTATGCTGAGATCTCCGGGAGAGGCTCCATATTTGTGAGCTCCCTCCTGATTATGGGTTGCTGTGCCAAGGTAGGAAGTGGGTTCTGCTGAGACTACGTCTCTGCCTCTCCCACCCATCTCAGTGTGGCCCTGTATGTTATCCTTTGTTGTGGAGGAAATTTTCAGCTAGTTTTCAGGTCTTTTTCATAGGGAATTTTTCCAAATGTAGCTGTAGATTTGGTGTGTACGTGGGAAATGAGTTCAGATATTCCTATGCTGCCATCTTGAACCACCTCCCAAAATATTTTTGAACATATCTTTCCCAATCAGGTTTGAGTTGAGGCACTATCTTATATCCATGGTAGCTTGGACATCTTTCATAAATCAACACCTTAGAGACTACTAACTCTATATCCTAAGTTACCCAGGAATATCAAGGGGCTATAACAACAAAAAGAAAAGGGTAGAAGGTTCCTAGTAGCAGTAATACAAATTTCCCTTTCTCATCTCTCTTCTTCCTCTGACTACAAATGAAGAGAAATTATTCGCATGCAGCCTTAAAGTTATATTCTAGAATCAAATAGCCAAGCTTTGTCAGAAAATATTGCTGTTTTGGAAAATTTTAATTTATAGCAGTGCCAACACTCTGGTTAATTCTGCTTCCCTCAGCAATAAAGATCTTTTTCTTTCCCTGTTTTATTCCTCTTGGGATATTTGATTTTTCAACAGAGCTTATAGTTTTCCCAGTGAGCTGACTTATCTGGTCAACTAGGTCAGTTTTCAGCATAGCCATGATTTGTGACTCTTCACTACTCTTGCTGCCTGGGTGCCTTTAGGTATTTTTCTACCAGAAGAACTTGAAAATTGAAAATGACTGAGAATTCTAAATTAATGCTTAGGTCCAAGTAAGCACAGTACAAAGCTACCCTTTGTTGTGGTTGCTGTTGTTTAAAATATTCTCAGACTTTAGGAACTGACATTTTGCTGATTAAATGATCTACCCCACAGTGTAAGGCGACTTTACATAAGACAGTTATACAGATTTCACATTTTAAGCTCATAGCAATTGGGGGAAAGAATGTGTTATGACTATAATAAAAGACATTTTAAATGCTAGAATACATCAGTGAATATTGTATCAACAACGGATATTAAGGTTTTGTAAAAGAAAAAGATCTATTTTTTATAAATTTGTTTCTGTTTTTTAATTTAAATTCAATTAGCCAACATATAGTACATCATTAGTCTTAGATGTAATGTTCAACAATTTATCAGTTGTGTATAACACCCAGATGTAGTACTTAAAGGAAAACTCACTATGACACAGGAATCCTAATGTAGGAAGCTTCAATATCAGGAAATATTAATCCCTACAATGGACTTTTGTCCAGTAAGACTTTTCACGATCTGCACTCCCTTATTCACTGTCCAACCTTATCTTCTACTACTCTCCTCTTCATTTACTTTCTCCAGCCACACTGGCCTCTTTGTTATTCCTCAGACATACCAGGTGCACTCCCTCCTATAACCTTTGTACTGGCTGTTCTCTCTGCCTGAGAATCTCTTTTCCCAGATTCCTTCTGGTTCATTCCTTTACCTCAGTCAAGTCTTTGCTCATCTCTCATCTTTTCATTGGAGGTTATTAGGATGCCAGATAAGACCACTGCTATTTAAGTTTGTTCTGGAAGTTTTTATTAATGCAATACGGCAAGAAAAAGGAATAAGAGATACAATTATCAAAAAAAAAGCTAGTACACAACTTTCTTTCATTTGTTTAGGCAAATGCTATTGTTACATACCTAATAAATCCAAATAAATCTACTGAAAAACTGTTAGAAATAAAAAAAAATCAGTAAAAAGGTTAGTAACAAATAAATATCAAAAACTAAGTATCTCTTCCAGTTACCAAAAATAAATAGAAAGAAAGCATGGAAAAGATCTCATTCATACCAGCAACCAAATAAAGAAAACACAAATAAGCTTAAAAAATATCTGAGACCTATATGAAAAAAACCCTCTACTGAAGAACAGAAGAGATTCAATAAATAGAAAGATATGCTTTGTCCTTGAATGTAAAGATTCAGAGATGGAAATACACCAATTCCTCCCAAATCATCACATGAATGTTGTACAGTCTTAATTAAAACCCCAATAGTTTTATTTGTTAGAATTTGACAAAATGATTTTAAATTTATCTAGAATAACAAAAAACCTGAAAAGAATCAGGAAAATTCTAAAAAAGAAACTGTCGTGCCAGAGAGTCAAAGGTATTTAGTAGCTAATATAATTAAGTAAATATGATACTGGTGCCAAAACAGATTAATAGAAGCGTATAGACTATCTAGAAACAAATATATATGTATTACTGTATCATAAAGATGGTGCTTTTGGTCAATGGAGATCATATGACATCTATCCAGGCAAAAATGGAGGAAGAGTCATCTTTATTTAAGATATTTAAGAAAAAAACACACTGGAAAAGTACTGGAAAAACATACTGTTTAAAACCTTGGAGTGGAATAGGCTTTCCCAAGCCTGAGATTGATTTCAGGAACAAACAAATAAACAAAAAGATTAAAATTCTAGCAACACATTCTAAACTTTGACTAGATAAAATATGTCATAAAAAGCCAACCTACAAATAATAAAATTTGCAACAAATGACAAAGAAAGGGTAATATCTGTAACATATAAAAAGCTAGATGTCAATAAGAAAAAGGCAAGGAAAGGATATGAATAGGTAAAACACATAGTAAATATTAGCGATCAGTGAAAAAAATAAAAATATAAGTAAACAGAAAGTTCAAATTAAAACTATAAAAAGATGCCACTTTTTCTTATATTTGCCCAAAGAATTGATAATTTCAATTATATGAGTAGTGAAATTATGGGAAAATAAACGACCAACTTTTCTGGAGGACAATTTGGAAATTATCAAAAGCCTTAATAGTATATAACTGTTGATAGAGCAATTTGGTTCCCAGGACTTTATCCTAAAAAAATTAAGTGCACCAAGATGCATGTGCAAGATTGTCATCACAGTGATATTAATCATAGTAATTTATTAATAGTAATAGTAAATATTTATCAGTAGGAAAGTAGTTAACTAAAATATCATATAGCCATTGAGTGGAATACTATGCAATCATTAAAAACTGCTTATTTAGATATATATTTACTGAGATATGTGGGATACAGTAAATGGAAAAAAAGCAAATCATTTCAGAAAAAAATACATTCACTTAAATAAATCTGAAAGAAGAACTATGAAAATATTAACTATACAGTGGAACTATGGATAGTTTTCACTCTGTATTTGACCTATTTCTATTTTTGGAATAATTTGCAATAAACACATACTACTTTTATGAAGAATTAAAACAAAGCTAGTTCAATTCAGAAAAAAAATGTCTGCTACATGTTCATCAAAAATAATGATAGGAGGCCCTTATATTTCCCGAGAATATAACCTACTCTTCCAGTAACAGCATAAGCAAGTGCTCCTAATAAAGATGGAGAGGAAGAGGAGCTCATAATAGAGAGAAGACGACCATTTTGGAGGAACAACCTAATCCGTTTTCCTAAAGTGGAAGTCACATATCTCCCATTCTTTCCTCTTCTGTCTTCTCTTGGGAGGAATTAATTAGAATTTTAACCAGCAAAAACTGGACTATATTTAAAGCCATGAAACTAGACTGAATCAAAGAAGCTGAAGTAGGCAACCTTCAAGTTATCTTGAGATATTAATTCAGGCAATAACAATTCAGAAGACCACGTAAGTACCAAAGGCTCTATGAGATGTTCTTCTCAGCAACATCAAGATCACAGGCACAGCTGCAAGTAGCCAGTTTGCTTTTGACCTCTTCCATTCACCTTTTTTGAATCCGTCTGGTGTTACGGGTTCCATAGCCAACCTAAATCTAACCTTCTCAAAGTAACCCCATACTCCAAAATCACTCTTCCCCTTTTCCTCAAATAAAACTTCCACTTCTAAAGAACTGCTGATGCAGCTACATACTAATATGATTAGGGAAAGAGCAGTAATGCACAAATACTGATAGGCCAAGAACATTTGTAATGATACTTCTTAATCTGACTCAGTTGGGAGATACTTTGAAATAAGGTGACTTCTATGCTATTTGACAATTCAGGAGGCAGTACTTTATCTTAGCTATCACTACATGTTCCTATTCTGTCAGGATATAAAACAATGGAATACTGCAGGTAGTGATTTTTCATGTACTGCTTTTAATGGAAGAACTATAAAATGTCACAGATTCTTTAAAACATAGTTTTCCTCCTCATAATAAGAAAACTTGGCACATGAGCATGAAAAGATCATACCTCCGTCAAGTATACTACAAGAAACCGGATGGGGGATATTCACATCAACTTGTCAACCAACAGCTTTAGCTTTAGGAAGACAGTTCATTCTTTAAGAAGCTGAGCAAACAAGAATGGGACAAAGAACAATGTATATACTGTATCTGTTGGCAAGCTGTAAGTTTGGACAGTTCTCACATAACAACAGCATAAACCCCACCCCCCCAAAAATACTGCAATGGAAGATAAAAAAAAATAATTACCCAAAAGCTTACGGAGAAAGAGTACTATAAATCTCTGTAATATATTACAGCTACAGGGTGCAAAGAGATAAATTTTGCTTATCAATTATGTGATGTCGTCAAAAGAGTGCAAAGGTATGTCCCCCAAAAAACAAGAGCAAGTCAGGACATAAAGAGTAAGATAAAAAAAAAAAAAAAAAGCTGAGCTAAAAAGGAAGACAGGAAATGAAAGAAATATAAAAAAGAAAAATAAGAGCCCAACACAGCTTTTAAATTTACAGAGTATTAAATAACAGCACCAACAATGCAAAAGATGGAATCAGTAATGCAAAGTATAAAGAGTTCTCCAAGGCTGCTGAGAAAATCACGGGTTCAGAGAACAAAGAACAAAGATCTACTCTTATAAGGAATAGGGGTACTCAGAAAATAAACCACAAGTAATAGTTGAGGTTAGAATGGGAGGCTCACCCATGGTCTAAACAAAACTAATAGGTACATCTGTGAACAGATCTGTAATTATAAGAATGAAAAAATCTGCACAACCAACCAGGGAAGAAAAATGAAAACAGGCTACCTAAAAAGGATTTTTAAAAAGCAGACTGAGGGGTACCTGGGTGGCTCAGTCAGTGAAGCATCTTCCTTTGGCTCAGGTCATGATCCCAGGGTCCTGGGATCAAGCCCCACATCGGGCTCCCTGTTCAGTTGGGGAGTCTGCTTCTCCCTCTCCATCTGCCTCTCCCACCTCTCCCCAACCCCCGCTTGTGTGCACACGTGCGTGCTCTATCTCAAATAAATAAATAAAATCTTTAAAAATAAAAAATAAAAACCAGGCTGATTTCAATATTTCTCTTCTGCATTAATAAAGTTCAAAAATCAGTAGTGCCACTTATTGTGACAATCACTGGGTGCTGTATATAAGTACTGAATCACTAAACTGTATACCTGAAGCTAATATTACACTATATGTTAACTAACTGGAATTTAATAAAAATTTTTAAAAAATCAGTAGTGTTAGATCTACATAATTTTTTAAAAACAGGTGTGAGCCAAGAATTCTGTATACAGACAACTTTTCATTCAAGTGTGAAAACAACAGAAAGAAATTTAAGATCTTAATGGCTTAGAAAATCCATCATGCACATATTTTCCCTGAAAATTTACTTGAACAATTATACAGATTGACCAAAAGATAAAAAAGAAATAAGAACCCAAGAATGAGGAAGTTGAAGCATTAAAAAATTTTAAAGTTAAAAAATTAAAAGTTAAGAATTCTGTTTAACATGGCAGTCTAAGCAAATGTGGGAAGGACCCACTTTCTACTCAAATACAGAGAAATGCTATATAAAATAGAACTACCTTTAAAATAAGATATCATTTACATAGCCAACCTGAAAGTAAGAATGGGAAATTGTCATGCCAAAAACAAAGAGGTAACTCAGGGTAAAAATGGCGTGCTAGATTTTAAGCCCAAGCGATGTCCTTGAGATTGGGTACAGGTGTTAGGGGCTAGGGTTTTAAATGCCCACATCAGACCAAAAGTCAAGACCAGAGGGAGCTGGAACTGGGCTCACTGGATAAAGTCAGGAATTGAGAAGTGTCTATGCCAGCTGTGCAAGAGGAATAACAAAACTCCATTCATTGGTTTAGAGAAGCAGCATATAAATGAGCTGCCACCATTGAGCCACGAGTGGAAGGAGTCATCCCCAAGAAGCTCCAACCCCAAGCTTGAACGGTTCATGGATATGAGATTTCTCTATCTCTCATTCATGTACTGCAGAAATCCTAAGCTCAGAAATTAACATAAAAACTGGTTCTGAACAAGTGAAATTTGTAAGGCCCTGGCAGCAGGGGTGAAACTGCTCCATAGGGACATCTTTTTTATTAAGGGAATATGTGGTACCCCAAGGAAACACAAGCCCCACTAAAGGTAAGTTCACAATAGAAAAATTTAAAGCTCATAAGAAAACACACCATTACATAAGAAAGCCATCAGATGAAACAAGCAGAATTCACAGGAGAACAGAAAACAGAATCCTATGAGAAAAGTTTTAATTTATTCACTCAATATTATTTATTTAACACCCACTACAATTCAAGCACTGTTCTAGATAATGGGAATAACAGTAGTGAACAAACTAGACAAATTTGTATTTCTTGGGGAGCTTACATTACATTGGGGGGAGACAAGTAATAACAGATAGATACAAAATATGTCAAGAGGCAGTACATGTTACAAAATAAAGGATCGTGAATAGAAAGGAATGGGAAGGGGTGATACTTTTTTATATACTGGAGGTCAGGGACGATCTTCTCCAGGAGCCATTACTAAACTTTTTGGTCTCATGACTTTTCCATCTTTAGGACTTTACAGTCTTAAAAAATTATTGAAGACATTTTTGATTGTTTTTGTAAGCTAGACCTATCAATATTTTCTGTATCAAATATTAAAACAGAAATTTTAAGAAACATTTAATTCATTAAGAATAACAGTAAATTTATTGCATGTTTAAAAATATATATTTATGAAAAAGTAGTACTCCACCCCCACAAAAAATAGAAGAGTTGCATTTACATTTTTTTGCAAATCTTTTTAATGCCTGGCTTAATAGAAGACAACTGGATTCTCACATCTGCTTCTTTACTCAATCTTTTTCAATACGTTTTTTGGTTGAAGTATATGCAGAAAATCTGGCCTCACACAATATATTTTAATACCCTTTTCAAATGACTGTGGGTATGCTTGATACTGCACCCAAACTAAACCAGTGATAGTTCCTTAAAGGTTAGTTGCAATGTGGAATCTGAAACTATTTCAGTGAACTTTTCACCTTCTGTTACAATAAAACCTATTGGTCTATGGTGCTTTCAGAGGATCTTTTATCCAGGCGTGGTTTCGTAACATTATGTGCTGGTCATTTGGGAACTATTGCTTCACTGAACTATTCAGATCCTCCAAACGTTAATACATTTCACAATATAATACTAAAAAATAACATTCATTAATATCATCAACAAATTCATCAGAAAAATCTTTAAGTATTGGGAAAAATACTGTCAAGTTTATAGTGACAGATATGAGTCTTCCAAAAT